>NC_140590.1:1304349362-1304874655 GCF_964204655.1 Triturus cristatus | reverse complement strand
GGGAAACAGGGCTGGGGTGGGGGGTGGGGAAACAGGGGTGGGTGGGGTGGGGTGGGGAAACAGGGCTGGGGTGGGGGGGTGGGGTGGGGAAACAGGGCTGGGGTGGGGGGGTGGGGTGGGGAAACAGGGCTGGGGTGGGGGGGTGGGGTGGGGAAACAGGGCGTGGTGGGGTGGGGTGGGGAAACAGGGCTGGGGTGGGGTGGGGAAACAGGGCTGGGGTGGGGTGGGGAAACAGGGCTGGGGTGGGGGGGTGGGGGTGGGGAAACAGGGCTGGGGTGGGGGGGTGGGGAAACAGGGCTGGGGGGGTGGGGTGGGGAAACAGGGCTGGGGTGGGGGGTGGGGAAACAGGGCTGGGGTGGGGGGGTGGGGAAACAGGGGTGGAGGGGTGGGGAAACAGGGCTGGGGTGGGGCGGTGGGGTGGGGAAACAGGGCTGGGGTGGGGGGGTGGGGAAACAGGGCTGGGGTGGGGAAACAGGGGTGGGGGGGTGGGGTGGGGAAACAGGGCTGGGGTGGGGGGTGGGGAAACAGGGCTGGGGTGGGGGGGTGGGGTGGGGAAACAGGGCTGGGGTGGGGGGGTTGGGAAACAGGGCTGGGGTGGGGGGGGGTTGGGAAACAGGGCTGGGGTGGGGGGGTGGGGAAACAGGGCTAGGGTGGGGGGGTGGGGAAACAGGGCTGGGGTGGGGGGGTGGGGAAACAGGGCTGGGGTGGGGGGGTGGGTAAACAGGGCTGGGGTGGGGGGGTGGGGTGGGTAAACAGGGCTGGGGTGGGGGGGTGGGGTGGGTAAACAGGGCTGGGGTGGGGGGGTGGGGTGGGTAAACAGGGCTGGGGTGGGGGGGTGGGGTGGGGAAACAGGGCTGGGGTGGGGGGGTGGGGAAACAGGGCTGGGGTGGGGGGGTGGGGTGGGGAAACAGGGCTGGGGTGGGGGGTGGGGTAGGGAAACAGGGCTGGGGTGGGGGGGTGGGGTAGGGAAACAGGGCTGGGGTGGGGGGGTAGGGTAGGGAAACAGGGCTGGGGTGGGGGGGTGGGGAAACAGGGCTGGGGTGGGGGGGTGGGGTGGGGAAACAGGGCTGGGGTGGGGGGGTGGGGTGGGGAAACAGGGCTGGGGTGGGGGGGTGGGGAAACAGGGCTGGGGTGGGGGGGTGGGGAAACAGGGCTGGGGTGGGGGGGTGGGGAAACAGGGCTGGGGTGGGGGTGTGTTGTGGGGAAACAGGGCTGGGGTGGGGGGGTGGGGAAACAGGGCTGGGGTGGGGGGGTGGGGTGGGGAAACAGGGCTGGGGTGGGGGGGGTGGGGTGGGGAAACAGGGCTGGGGTGGGGGGTGGGGTGGGGAAACAGGGCTGGGGTGGGGGGGTGGGGAAACAGGGCTGGGGTGGGGAAACAGGGCTGGGGTGGGGGGGTGGGGAAACAGGGCTGGGGTGGGGGGGTGGGGAAACAGGGCTGGGGTGGGGGGGTGGGGAAACAGGGCTGGGGTGGGGGGGTGGGGTGGGGAAACAGGGCTGGGGTGGGGGGGGTGGGGTGGGGAAACAGGGCTGGGGTGGGGGGGGTGGGGTGGGGTAACAGGGGTGGGGGGGTGGGGTAACAGGGGTGGGGTGGGGGGGTGGGGTGGGGAAACAGGGGTGGGGTGGGGGGGTGGGGTGGGGAAACAGGGCTGGGGTGAAGGGGTGGGGTGGGGAAACAGGGCTGGGGTGGGGGGGGTGGGGAAACAGGGCTGGGGTGGGGGGGTGGGGAAACAGGGCTGGGGTGGGGGGGTGGGGAAACAGGGCTGGGGTGGCGGGGTGGGGTGGGGAAACAGGGCTGGGGTGGGGGGGTGGGGTGGGGAAACAGGGCTGGGGTGGGGGGGTGGGGTGGGGAAACAGGGCTGGGGTGGGGGGGTGGGGAAACAGGGCTGGGGTGGGGGGGTGGGGTGGGGAAACAGGGCTGGGGTGGGGGGGTGGGGTGGGGAAACAGGGCTGGGGTGGGGGGTGGGGTGGGGAAACAGGGCTGGGGTGGGGGGGTGGGGTGGGGAAACAGGGCTGGGGTGGGGGGGTGGGGTGGGGAAACAGGGCTGGGGTGGGGGGGTGGGGTGGGGAAACAGGGCGGGGGTGGGGTGGGGAAACAGGGCTGGGGTGGGGAAACAGGGCTGGGGTGGGGGGGTGGGGTGGGGAAACAGGGCTGGGGTGGGGGGGTGGGGTGGGGAAACAGGGCTGGGGTGGGGGGGTGGGGTGGGGAAACAGGGCTGGGGTGGGGGGGGTGGGGAAACAGGGCTGGGGTGGGGGGGTGGGGTGGGGAAACAGGGCTGGGGTGGGTGGGGTGGGGAAACAGGGCTGGGGTGGGTGGGTGGGGTGGGGAAACAGGGCTGGGGTGGGTGGGTGGGGTGGGGAAACAGGGCTGGGGTGGGTGGGTGGGGTGGGGAAACAGGGCTGGGGTGGGTGGGTGGGGTGGGGAAACAGGGCTGGGGTGGGTGGGTGGGGTGGGGAAACAGGGCTGGGGTGGGTGGGTGGGGTGGGGAAACAGGGCTGGGGTGGGTGGGTGGGGTGGGGAAACAGGGCTGGGGTGGGGGGTGGGGTGGGGAAACAGGGCTGGGGTGGGGGGGTGGGGTGGGGAAACAGGGCTGGGGTGGGGGGGTGGGGTGGGGAAACAGGGCTGGGGTGGGGGGGTGGGGAAACAGGGCTGGGGTGGGGGGGTGGGGAAACAGGGCTGGGGGGGTGGGGTGGGGAAACAGGGCTGGGGTGGGGGGGTGGGGTGGGGAAACAGGGCTGGGGTGGGGGGGTGGGGTGGGGAAACAGGGCTGGGGTGGGGGGGTGGGGTGGGGAAACAGGGCTGGGGTGGGGGGGTGGGGTGGGGAAACAGGGCTGGGGTGGGGGGGTGGGGTGAGGAAACAGGGCTGGGGTGGGGGGGTGGGGTGGGGAAACAGGGCTGGGGTGGGTGGGTGTGGTGGGGAAACAGGGCTGGGGTGGGTGGGTGGGGTGGGGAAACAGGGCTGGGGTGGGTGGGTGGGGTGGGGAAACAGGGCTGGGGTGGGTGGGTGGGGTGGGGAAACAGGGCTGGGGTGGGTGGGTGGGGTGGGGAAACAGGGCTGGGGTGGGTGGGTGGGGTGGGGAAACAGGGCTGGGGTGGGTGGGTGGGGTGGGGAAACAGGGCTGGGGTGGGTGGGTGGGGTGGGGAAACAGGGCTGGGGTGGGTGGGTGGGGTGGGGAAACAGGGCTGGGGTGGGTGGGTGGGGTGGGGAAACAGGGCTGGGGTGGGGGGGTGGGGAAACAGGGCTGGGGTGGGTGGGTGGGGTGGGGAAACAGGGCTGGGGTGGGTGGGTGGGGTGGGGAAACAGGGCTGGGGTGGGTGGGTGGGGTGGGGAAACAGGGCTGGGGTGGGTGGGTGGGGTGGGGAAACAGGGCTGGGGTGGGTGGGTGGGGAAACAGGGCTGGGGTGGGTGGGTGGGGTGGGGAAACAGGGCTGGGGTGGGTGGGGTGGGGAAACAGGGCTGGGGTGGGGAAACAGGGCTGGGGTGGGTGGGTGGGGTGGGGAAACAGGGCTGGGGTGGGTGGGTGGGGTGGGGAAACAGGGCTGGGGTGGGTGGGGTGGGGAAACAGGGCTGGGGGGGTGGGGTGGGGAAACAGGGCTGGGGTGGGGGGGGTGGGGAAACAGGGCTGGGGTGGGGGGGTGGGGAAACAGGGCTGGGGTGGGGGGGTGGGGAAACAGGGCTGGGGTGGTGGGGTGGGGAAACAGGGCTGGGGGGGTGGGGTGGGGAAACAGGGCTGGGGTGGGGGGGTGGGGAAACAGGGCTGGGGTGGGGGGTGGGGTGGGGAAACAGGGCTGGGGTGGGGAAACAGGGCTGGGGTGGGGGGGTGGGGTGGGGAAACAGGGCTGGGGTGGGGGGGTGGGGAAACAGGGCTGGGGTGGGGGGGTGGGGAAACAGGGCTGGGGTGGGGGGGTGGGGGGTGGGGTGGGGAAACAGGGCTGGGGTGGGGGGGTGGGGTGGGGAAACAGGGCTGGGGTGGTGGGGTGGGGTGGGGAAACAGGGCTGGGGTGGTGGGGTGGGGGGGTGGGGAAACAGGGCTGGGGTGGGGGGGTGGGGAAACAGGGCTGGGGTGGGGGGGTGGGGAAACGGGGCTGGGGTGGGGGGGTGGGGTGGGGAAACGGGGGTGGGGGGGTGGGGTGGGGAAACGGGGCTGCGGTGGGGGGGTGGGGTGGGGAAACGGGGCTGGGGTGGGGGGGTGGGGAAACGGGGCTGGGGTGGGGGGGTGGGGAAACAGGGCTGGGGTGGGGGGGTGGGGTGGGGAAACAGGGCTGGGGTGGGGGGGTGGGGTGGGGAAACAGGGCTGGGGTGGGGGGGTGGGGTGGGGAAACAGGGCTGGGGTGGTGGGGTGGGGGGGTGGGGAAACAGGGCTGGGGTGGGGGGGTGGGGAAACAGGGCTGGGGTGGGGGGGTGGGGAAACGGGGCTGGGGTGGGGGGGTGGGGAAACGGGGCTGGGGTGGGGGGGGGGTTGGGGAAACGGGGCTGGGGTGGGGGGGTGGGGTGGGGAAACGGGGCTGGGGTGGGGGGGTGGGGTGGGGAAACGGGGCTGGGGTGGGGGGGTGGGGTGGGGAAACGGGGCTGCGGTGGGGGGGTGGGGTGGGGAAACGGGGCTGGGGTGGGGGGGTGGGGAACCAGGGCTGGGGTGGGGGGGTGGGGTGGGGAAACAGGGCTGGGGTGGGGGGGTGGGGTGGGGAAACAGGGCTGGGGTGGGGGGGTGGGGTGGGGAAACTGGGGTGGGGGGGTGGGGTGGGGAAACAGGGCTGGGGTGGGGGGGTGTTATGGGGAAACAGGGCTGGGGTGGGGGGGTGGGGTGGGGAAACAGGGCTGGGGTGGGGGGGTGGGGTGGGGAAACAGGGCTGGGGTGGGGGGGTGGGGTGGGGAAACAGGGCTGGGGTGGGGGGGTGGGGTGGGGAAACAGGGCTGGGGTGGGGGGGTGGGGTGGGGAAACAGGGCTGGGGTGGGGGGTGGGGTGGGGAAACAGGGCTGGGGTGGGGGGTGGGGTGGGGAAACAGGGCTGGGGTGGGGGGGTGGGGTGGGGAAACAGGGCTGGGGTGGGGGGGTGGGGTGGGGAAACAGGGCTGGGGTGGGGGGGTGGGGTGGGGAAACAGGGCTGGGGTGGGGGGGTGGGGTGAGGAAACAGGGCTGGGGTGGGGGGTGGGGTGGGGAAACTGGGGTGGGGGGGTGGGGTGAGGAAACAGGGGTGGGGGGTGGGGTGAGGAAACAGGGCTGGGGTGGGGGGGTGGGGTGAGGAAACAGGGCTGGGGTGGGGGGGTGGGGTGAGGAAACAGGGGTGGGGTGAGGAAACAGGGCTGGGGTGGGGGGGTGGGGTGAGGAAACAGGGCTGGGGTGGGGTGGGGAAACAGGGCTGGGGTGGGGGGGTGGGGAAACAGGGCTGGGGTGGGGGGGTGGGGAAACAGGGCTGGGGTAGGGGGGTGGGGTGGGGAAACAGGGCTGGGGTGGGGGGGTGGGGTGGGGAAACAGGGCTGGGGTGGGGGGGTGGGGAAACAGGGCTGGGGTGGGGGGGTGGGGAAACAGGGCTGGGGTGGGGGGGTGGGGAAACAGGGCTGGGGTGGGGGGGTGGGGAAACAGGGCTGGGGTGGGGTGGGGGGGGAAACAGGGCTGGGGTGGGGGGGGAAACAGGGCTGGGGTGGGGGGTGGGGAAACAGGGGTGGGGGGGTGGGGAAACAGGGGTGGGGTGGGGAAACAGGGCTGGGGTGGGGGGGTGGGGTGGGGAAACAGGGCTGGGGTGGGGGGTGGGGTGGGGTCGGGAAACAGGGCTGGGGTGGGGAAACAGGGCTGGGGTGGGGGGGTGGGGTGGGGAAACAGGGCTGGGGTGGGGGGGTGGGGTGGGGAAACAGGGCTGGGGTGGGGGGGTGGGGAAACAGGGCTGGGGTGGGGGGTGGGGTGGGGAAACAGGGCTGGGGTGGGGGGGTGGGGAAACAGGGCTGGGGTGGTGGGGTGGGGAAACAGGGCTGGGGTGGGGGGGTGGGGAAACAGGGCTGGGGTGGGGAAACAGGGCTGGGGTGGGGGGGTGGGGTGGGGAAACAGGGCTGGGGTGGGGAGGGGAAACTGGGCTGGGGTGGGGGGGTGGGGAGGGGAAACTGGGCTGGGGTGGGGGGGTGGGGTGGGGAAACTGGGCTGGGGTGGGGGGGTGGGGTGGGGAAACTGGGCTGGGGTGGGGGGGTGGGGAAACTGGGGTGGGGTGGGGAAACAGGGCTGGGGTGGGGAAACAGGGCTGGGGTGGGGGGGTGGGGTGGGGAAACAGGGCTGGGGTGGTGGGGTGGGGAAACAGGGCTGGGGTGGGGTGGGGAAACAGGGCTGGGGTGGGGAAACAGGGCTGGGGAGGGGAAACAGGGCTGGGGTGGGGGGGTGGGGTGGGGAAACAGGGCTGGGGTGGGGGGGTGGGGTGGGGAAACAGGGCTGGGGTGGGGGGGTGGGGTGGGGAAACAGGGCTGGGGTGGGGAAACAGGGCTGGGGTGGGGGGGTGGGGTGGGGAAACAGGGCTGGGGTGGGGGGGGGTGGGGAAACAGGGGTGGGGAATGTTAGAACCGGCCTTGTGGCATGGCCATTCCTGACCCCTAGCCACACACCCTGACCCGTGTACCTCATTCAGCCCCCGAGTACACGGCCTAGCCGGTCCTTCCCGCCAGAACCCACACACACACCCGACCCGGACTTCCCCATCTGTGCCCTCCATCTTCCCAGCACCACAGGGCCCGCGTGCCCACTTCATGCACCTACGATGGCCGCCCGGCTCCAGCGCAACCCAGGCCTAGAGGCGCCGTCCCGGCTTGAGGACATCGCGCTCCCAATGAGTGAGAGAGGAAGGAGCAGTTTCCATCGCACCTCTGACCTCCCCTTGGGAGATGGGTTTCGATCGGCCCTCCGGCCTCCCTGAGGGCTGGCTCCACGCCTGCTGCGTGTCTGGGACTCCTCCCGACCCGGCCCTGAAAGGATCAAATGACGACATGGCAGGAAACTCCAACAAGCGACCCCCAGGTGCTAAGACCCCTGCCTGCACAGACTCCGGACATCAAAGAGGAGTTGACCTATAACAAGGGGTGCTCTGGGACTATCTGGCAGATTCGACTCTGGAACGACGAGAGACCTGCTGACGTGGTCGCGGCTCTCTGGCAACCTTGGAACACCTGAGCCCTGCTGAGTGACTCGCGGTTCCCCTGAAGATCGTAAGACCTCCGACCTTGTGCTGGAGCCCTGCTGAGTGACTCGCGGCTCCCCTGAAGATCGTAAGACCTCCGACCTTGTGCTGGAGCCCTGCTGAGTGACTCGCGGCTCCCCTGAAGATCGTAAGACCTCCGACCTGGTGCTTGAGCCCTGCTGAGTGACTCGCGGCTCCCCTGAAGATCGCAAGACCTCCGACCTTGTGCTTGAGCCCTGCTGAGTGACTCACGGCTCCCCTGAAGATCGTAAGACCTCCGACCTTGTGCTTGAGCCCTGCTGAGTGACTCGCGGCTCCTAAAGACTCCCTCGGTCCGTCTGGACCCCAAGGACCACAGCGTATCCCCCCAGCTCGAGGATTGTGAGCTGTGCGCCGGGTACGTCCCTGCATTGATCCGGATCCCCAAAAACTGTCCCTCTACCCCCTATCCCTACCGAGACTCTTTTGAGCCCGTGCTCTATTTGTACATATCCACCTTGTTGATCATAAAGATCCTACAATGCTGATTAGATAAAGATCTGTTCCCAAGAACATACAGTGTGGTGTCTCTTTGTCGTGTGGTGCAGTGTGTACGATCCTAGACACAAGACTCTCCCCCTGAGGAGTCTCCCGCCAGTGCCCGGCTACGATACCCCGAGGGTAGGTCTCAGGGTGCTCAGGTACCCTCCCTGTCTCCTCTGAGGTCGCCTTCTAACAGGGAAACAGGGCAGGGGTGGGGGTGTGGGGAAACAGGGCTGTGGGGGTAAACAGGGCTGGGGCGGGGGGAGTAAACAGGGCTGGGATGGGGGGGTGGGGAAACTGGGGTGGGGAAACAGGGCTGGGGGTGGGGGGGTGGGGAAATGGGGGACAGGGTAGGGGAAAAGAGACAGGACAAGGTGGGGGAAAAGAGGACGGGTGGGGAAAAAGAGGCAGGACGTGGTAGGGGAAAAGAGGCAGGATGTGGAAGGGGAAAATAGATAGGACAGAGTGGGGGAAAAGAGACAGGCCGGAGTGGGTTAATAGAGGATGTGGTAGGAGAAAAGAGACAGAACGGGAGGGGAAAGAGAAAGGACGGGTTAGGAGAAAGACAGGATGGGATAGGGAAAAGAGACTGGAGGGGTTGGGGAAAAGAGACAGGCCTGGGTGGGGTTAAAGAGACAAGACAGGGTGGGTAAAGACAGAGGGTGGGGTGGTGAGGTGGGGGTAAAGAGACAGGACAGGGTGGGGGAAAGAAAGAGGACAGGGTGGGGGAGAGGAAACAGGTTGGGGTGAGGGAGAATTAACAGGATGATGGAAAGGTTAAAAAAAAAGTGCTAGGACGCCATTGACAGCATCTCGTTTATTTTTTTTAATTAAGTATTAGTACTGGCAAGCAGCAGATGGCCAGCGGAGGTATACTAATTAAACGTAATTAATCTGAGGTTGTTCCCAGCGCCACCGAAAGGAAGTGACGCATGAGAAGCACACCAAGTAGAAGGCAGCAAAGAACAGTGAGAAAGCTGCAAATAAATGGTAAGCAATGAGACCGATTTCAAGTCCACTGTAGAACACTAGTGTTATGAGTGACTGCTCACGCATGCAAGACCTAAAAAAATGGTTATGAAGGCTTAAGGCCAAAGTCCAGCACTTGGGAGGTGGGGTGAGGGAGAGCTAAACAGCTGAGGGCTTAAAGCACAAACATGCGAGAAAAATATACATACTTTAACTAACAATCTACTTACTCATTCCAATTCCGTAATGACGATACATTAACAACAAAAACTTGCACTGACCTTCCATTTTCTCTTAGGGTGTGCAAGTGGCATAAATCGTCCATCAAACATGTGAGAAAAGGGCCCATGACCTGCAAGCAAATAAAATATACACTGAGTGGAATACGTTTGAAAAAGTATATCTTTAGAAGGCTCCAGTGTAAAAATAATTTAAATGGGACTCCAGTTAACAAATAAAGCAGGAAGTGGGTTGTCAGCCCTTATATTAACTGTTTACAAAGGAAAAAGAAGCATGCCATGTTACACAGTTATAACTATAGACAATTGACTGAATGCTTGAATTATTCTCAACTACTGGATACGAGAGCACTCAAGTCTACTGCGGATCATCCACTGTATTACCCTAGATTGAAACAAGCAATACGCAAAACATCCTAGACTGTGCTCCACCATAACAGTATAGCCCAAACAGCCATGCCAGCTCCCTTCCATACAAGAATACAAGCAAATCTTAAGAGTGGTTACCAACCTATATGGCCTCTTTAGTGAGGTATAGCTTGAGTCTTGTTGCACATCGAGTATGGTACCCTGTCATACTGTGTATAATGTAACAAAAGTCATGTTCGAAATACTTAAATTAATCTAAATTCTAACAATCACTAGGTCTGCAGTCCAGTCCAATTGTTTTGAATACATGGTGTAATCACAAGAATCTGATCATAGTACTGAGAAAATTAACACCTTGCCTACAATAAATTCAATCCACAACTGTGAGGCCAAAGTGGGGTAGGGGTCTTAAAATGTACTGATGGAAATCTGTGCATGGTTAACATTCACACACACTGCAGCTTGTCCAATTGTATGTCTGATATATATAGAGCTGCATGTAGCCACATGATTACCAAAGAACGCCGAGGAGCATGTCCCCTAACAGATACTGTTCAGTTACTGTCATTACATTTTTGGTCTAGGCAAAAGCCAGTCTGAATAACCAGTCTTTGGGATTTTCCTCAAGTGAAGATAATTGAGTTCTGCCCTCATGGTCATGATCAGAACCTTCCAGTCAGGTCACTCTCTCCTAGCGAATCGCCTCTGGATTTTAGTATTTAGAATATCTGTTGCTTAATCCGATGCGATGCAGATGACCATATATTCCTGGCTAGACCGTATTAGGGCCTATATCTTGCATAACCCCCAGATTTTTCATTGAATAAGTCTTTTAGTTCTCTCTTGAATCAGCACCCAATTAAGTATGTTCATTGATGGTTATTGTTAGAAATGGGATTTCTGGTTGGCTAGGGCTTGCGCCAAAGCCAGGCAGAAACCACCACTCTAGTCAGGGTTGGGGAGTTACACGCCAAAGATAACCCGTGCTCACCCCCTTGGTAGCTTGGCACGAGCAGTCAGGCTTATCCCCGAGGCAATGTGTAAAGCGTTTGCGCGCGCACCCAGCAACAACACCCAAGGCCCACCACAAAGGAAACTCCACACAAGGTTATATATAAAAATAGCCTTTGTATTATACCAAAACACATTAGATAATATTCACACAATTTACACTGTGCCAACTGGCACTGGGCAGAATTTTAAGAGGGACTATTTACACGGGACAGGGCCACATGGGCCACTGTCAGAATTAGCACAAATCACCAAGTGTACATGTAGAACATAACAAAAATTTGCACTGTAGAACACAACCAGTAACTACTGCACTATAATGACCTCAGCGTCATCACACTAGCATCAGGTATAAAACCTGTTAGAAGGCGACCCCAGGGGAGACAGGGAGGTTACCTGAACACCCTGAGACCCACCCTCGGGGTAACGTAGCCGGGCACTGGCGGGAGACTCCTCAGGGGAAGAGTCTCGTATCTAGGATCGCCCACACGGCACCACACGACAAAGGGACACCACACGGTAGGTTCTTGGGAACAGATCTTTTATCTATTCAACTTCTTCGGATCTTTATGATCACCAAGGTGGGTATGTACAAATAGAGCACGGGCTCAGAGAGTCTCGGTAGGGAAAGGGGGTAGCGGGACAGTCTTTGGGGATCCGGATCAATGCAGGGGTGTACCCAACGCACAGCTCACAATCCTCGAGCTGGAGGATACGCTGCGGTCCAGCCGGACCGAGGGAGTCGTTAGGAGCCGCGAGTCACTCAGCAGGGCTCAAGCACAAGTTCGGAGGTCTTACGATCTTCAGGGGAGCCGCGAGTCACTCGGCAGGGCTCAAGCACAAGTTCGGAGTTCTTACGATCTTCAGGGGAGCCGCGAGTCACTCAGCATGGCTCAAGCACAAGTTCGGAGGTCTTACGATCTTCAGGGGAGACGCGAGTCACTCAGCAGGGCTCAAGCACAAGTTCGGAGGTCTTACAATCTTCAGGGGAGCCGCGAGTCACTCAGCAGGGCTCAAGTACCAGTTCGGAGGTCTTACGATCTTCAGGGGAGCCGCGAGTCACTCAGCAGGGCTCAGAGGTTCCAAGGTTGCAAGGGAGCCGCGACCACGTCAGCAGGGCTCTCCTCATTCCAGAGTCGAATCTGCCGGATAGCCCCAGAGTACCCCTTGTTATAGGTCCACCCCTCTTTGATGTCCGGGGTCCGTGTAGGCAGGGGTCTTAGCGCCTGGGGGCCGCTCGTTGGAGTTTCTTGCCATCGTCCTTTGATCCTTTCAGGGCCGGGTCGGGAGGAGTCCCAGACACCCCGCATGCCTGGAGCCAGCCCTCAGGGAGGCCGGAGGGCCGATCGAAACCCATCTCCCGAGGGGAGGTCAGAGGTGCGATGGAAACTGCTCCTCCCTCTCTCACTCCATGGGAGCGCGATGTTCCCCAGCCGGGGCGGCGCATTTAGGCCTGGGTTGTGCTGGGGCCGGGCGGCCATCGTAGGTGCATGAAGTGGGCACGCGGGCCCTGTGGTGCTGGGAAGATGGAGGGCACGGACAGGGAAGTCCGGGTCGGGTGTGTGTGGGTCCTGGCGGGCAGGACCGGCTAGGCCGTGTACTGAGGGACTGAATGAGGTGTACGGGTCAGGGGATGTGGCTAGGGGTCAGGGATGGCCATGCTACAAGGCCGGGTCTAACAAAACCTATCCTGCATCCATCACAGGGGCATAAACACATTATGCAATTTCTCCTTGGTCTAACGCATTAGACCTAACCACCTAAGTATACCTATACTAGGGGCATACATCGCACAGGGAAGTACAATCTCCCTAACAGAAACCTAAACAGGTAAAACAACCTCCTAGGCAGAAATAACCACATTTAGAGGTAGAAGACACAGGGTGCGCAAAACATGCTATACACAGTACATTTCCTAGCACCAAAAGCATGAACACAGGGTGCGCAAAACATACTACACCGTACATTTCCTAGCACCAAAATCACATTAGAGTCCAGGTCGCACCAGAACCTAAACGTAGCAGCTGCCCACTACTTGCTGGGCAGCTGGGGACAAGAACAGGGCCTAAACGCTGCAGCTGGCACTAAGTGCTGCGCAGCTGAGGACCACATGTGGGCCCTGGGCACTCACTGGCCCTCTAAACAACTGGAGCCAACCGTTGCAGCTGCCCTCTGTCAAGCGGGGCAGCTGGCGCAGGAGCACGAGCACCGACAATGTGCTCCGATCTCTGACGCCCCACTGGGCTCCCTGGGATGAAACTACCCCATAGACGTTGCAGCTGCCCTCTAGCAAAACGGGGCAGCTGTGGAAAGAAATATGGCCCCGGGGGGCGGACATCACCAATATGCCCCGACGGGCCCCTCTTGTCAGGGACTCTCAGGAGAAAGAAATGGCCCCCAAAGTGTGGCAGTGGCCCGCTACGGCGGCGCCACTGGAGAACTGGCCCCTTCGTTGGAGCCTCTCTGGGCTCGGGAATGTCAATGCCCCCGACGGAGTCCCTCTGGACTCTGAATCAATACTGTCCCGTTTGGAGCCACGGGGCTCCTAACATAAACATGATGGCCCCTTCGTTGGGGCGGCCTGCTGCTAGACGGGGCCGCACAGGAAGTCGGCACCGGCTCTGGTGCCTCTCTCTCGCCCCCCCTTGAGCCCTCACTCACCAGGCCTCTGGGCGGGAACTCTGCTTCACCCGGTCCCTCTTCTGGGACCGGGACTTCACTCGGGGCAGCATGCGGGGCTCCGTCTCCGTCACGGGAGCCCCGCGGGTAATCCTGCCCTCAGTCTCTTCTCTGCCCATCCAGCGGGGCTCTCATCGGCATACGAGAGCCCCGTTCGATACCGCTTACCTTCCTCGCATCTCCGGGTGGGCGGGACTTCCTCTAGGGAGGCGGAAGATCCGCCCCTCCAAGGCATCGCGCTGCCTGACTTCCGTCTGGGCCGCAGCAGTGATCTCACGATGTCGGCAATATGAGGGGTAGGCTCCCTCGGTATAGAAACAGTCCACAAGCGGGGTGGGCCCCCGCGCAAAACACAAATAGCCACGGCACCCGCCTTGGAAGGAAATGAGCGGGGTGGGCACCCGCATTCCGTATCCATCAATTAGAGAGGCACAAGCGCGGGGTGGCTCCCGCTAAAGGCAGGACAGGGGAATCCTCACGCTGGGGATTCCCTCGGGAACCAAAGACGGCAGCTCAGCGCTGCGAAGCTCCAGCGCTCCTCTGGCCTGCAGTAAATCATTATAGCGCTCCCAGGGCACTAGGAGAAGCACGGAAGCGCTCACCAGGCGCTAGAAGTATGCAAAAGGTCCTGGGGCAAAGACGATAGATCCAAGCAGGTCCCAGGAGTCCCTCAGGCATCCAGGGGCTGGGCAGGGCCCAGGGAGGCAAGCCTTCCCCTGGGCCCCAGCAGCAGCACGCCCCTGGTAGATTCGAGTCAGAGCAAGAACATTTTGTAAGGGGACACAGCCCCTTTTTATACACAGGTTCCTTTGTTTCCAAAGGTGCAGGGAAGGGGGCGAACCAGATGCAACTCGTTCTTGAGCACTTTGTTTTGCTCAGCCCCTCTCTCTATTCACAGGACAGGGTCATCAGTCGCACCACAGGGGGCGGAGCCAGCATTGTGTGTGGAAAGCCCAGCCCTATTCAGGACCCAGGTGTACTCCTCCCACCCATCTAGCTGCTGATCTCCCTATTCACCACTGGGTGACTCCTCCTGACTCTGGGGATTCCCTAGCCCGTCACCTGACCTCAGGCAGCCAATCGCCAGACAAGGCACTTATTTCACACTGCACACAGAAGTGCCCACTTCTAGAAGTGGCACTTCCACACTAGATACATGCACGCCGCACACATCATCGCGCAGCATTTTATCACACGAGTCCGCACATACCAAACTCGGCCCTGCACTCCCCACGCATCAGGAACTAACATGGTCACTCAAATCCCCCATGCATTCCTATGGGAGGGCAGGTCAGCCTCACTCAATGTAACCCAGAGCGCATGCACTTTACACTGGGACACAGTGTTAAAGCGCCTAGAGGCCTAAATCCACTAATACACCATAGGGAAAAGGCTAGGATACTGCAAAAAGTTCTGGGGGTGAACTTGCCAGAAGGGCCAAGTCCAACAGTTATATGTGGTCACTCTTTCATATATTTATGTACTTTCTGTCTGCTTGTTTCTCTCCAGAAAATATGTTACAGTAGGCTAGTTGTGCGACTACCAATGGCCTCATCAGCTGCACATGCTGGGTAATGTAGAGTAGATGTCAGAATCTTAAGGAGCAGGCAGATATAGACTGACATCTTTGATCATGATATTGATTTGAGAATAAAAACACTTGTCAAACTCGAACAGGACTACAGGGTAAATGGTAGATTCCCTGGCGGTTAAAAGGGAGAGATTTGGGGTGTGCTCTGCAAAGCACAGGTATCTCAGACTTTGTTTGAATATAATAGTTGAATGTTTCTAGCATCCAGTGGAGAACACGGTTAGTTAACTGTGATTTTATTAACATTTTGTTAACGCTTCTGGCGGAAGTAAAGGCAATTGGGAACGCCGTTTTCAAAGAAAGTTGAATCATGTGGCAAAGAGCCAATATTTGAAAAAGTTTAGGCGCAGAAGTCCAACCTGGCACGAGGATATATCCTCAAAGAGAACAAACACAATTGGTTAATGTTTGAAGGTCTAACTGGAGGTGAAGGATTCCTTGGATCTGTCTCTAGGCTCAGGTGAAAGCAAAAAACAAGTTCTCAATGGTAACAATACATCTCCAGCTTAAACTCTTTAAACAGTGACATGGTAGGCATATCCAGTTTGTGCCCAATTTTCTAATTGGGTTCCTCAAGAAGTCTAAGTGAACTAGCAACAAGTGCTACATTTCATCGGTTTTTAGGTTGCTGATCAAATCTGCATGTTATCTTTTGAGAAACATAAGCTTGAAGAAAAGGGTACTATAACAGCAGGGCCCGAATATTGCAATCTTTAATAAATTCACATGCATGAATTGCTGCTGTCGTTGAACTTAAGAGTCCCACGGCAACCGCAGAGAGCAGTTCAATCTCAGATTTCCTTTGAAAGAACAACCTTTTATTAAGTCAAACGATTATTGTTTCAGACAGCCAGGGAGCTTTACCCTGTATTGAAAGAGACTTTCCTTTCCATGGATGACCATAAACCACTAAAAGTTCATCAGTGCATAAGAAAGATTTAGTGTTGTCGATATTAAACTTTAAGCATCTTTTTACATCTAAGGCAGCCGACTTCTTTCAGCTGCATTACTTGGATTTTCAAAGTACATCTTAAAGACTACTAGTTCATTCAAAAGAAAGTCAGTTGCTACTTTGGGAATAAAATACAGATTTATTCATAGCATGTACTATTTCTCTGAATAGCAGAGAGGGTTCGTTTATCGTAAAGGCTTGAGATTCGCTACCCTTCGAGCTGTGATTTCTTGGTAGCATAACATTGGAATTTCTGATTTCTAATGTTTGCAAACAAATACAGATTTGCTTTGCCCCAGGAGTGAAAGACGGGGTCTAGTTGCGTTTGGTTCAGCTCCCATTTGTGACACACTTTCAGTGTTCTGTGGAGACTGTCAGCCCAGGAGTTGGTTATTCCATATGGACCAGTTCTATAAGTGCTGTGCTTCCTTTGAAAGTGGCTCGTAACATGTTCCTTCCTACTTGTTGACATAGTACATACTAACTGTGGTGTACCAACACTGAGATTTTTTTTTTTTTATTCTTGGAATGAAGGAGTGCAGGGCTCGTCATATGGCTCTTAATTCAAGGGCCTTGATTTAAAGTAGTGCTTCCTTGGGGGACGTTTTGCCGTAGACTACTAATTTGTTCAAGTGTGCACCACAACCTTCTATGGAGTGCTTGTTTTCATGACAAAGCGGACACTCTTCAGCATAAAAGACAATCAGGCACTGGCATTTTTGTTTTTGTCCACCAAGGTAAACAGGCCTCAAAAAATAATAAAAATGTTACTAGACAAGCAGGTCTAGTAACTTGAATAATCTACTCAGTCTAACTGTAATGTACTTGACCCATAAACTGGCCTCTTTATTTCATTCTAAGTAAATGTTTTATTTTGTTGATCCCCCTTTATCTTCATTTTCACCTTCCAATATGTGAGTTCAGCATGTCTGCTGTACCAAAAACGTATTTGGTTTGATTTAATAGAGTAAACATTTGCGCCACGCATAATAGGAATTTGGCCCACATATAAGGTACACATGATCTCTGACTTGTCTATTAGCTCATTAATAGCACTGCCATCAGGGCAGGGACAGGAATGTTTCTCATTCATCTTTAAAAACTCACTTTTACTAAATATTTTACTAAAGCATTAGGTGGTAGTTCACGGTTATTTTCAGACTTTCAAATGGCAAAAACTTTCCAGCAACATGCAGTTTTCCTTATAAAACGCCAGTGTATAAACAATTATCTGTGAAAATTGGGTTTGAGCAAACCTATTTATCATTTACATGTCACCAAGTGTTCAGATTTGTTTTCATCCTATTAAAATATTTTTTTTCCATCACAGAATTACAAAAAAATGTCTTAATGACTACTGAAATGTATTGTGAAATGCTTAGTGTTAAAATAAAACATGACATCCTACAGCCTTTCTGTTAGACCCGGCCCTCGTAACATAGTCAGACCGGACCCCTGCAACGCACACCAGGCCCGAGCCGATCCTTCCCACCCGAACACGCACACCCGACACGGACTTCCCCCATCCGTGGCCTTCCTCCTTCGGCCACCCCGGGCCCGCGTGCCCACTTTATGCACCAAGATGGCCGCCGGCCCCAGCGCGACCCTAGCCTATAGGCGCCACTCCGGCTGGAGGACATCGCGCTCCCCTTGGGATGAGAAAGGGAGGAGCAGTTTCCATCACACCTCCGCGCTTCCCTGGGAAGGTGGGTTTCGATCGACCCGCCGGCCTCCCCGAGGGCTGGCTCCACGCCTGCTGGGTGTCCGGGGCTCCTCCCGACCCGGCCCTGAAAGGATCAAAGGACAATGGCAGGAAACCCCCAACAAGCGACCCCCAGGTGACAAGACCCCTGCCTGCACAGACTCCGGACATCAAAGAGGAGTCGCCCTATAACAAGGGGTGCCCTGGGACTGTCCGGCAGATTCGCCTTGGAACACCTGAGCCCTGCTGAGTGACTCGCGGCTCCCCGAAGATCGTAAGACCTCCGAACTTGTGCTTGAGCCCTGCTGAGTGACTCGCGGCTCCCCGAAGATCGTAAGACCTCCGACTTTGTGCTTGAGCCCTGCTGAGTGACTCGCGGCTCCCTGAAGATTGTAAGATCTCCGAACTTGTGCTTGAGCCCTGCTGAGTGACTCGCGGCTCCCTGAAGATCGTAAGACCTCCGAACTTGTGCTTGAGCCCTGCTGAGTGACTCGCGGCTCCCCGAAGATCGTAAGACCTCCGACTTTATACTCGAGCCTGCTGAGTGACTCGCAGTTCCCACAGACTCTCTTGGTCCCGCCGGACCCCACGACGACAAGCGTATCCCCCAGCTCGAGGATTGTGAGCTGTGCGCCGGGTACGCTCCTGCATTTGATTCCTATCCCCAAAGACTGTCCCGCTACCTCCTAACCCCCCTTCAAGACCTTGTGAGCCCGCGCTCTACTTGTATATATTTTGCCTTGCTGATCATAAAGATCCTACCACTCCGATCTGATAAAGATTTGCTCTTAAGAACTCCTCGTGTAGTGTCTCTCTGTCGTGTGGTGCCGAGTGTACGATCCTAGATACGAGGTTCCTCCCCTGAGGAGTCTCCCGCCAGTGCCCGGCTACGATACCTCGAGGGTGGGTCTCAGGGCAGTCAGGGCCCCTTCCGGGCCCCTCTGAGGTCGCCTTCTAACACTTTCATTTCACACTTTTTGAACAGCACGTTTGTCAGACAATTCACTATGCAAAATCCTCGAACTTTGCAGTCAGAGAAAGAAAATCTTAAGACAGAATAAATGTGATAAGATAAAAACAAGATTTAAAGGCATCTTTAATGCTCCTTTACCTTGTGAGTGAATAGGACACCTGTTTGTCAGCTCGCCAGACGCGGCGAGTAGGCCCTAAATCTAGCTTGTCCTGATAAAATCTGACTCGCCATAGAAAGTGGACGAGTAGATTAGTCGAGGCCAGATAAAGTTTGTTTCACTCAGCTTTTCACTCTTATAAGATTGTCAAATGATTCTAACTTTTGAAACCAATTTTTGTTCAGCTCCTCCTGACATGGCTTCGCGTTAAGGCGATAACATAGTGTTAGACCTGACAGCCTTAGGGTGGTCTTACCACCAAATTTTTACCTGCCTCCACCACTTTCTTGACCTCTTTGTCTGCTTTTTCTTTCCCTCAAAAGTGGGTAAGTGCTTTGACTGTAACCAGCCAGGGTGCAAGCAGGGAGAGGCTGTCTGTGCCAAGAAGCTCCCCCTCCTAAGGGGCCACCACAGGTATTGCCATCTGAAGTGTAGGGGTGGAGTGGTGCCCCAGAGAGGGGTAGTCAGGTGGTGGAACCAACCTTAGTGTCCCTGGGTGAGGTGAATATTGCAACCCTTGCTGCCTTACCTCCAAACATGAACAAGTACAGGCAGAGGCCTAAAGTGAATGGGACTGAGGTTGAGGCTATCAGAGACACAGGGGCTAGTGTAACTATGGTCCTGGATGAGCTGGTGCCTCCAGGGAGGTTGCCACCTGGTGAATTTCACCAGGTGACTTATCCAGACAGCACTACCAAACTACATCCTATGGCTGTGGTGGATTTGGAATGGGGAGGTGTGACAGGCCCTATGAAGATAGCTTTGCCAAAGGTGCTCCAAGTCCAGTGTTTACTGGGCAATGATCTTGAAGCCTCTGAGTGGTTAGAGGTGGAGACTCCATATAAAAATATTAGAGCTCCCTGAGTGGGTATGTGCTGTGACTAGGTCACTGACTGGCCAGAAGGGAGAGGCTGGTCACTTGGACCCTGGAACAAAGGGCCAAGCATCCATGGATAGGGCACTGGGCCTGGTGAGCCAGCTCAGGGAACTCCAAAGGTGCAGGAAGAATCTTACCCTGATGGGGAGGATCTGGCCTCTGAGAGAGGGACTCCATCCCTGCCAGATTTGGCAGAACTGACAGAAGCAGGTGGACCCTCCAGAGTGGAGTTCAGTAAGGGACAGAGAGACTGTCCCACCCTTGAGAGCTTGAGGCAGATTGCCTCTAAGCAAGAGGAGGGGGATGACAGTAGGTTTCTTAGAATCTACTGGAAAGATGGACGGCTTTATACTGAGAACAGAAACCTCAAGGAGGGCGCCACCAGGAGGTTGGTGGTGCCCCAGAAGTACAGAGAGTTCATCCTGACTTTGGGTCATGATATCCCCTTGGCAGGACATTTGGGACAGACAAAGACATGGAACCGGTTGGTGAACTATTTCTACTGGCCCCATGTGTATGAAAAGGTAAAGGAGTTTTGCAGCTCCTGTGCCACCTGTCAGGCCACTGGCAAGGCAGGGGGCAAGACAAAGGCTCCCCTAATACCATTGCCAGTGGTTGGGGTTTCTTTTGAAAGGGTGGGGATGGACATTGTTGGTCCCCTGGAGCCACCTACTGCATCAAGGAATAGGTATATCTTAGTGGTAGTAGACCATGCCACTATTTACCCTGAAGCAATCCCTCTTAGAACCATTAATGCTCCTGCATAGGCTAGAGCACTGCTTGGTGTGTTCACCAGAGTGGGTTTCCCAAAAGAGGTGGTATCAGATAGGGGCACAAACTTCCTGTCCAGCTATCTGACTGCTATGTGGGATGAGTGTCAACTACAAGTTCACCACCTCCTATCAACCACAAGCAAATGGTCTTGATGAGAGATTCAACAAAACTCTGAATGGCATGATAAATGTGTTGTCAGAGAAACTCGGGAGGAGATGGGATGTTCTCCTCACATGCTTACTGTTTGCCTACAGGGAGGTGCCACAGAAAGGGGTTGGTTTCAGTCCCTTTGAGTTGTTGTTTGGAAACCCTGTGAGGGGGCCATTGCGCCTGCTGAGAGAGTCTTTAGCGAAGCCTCTTAAAGAAGGAAAGGAAAATGTGCCGGACTATGTGCTAGGCCTGAAATCTAGAATGGCAGAGTACATGTACAAGGCAAACAGGAAACTGGAGGCCAGCCAGGAGCTCATGAAGCACTGGTATGATCAGAAGGCTACTATGCCTGAGTATTCTCCAGGACAATTGGTGTGGGTGCTGGAGCATGTGTCTCCCGGGCCCTCCATGACAAGTGGAGTGGGCCCTATCCAATCTTAGAAAAGAAGGTTGAGGTTACCTATTTGGTTGACCTTGGCACCCCCAGGAACCCTCATAGGGTCCTGCATGTGAATAGATTAAAACCCCACCATGACAGGGCAGGTATGACTATGTAACAGGTCACTGATGAGGGAGTGGAGGAGGAAATTGAGCCAGTGCCCGACCTCGTTTCCGCTAATGTGCAAGATGAGTCAGTGGAGGGAGTTGTACCTTCTCCTGTTGACAGACGAGCAGCACAGAGACTGTAAGCAAATGCTGGAGCAGTTTGCTGGCCTGTTTTCTTTGACCCCAGGCATCACTAAGTGGTGGGTGCACCGCATTGACACTGATGACAGCCTACCTGTCAAAAATAAACTGTACAGGTTGTCTGACCCTGTCAGACCCAGCATTAATGCTGAGGTTGCTAAAATGCTGGAATTGGGGGTAACTGAACCGTCAGAGTCCATGGGCCAGTCCAGTTGTGCTGGTACCTAAACCTAATCCACAGGGGGGGATCCAAGGAGTTAAGGTTCTGTGTGGAATACAGAGGATTGAATGCAGTCACAAAGTCTGACGCTCACCTTCTACCTAGAGCCGATGAGCTCATTGACAGGTTAGGGACTGCTAAGTACCTGAGTACTTTTGATTTGACTTCAGATTACTGGCAGATTGCTCTCACTAATGGAGCAAGGGAGAGGTCAGCATTCTCCACACCGGTGGGACATTATCAGTTCAAGGTAATGCCATTTGCCTTAAAGAATACACCTGCCACAGGTTGGTGAACAGGGTCTTGTCTGGGCTGGAAAAGTTCAGTGCAGCTTACCTGGATGATATATGCAGTATATAGTTGTTGGACCCGGCCTCGTAGAATGGCCCTCCGTGCCCCCGCACCACCGAAACCTGGTACCTACAGCCCAAGCCCCCGGCCCAGCCGAACCTCCCCACCAGGACACACGCACCGACCCGGACATCCCCGTCCCTGGCCTCTCCCCTTTCGGCCACCCCGGGCCCGCGTGCCCACTTCATGCACCAAGATGGCCGCCCGGCCCCAGCGCGACCCGGGCATAGAGGCGCCACTCCGGCTGGAGGACATCACGCTTCCAGGGGATGAGAGAGGGAGGAGCAGTTTCTATCGCACCTCTGAACTCCCCCGGGACGATGGGTTTCGATCGGCCCTCCGGCCTCCCTGAGGGCTGGCTCCACGCCTGCTGGGTGTCTGGGACTCCTCCCGACCCGGCCCTGAAAGGATCAAAAGACTATAGCAGGAAATCCCGACAAGCGACCCCCAGGTGACAAGACCCCTGCCTGCACAGACTCCGGACATCAAAGAGGGGTCGAACTATAACAAGGGGTGCTCGGGGGCTGTCCGGCAGATTCGACGCTGGAACAACGAGAGCCTGCTGACGTGGTCGCGGCTCCTGGAACTGGAACTCACCTGAGCCCTGCTGAGTGACTCGCGGCTCCCTGAAGATCGTAAGACCTCCGAACTTGTACCTGAGCCCTGCTGAGTGACTCGCGGCTCCCTGAAGATCGTAAGACCTCCGAACTTGTACCTGAGCCCTGCTGAGTGACTCGCGGCTCCCCCAGACTCTCACGGTCCCGCCGGACCCCAACTCCGACCACGTATCCCCCAGCTCGAGGATTGTGAGCTGTGCGCCGGGTACGTCCCTGCTTTGAACCGTTACCAGAGACAGTCCCGCTACCCCCTACCTTTCCGAGACTCTTGAGCCCGTGCTCACCTTGTACATATTTGCAGTGATACCTGTTTGATAAAGCTTGTTCTGAGAATACCCAGTGTGGTCCCTCTGTGTCGTGTGGTGCCAGAAGTACGATCCTAGTTGCGAGAGTCCTCCCCCTGGGGAATCTCCCGCCAGTGCCCGGCTACGATACTTTGAGGGTGGGTCTCAGGGTAGTCAGGACCCCTTTCCGGGCTCCTCTGAGGTCGCCGTCTAACATTGGTGGCAAGCGACGGGATTCGGGCCCATCACCTAGAGATCGTACAGTAAACGACGGACGCACGACCAACAAAGATGGCAGAAGGAAGCGCCACGAGCTCCGCAGAAACCAACGCCAACAGAGTGTTCCAGGTGGAGCATCTGGAAGAATACACACACAAAGAGCTAAAACAATTTTGCAAAGAACTTAAAATCGCTACCACTGGCCTCAACACTAAGGAAGACTTGCAGAAAGCACTGAAAACTTGGGTGGAGACCGGGGCCTCCCGCCCGGAAGGCACAGGGGAGCGCCCCGACGAAGCCGAACCCCCCCAAAGTGAAAGCAGTAGCAATCAGGTGCGAGGCATCGTACCAGACGGGGGCCTATCCCCGGAAGAGCTCGCGGACAGAGAGAGAAGCCGCAGTCATGAACTCGAGTTAGCCAAACTCAAAATCGAGGGCGAATTGAAGTTAGCGGAGAAGAAGCTAGCAGTAGAGCAAATGCGTGTACAAGGCGAACTGGAAGAAAAGAAGCTCCAACGGGAGCACGAAGGAAGAAAGCTCCAACTGGAGCACGAACGGAGCTTAAAGGAACTCGAGCTCAAGGCCCGAAATGAGGACGGGAGGCCCTCGGGGAACCGAGAGACGGCCCCCCCAGCGGAACAGAAGGTCCACATCCCCAAGGATGTGGTCAAAGAATATTATAAAAACGATGACATTCAGCAATGGTTTCGGGCCTACGAGGTCGCCATGACCTCCCATCGGATTCCACAGAAGGACTGGGGGGCGGGGTTGTGGGGACGGTTTCTGAGCGAAGGAAGGGACACCCTGCTCGACCTACCCCTCTCCCTGCAGACCTCCTACAGCCACATGAAAGAGGCTCTCCTCACAAGATACGGCCTCACCCCAGAAATGTACCGCCAACGGTTCCGGGACTGCAGGAAGATCCCGGGCACCACCTGGGTGGAGTATGTAAACTTTTTTAGTCGGGCCTTCGATGGGTGGGTCCAGGGCAGCAAAGTCACCACCCTTGCCGAACTCACTGACCTCATGTTATGGGAACATCTGGCTGCGAACTGCTTCGTAGAGCTACGTCAACATCTGCTGGATAGCAAGCTCACAGATCCCCGGAAGCTGGCCGTGGAGGCCGACCGCTGGACCAACACCCGGGTCTCCCGGGGCATGGTAGGAGAGTACCCCCGAACCAGTCAGGGACCACCCCGCCAGAGAGGGGGAGGGAACCAGGGAGGGCCGAGGGAGTCCCAGCCTAGCCCCCCGAAGACACCACCTCCACCTTTCCCGGCGCCCCCCCCACCAGTAACAGGGCCCCCTGGGAGACGGGGACACCGGGTGACCGTCACATGTTTCCGCTGCCAGAAACCCGTGCACTACGCCAATGACCCAGAGTGCCCCATGGCCACCCAAGTCACCCCTGCGAGACAGATAGCCAACGTAGCCCTAGGGGAGGAGGTTGAGGAAGCCGAGGAGTGGGAACCAGCCGCGATGGCCCTAGTATCCCTGGGAGATAGGGAAATGATCCCTGGTAGCCTCCTACCGTCCAACACACAGAAATATGGGCAGCTCGTCAAGATCAATGGCCACCAGGTAGAGGCCCTGCGGGACACCGGGGCCAGTATCACCGGTGTCCTCAGGCACCTAGTTCCCGAGGAGCAGATCCTCCCCAATGTCTTTTGCCCCGTAATATCTGCAGACAATAGGGAAAGTATGTGTCAGGTGGCCCTGGTGCCATTTGAGTGGGGAGGGGTGATAGGTAAACTCAAGGTGGCCGTAAGAACCTCCCAGCCGGTCGACTGCCTCTTAGGGAACGACCTGGAGAGTTCTCCCTGGAAGCACGTAGAGCGCAAGGCCCACCTAGGAATGATGGGACTCCCCGAGTGGGTGTGTGCCACCACCCGATCTATGACAGCCCGACTCACTCCCCGGAGAGAAATCGAGAGCACCGCGGTCGAAGTAGCCAGCACCGTCCCCGCCGAGGGTCCTCCCGTTCCCCCATCGGAAGGGTCCGTCGCCAGCGACGAACCCGCACCATCCGACCCCGCCCCGGTCCCCGAGTTGGGGGATCTACCCGAGTTGGCCCATTGGCGCCACGAGGGCGGGCCCACCCGAGAAGAATTTTGCCGGGAGCAAGCCACCTGTCCTTCCCTGGTCGGGCTGCGGCGCCAGGCCGAGGGCCAAGCCGCAGGTGACCAGACCGGAACGCACCGAATCTATTGGGAGAATAACGTCCTGTATAGTGAGCAGAAATCAGTGGAGCTGGGATCCGGACGGGTACTGGTGGTACCTCTCTGCTTCCGGGATTTCCTCCTGGGCTTAGCCCACGATGTCCCCCTCGCCGGTCACCTGGGTCAGGACAAGACCTACAGCCGTCTCGTGACCCATTTTTATTGGCCTAAGATGAAAGCAGCGGTAGAGGCCCACTGCAAGTCCTGCCCCACGTGCCAAGCCAGTGGGAAGAGTGGGGGGAAGCGCAAGGCTCCCCTCCAACCCTTCCCGGTCGTCAGTACCCCCTTCGAACGAGTCGGGATCGACATCGTGGGGCCCCTGGACCCCCCCACCTCCCAAGGTCACCGTTTCATCTTGGTCCTAGTGGACCACGCCACCCGCTACCCAGAGGCTATTCCCCTACGCACCATTACGGCCCCCGTGGTGGGCCGGGCCCTGATGGGGATCTTCTCCAGGGTGGGTTTCCCCCGCGAGGTCGTGAGCGATCGCGGCACTAATTTTATATCCAGGTATATGACGTCCCTGTGGCAACAATGTGGGGTGTCCTATAAGTTCACCACCCCGTACCATCCCCAAGGGAACGGCCTAGTAGAGAGGTTTAATAGGACTTTGAAAGGGATGATCGCTGGCCTAGAAGAGCCCCTCCGGCGTAAGTGGGACGTCCTGCTCCCCTGCCTCTTGTTCGCTTACCGGGAGGTCCCCCAGAAGTCCTTAGGGTTCAGCCCGTTTGAATTACTCTATGGGCACCCCGTCCGAGGTCCCCTCAGTTTAGTTAAGGAAGGGTGGGAGGCAGCACCCCAGACCACCCCCCGAGATGTGTTCCAATATGTCCTGGCCCTCCGGAACCAGACCAGGAGGTTCCGAGAACTGGCCGAGGCCAACCTGGAGGCGAGTCAAGAAGAAATGAAGCGCTGGTACGACCAGAATGCTACTCTGGTCGAGTTCCAGCCGGGCCAGCAGGTGTGGGTCATGGCCCCCGTGAAGCCTGGCGCTCTCCAGGACCGATGGACTGGGCCCTACAAAGTGGTCGAGAAGAAGAGCCAAGTCACCTACTTGGTGGACGTCCAGTCGCCTCGGGATCCCCTCCGGGTCCTGCACGTGAACCGCCTCAAGCCTCACTTCCAGCGGACAGAACTGAGCCTCCTGCTGGCCACCGATGACGGGGCCGAAGATGAGTCGGATCCCCTCCCGGACCTCCTGTGTATCAAGGAGCAGGATGGCTCCGTGGAAGGAGTGAACCTCTCCCCAGCCCTCACTGCCCAGCAACAAGCGGACTGCCGCCAGCTCCTAAGACAATTTTCTGACCTCTTCTCCCTGACCCCCCGGGTCACCAACTGGTGTGTTCATGATGTGGACACCGGGGACAGCCCGCCGGTGAGACACCGAGCCTACCGGGTTCCTGACCGGGTCCGGTCCTGCATTCAAGCGGAAGTCTCGAAGATGTTGACCCTGGGGGTGATCGAGCCCTCTGACAGTCCCTGGGCCAGCCCCGTGGTCCTGGTCCCGAAGGCAGCGGCCCCCGGTGTCGCCCCCGAGCTCCGATTCTGCGTGGACTACCGGGGGCTCAATGACGTTACCCGAGCCGATGCCCACCCCATTCCACGAGCCGACGAACTCATTGACCGACTAGGGGCAGCCCGGTTCCTCAGCACATTCGACCTCACCTGCGGATACTGGCAGATTGCGCTCATCGAAGGGGCCAAAGAGCGGTCCGCTTTCTCCACCCCCGATGGGCACTACCGCTTCCGCGTAATGCCCTTCGGGATGAAAAATGCCCCGGCCACTTTCCAGCGACTGGTGAATAGAGTCCTGGCCGGACTAGAACAGTTCAGCGCGGCATACCTGGACGACATCGCTGTCTTCAGTTCAGAGTGGAGTGAGCACCTCCAGCACCTCCGAAGGGTGCTAATCGCCCTGCGCCAGGCAGGCCTCACAGTAAAAGCCAGCAAGTGCCAGATCGGGCAAGGATCCGTGGTCTACTTGGGGCACCAGGTCGGGAGTGGCCAGGTCGCCCCGCTACAGCCAAAGATCGACGCCATCCTGGCCTGGGAACCACCCATCACCCAGACGGAGGTCCGAGCCTTTCTGGGACTCACGGGCTACTACCGAAGATTCATTCGGGGGTATGGCAGCCTTGTCGGCCCTCTCACAGAACTCACGTCTAAAAAACAGCCAAAGAAAGTGCAGTGGACGGCTGCCTGCCAGGAAGCTTTCGATGCCCTAAAAAGGGCCATGTGTACTGCCCCCGTCCTCCAGGCTCCCGACTACGCCAAGGAGTTCATAGTCCAAACCGATGCCTCCGAGCATGGCATTGGGGCCGTCCTGTCCCAAGTAAATGACCAAGGCCTAGACCAGCCCGTCGCCTTCCTCAGTCGGCGGCTGTTGCCCCGAGAACGAAGATGGAGCACCATAGAGCGCGAAGCCTTTGCCGTGGTCTGGGCGCTCAAAAAGCTACGACCCTACCTGTTTGGCACCCATTTCAGAGTCCAAACTGACCATCGGCCCTTACGTTGGCTCATGCAGATGCGAGGAGAAAACCCCAAGCTACTGCGGTGGTCAATCTCCCTCCAGGGGATGGATTTCACCGTGGAACACCGCCCTGGTACGGACCACGCCAATGCTGACGGCCTCTCCCGGTTCTTCCGCCTCAGCGAAGAGAACCCCCCAAGCTGATGGGCAGTTCTCTCCGGCTTTCAGCTGGGGGGGACGCGTGTTGGACCCGGCCTCGTAGAATGGCCCTCCGTGCCCCCGCACCACCGAAACCTGGTACCTACAGCCCAAGCCCCCGGCCCAGCCGAACCTCCCCACCAGGACACACGCACCGACCCGGACATCCCCGTCCCTGGCCTCTCTCCTTTCGGCCACCCCGGGCCCGCGTGCCCACTTCATGCACCAAGATGGCCGCCCGGCCCCAGCGCGACCCGGGCATAGAGGCGCCACTCCGGCTGGAGGACATCACGCTTCCAGGGGATGAGAGAGGGAGGAGCAGTTTCTATCGCACCTCTGAACTCCCCCGGGACGATGGGTTTCGATCGGCCCTCCGGCCTCCCTGAGGGCTGGCTCCACGCCTGCTGGGTGTCTGGGACTCCTCCCGACCCGGCCCTGAAAGGATCAAAAGACTATAGCAGGAAATCCCGACAAGCGACCCCCAGGTGACAAGACCCCTGCCTGCACAGACTCCGGACATCAAAGAGGGGTCGAACTATAACAAGGGGTGCTCGGGGGCTGTCCGGCAGATTCGACGCTGGAACAACGAGAGCCTGCTGACGTGGTCGCGGCTCCTGGAACTGGAACTCACCTGAGCCCTGCTGAGTGACTCGCGGCTCCCTGAAGATCGTAAGACCTCCGAACTTGTACCTGAGCCCTGCTGAGTGACTCGCGGCTCCCTGAGGATCGTAAGACCTCCGAACTTGTACCTGAGCCCTGCTGAGTGACTCGCGGCTCCCTGAAGATCGTAAGACCTCCGAACTTGTACCTGAGCCCTGCTGAGTGACTCGCGGCTCCCTGAAGATCGTAAGACCTCCGAACTTGTACCTGAGCCCTGCTGAGTGACTCGCGGCTCCCCCAGACTCTCACGGTCCCGCCGGACCCCAACTCCGACCACGTATCCCCCAGCTCGAGGATTGTGAGCTGTGCGCCGGGTACGTCCCTGCTTTGAACCGTTACCAGAGACAGTCCCGCTACCCCCTACCTTTCCGAGACTCTTGAGCCCGTGCTCACCTTGTACATATTTGCAGTGATACCTGTTTGATAAAGCTTGTTCTGAGAATACCCAGTGTGGTCCCTCTGTGTCGTGTGGTGCCAGAAGTACGATCCTAGTTGCGAGAGTCCTCCCCCTGGGGAATCTCCCGCCAGTGCCCGGCTACGATACTTTGAGGGTGGGTCTCAGGGTAGTCAGGACCCCTTTCCGGGCTCCTCTGAGGTCGCCGTCTAACAATAGTTCTACCTGGGGGGGGGGGGGATCACTTAAGCCACCTAAGGGAAGTGCTTCAGGCCATGCAGGAGGCAGGCCTGACTATTAAGGCAAATAAGTGCCAAATAGGGCAGAGTTCTGTTGTGTACCCGGGCCACCTGGTAGGTGGGGGCCATGTACAGTCTCTCCAAGCAAAAATCCAAACTATTTTGGATTGGACAGCTCCTGTTACCCAGACTCAGGTCAGGGCATTCCTTGGCCTGACAGGGTATTATAGAAGATTTGTTTACAATTATGGGACCATTGTGGGGCCCCTAACAGAACTCACTTCTAAGAAGAGGCCCAAAAAGGTGGATTGGACCCCAGATTGTCAGCAGGCTTTTAATACTCTGAAAGCTGCTATGTGTTCAGCACCAGTGATGCTGACCCCGGACTACACAAAATAATTTGTGGTACAGACAGATGCTTCCGAGCAAGGGCTTGGGGCAGTGTTGTCACAGCTAAATGAAGACTGTCTTGATCAGCCAGCTGCCTTTATTAGCAGGCAACTTCTTCCCAGACAGCAGAGGTGGAGTGCCATTGAGAGAGAGGCTTTTGCTGTGGTTTGGTCCCTGAAAAAGTTGAGACCATATTTGTTTGGGACTCACTTTCGTGTTCAGACTGACCACAGGCCTCTCTGGTGGCACATGCAGATGAGAGAGGAGAATTTCAAGCTGTTAAGGTGGTCCATTACCCTACAGGGAGCAGACTTTACAGTGGAACACAGACCTGGGGTTGTCCATACAAATGCGTATAGACTTTCCAGGTTTTTCCACTTAGCTGATGAGGACTACCAGGGTGTAAGTTAGTAACCCATCACCTTTTGTTTGGGTGGGGGGGCTATGTTGAAAAGTCATTCTATGCCCTGGGCACCCCTCAACATTTTGCTGACTGGTACTGGTGGTAACTGACTGACCCTGGGCTCTGCCTAACCAGCCCCGGGGTCCAGTGCTATGCTGAAAGAGACATGTTTAGAATACAGTGAAAACACCTGCATACATTAGAGTACACTGTGGGTTGGGGTACCCCTGTGATTGGCATGACCTACCCTCCAAGGCCCTAGTACATAATAGGGCAGGGGGATTTAAACTACCTATCAGCCCCTAGTATATAATAGGGCATGGCAGTTTAGAGACCAGCAGCCCTTTCTGTACTTGCATGTGTGAACTGCTGAAGCCCGAGGTCAGTTTAAAAGGAACCCTGTGCGTCAGGACTGCCTTTTAAAAAGTAAATTGTGCCCAAAGTTGACTTTTGTGTTTTGGGCACTTAAAAAGGACAAAACTACAATGTTTGTTCATGGTAGGTACCCCCAGGATCTCCCGTAGGTGTTCCAGGGGTGGGGGTTAGGTACATATACGGAGAATCCTTAGAAACCATTTTCATATGCCCTGGGGTTAGTGAAATTGCACATTTCACTACCCACATTGTAGGTAACTGTTTTCCAAAATCGACTTTTGTTCTAGGAGCACTGTGAAATGAGGATCTACAATATTTTGATATATTCAGAACCCCTAAAGTCTTTCCTAGGTTTTTCAAGGGTGGGGGTCCTGTAGGTATTAGCAGGGTCCTTATAAAATTTGTTTTATAGGCCCTGGTATTGGAGAAATTGTCCAGTTCATTTTTCCATTGCAAATCCCCAGCCCATAGGTTAACATTGGAACAGGTTATAAGTTAATAACTGGAGAACGAAAAGCCATAAAATTAGGATTAAAGGACTCAGTTAAATGGTAATGATACATCCAACAATATGGTATTGTTGAATTTATTGTAAAAATGTACAGACAAGAAGTTATAAGACTTTTGTGTCTGTAAGCCAAAATGTAACCCTGTACTGGGTGAGCCTGGCTGTTTTGAAGAGGTGATAAATGGCCCCTGGGGTTAGGAAGCCTCTTGGGGAGGAGAGGTTGCTTAGCATAGGAATGGCAGAGTCAGGGGGAGGGCCACTAAATAATGTTCTTCAAGAGATGGGGAAGAAAAGCTAAAGACATCAGTTTCATTTACAACTCTCCTCTTTGACCCAAGGCTAGGCTTAAGAAAGATATGATCAGATGCAAGGGGGAGATACTATGGAGATTACCAACCTAGAGTGTGTGTTTAGCCAGCTCTTCTCTCCCTGCTGAAAATTCTGACATATTGAATTTTGGAAGAATGAAACTACAGCCCTGTGGATCAAACCTGCTTCAAAAGGACTAAAGAGTGGACTCCCTGCAAGCTACAGGTTAACAGAGCTCACCTGGAACTTCACCACAAAGAACCCCCCCGCATGGAGTACTACCAGTGGATTTGTAATGGTTTTGTCCAAGTGGATTGTGAGAATTGAAGTCTCACACTTTCAAGGACCCTCTTGGAGATTATAGAATCTTGGAGTGTGTGTTGGACACTTTGGGACCCGCAAGAATAACCTCAGGAAGGAGTTCTAAAAGGATACAGCCTGCTAGAGGAGGCTGCACGAGACTAGTGAGAGATCCTCCAAAACAATTGCTAAATGTGAATGTGTGTCTGTCAGAGGCAACTAAATGACCAAAAGGGAGACTGTTGGTTTCTAAGGACTAGAAAGTGACCAATCTTTAAAAATCCATATCTTTGGTTCCCTACAGTGGATAATTTTTCGTTTCATTTAAAAGATACAAATATTTCCTATTTTTATCAAGTGGCGTTGGATTTTTATTTTGTGTTGTGTCTTAATTCTTTACTGAATTTGTGTTTTTAAATGCTTTACATACCTGTCTTTGACGGTAAGCCTGCCTGCTTGCAGCCAGGGTACCAAGGGTTGAGCATAGGAATAATTTTCTAAGACCTATTCTGAGACCTATACTGTGTTAGTGACCTTATTCCTAATGGCACATATACATTTGCCCCTACAAATAATCCACTTTCCAACACATACCCACTCACATAACCATATAGCCACTCACACAAACACTCATACATCGATATAAACAGACGCACAGTCACTCACACAATAGATGTTATAAATAGTATAACTCCTTAGTAGTACACAAAGTATACAAATTCAACTTTTGTGGTACCTTGGTATATATTTGTAACACTCAAAATTTAAAAAACACTCTCAATCACTGGATGATGTCATAAGTGATATCATTTGAAATGTCATCAGTGATGTCACAGACCATCTCATGAGTGATGTAATATGTGAGGTCGTAAACAGTACATTGCGGGGGAGTTGGTTATAGTTAGCTCAGGATCTAGAACTGCTATATTTCCACCGTGTACAAGTGAAATCTTAGCCTAATTGTAACGTCCCTGTAGCCTTTGTTTTTTTCATTGAATATAGTCATCCATAGGTAGCTATAGTTAGGTCTGCTTTTCCATAGAAGGAACTTTTTTGATTTGCTAATTACTTTGGCCCCGTTTGATGAATCTTCATTAACCTTTCCCAAAGAAAAAGTTCATCCACCTCAGCCCCTTCCTGGGAAGCTTCAGGCTGACCTGTCAAGGAGGGGTCGAGAAAAAAGGAGGTCCCAAAACAAACTATCTATGCATTTTCCATAGACTTCTTCAGGCAGGGTGACAGCAAAAACTTCTGAATTAAATTACACAAATTAGGTAGGAAGCTAGGTTTTGGTCCACAGATTGTGATTTGGCGCAAATATGTTCCATAACTTTTGAGATATTAAGCGTCAGAAATAATTCTATATTTTGGCAGTTGGGCTCGCAAGAGTCCTGCAAGAGCGCTATATTGAAAATGGAGCCCTGTAATTGGTAGAGAGGCTTGTTTTTTCCCGTGTGCCTTTATGCTTTTACTGGAATGAGAGGCTCCTGCGAGTGCTCTGATTGGTTGGCTGTTTGAATGTTAAAAATGAAGGGGCCGCTATTACGGTTTACTGTGAAAAATTGGAGGTGTAGTAGAAATGAAGTAAAAACGTTATATAAGGGGAGAAGAAAAAAGACATGCTGTCCTCCTATATTTAGAGAGAAGGTGTCTAAGGGATAACTACTGTGAAAAAAATAAATGCATACTGTTTCAACACATTTTTACTATCTCACGAATCTGAATAGTAAATGGGCGTAGAGGAGTTCTTAATACACTATTAGTAGCTGTACATATTGTAGTCCTTGTTTTTGAGAAGAAGTGCATAACAGATAAGTACTGTGATGAGTAAATAGATTATTCAAATAAAAAAAAAAATTATGATCTTGTGAGCCCCTTGCAGGATCGGGAAAAGTAGGAAGGAGTAGGTGATGTTTGAATACACACTGCTATGCACACGTGTTCATTTAGGAAGGAGTCTTACTGGAGTCTTTAGGAAGGAGTCTTACTGGATATGGTTAGTGGTATTTGTAGAGCGCAACTGCTACCCGAAGGTGTCCTGGCGCTATGTGAGGGCCTGCTGTGAGCTATAGAAGAGTGAGCGTATCAGACCAGCCAAGTTTTCAATGCTTCCTGAAGGCCATAAGATTGGACATTTTTCTCATGGATAATGGGAGAGAATTCCAGGATTTAGCCGCATTAACAACAAAGCTTCTGCCGCCCCAATAAGCTTTTTTAGGTCTCGACCTTGCTATCACGTAAGCGATCGCAAAGCGAGACTATAGAAAGCGGGTTTGAAAAGTGCTCCCAAAAAGCGGATTGCATGGCTAGCACGCGCACTATCACGCGCATCGTGCCGTCATGCAATCCGCCTTTTGGGAGCACTTCAAAGGGTCCGCTCCCCCGCCTGGAATGCGCTCCCCCGCCCCCAAGCGCGCGCGCACCATGCTCCGCCGGGCTTATCTTTTTTTTTCTTTACTTTAAGCGCGAGGCGCGCGTGCGGTCAATGCTTGTTGAAAAATGTTGGTAGCTTTTCGGTTTAATGAACAAGAATCTAGAAGATTAAAAAAAAAGTTTAAAATAGTTTTCTACCTAGCCATAAACGACCGCGAAAACAATATGCCGCTTCCCCCAATTCAAAGCCAAATATCCTTAAGTGACACTCAACAAGACCCCGAAAGTGAAAGTGAAAGTGCGGCGGCTGCCCGCTGAGAGCACAGATCTGCACTCCTCTCCTGGCAGCAGCAAGACCCGGGCCGCCTGTCTACGCGCCCCCCTCAGCCGCCATGTGACTGGTGGCGCCGAAGCGCCCAGGGCACACAGGCAAGGTGGGCGAGCCTCTCCCGCCGCACATGGCTTGGAGGGGAGCGCTATGCGCCCCGTTGATACTGCTCCACCTTCGGGCTCTTTGCGCTGCAACTGCCGAGGCACGCACAGATGAGAAGAAGCTGCTATCGCTCCTTGCCACTGGCGCTGCCCTCTCCAGCACTGACAGGCGCAGGGCAGGTGTCACCTCCACTCCCACCCACCGTGGGAGACCGCCCCAGCCCCCGACCCATTCTGATTGTTACCTGCACGGGGCAGCGCCCCCTTCCTATTATGTTACTTGTTGTATCATATATCTGGATGCAATGACAGAAAGAGAAAAATACAAGTCTGGGGGCACACTATGCTAAGCATGGATTTTTAGCTTAAGTGTTTTTAAGCTACGCCCGTATTTACATTGGCCACGCGCCCTTGAGAAACACCCCTGTTTTTCATCCCACTTAAAGCCCTGTCTACTGGCAAGCTCCTGTGATGCCGCATAGCAAGTGTATCCCCGTTTATGAGGGTGCCACTACTACTTTCTTATAGTTGCCTGTGCTGTAAAGTAACACTCCGAGACGCACTATGTGGCAATCACTTCATTACATCTGTTTCCACACTCCTGCTACCTTCCAGTTATGTTGATGGATGTAGTTTAATTGTGTACATTTATTGGTTCAGCATTCACTTCCGGTCTGCTGTCGTTTATCTGTGTTCCGGGTACATGCTGGCTGAAAATGTTATTTCTATATATGTGTACTTCAACGTGAAGGGTTCTGTCTTCGATAATGATGTGGTCTGCGCCATTTAAAATCTCAAAATGAGCAACTGTTTTAGTAAATTTTAAAAAGTGAATTGTGTCCTCCACTTTAATAAATGATGATGATCATGGGTGCTCCTTGTAGCAATTTTACAACGATGAAATGACAAGGCCACGTTGTGGCTATGCCTACGTGTCGCCGTCCACCAGCCCACGGTCGTAGCTACCAGCATTCTGGGGCTTGCAGTTTTAACTTTCTCATTATAGCCATATGTTCATATGGCCGAGAATCTAATATGTGGCTAACTAAAAGGGCAAGCCTGGCTGAGGATGTCCGACATGACATATGGGTCCACTTGGCACTCATAGGAACGTTAAATCAGGACAGCACTGATTCACATGCCCGGGTGTGCATTTAAAGGAATCTCTTTAAGTAGACCTATTAACCCAGTGATCTTTCGGTGGGAGAGGTGGGAGGGCACAGGAACCTGCCCGTTGCATACTCATCCCAGCTTTGACTCTGGGGTTTGTGTGTAGTTTCCGTTGTAGCTCCTGCCTGCCTGAAATCTGTCGGATACTCTGGTGTAGTTTTGTAAACATGGAAGCATATAACGTGGGATGAAAGCGACACAATTGAAAAAAAAAATGCATTGATTGTTAGACGTAATAGTCAGGGCCGCTAGAGTTATGTTGCAGTGGAGGACTGATTATGCGGAAGGTTTCACTCCTTTATGCATCAATCTGCTGAAGTATTATTTTGATATTTTAACGCAGAGTGTGACTTCGTGCTGTAACAAATGTTTTTTGTGTGCAACTTTTGACTTATTTCAATGCATTTTACGGATTTTATTGTTATAAGTTATTAAAAACCGTCGCAATATTTTACAGATAATACCAAATAATAAAAAAAGTTTTGAACAAAAGAATTCATCGTTACTTTTCTGGTTTTCAGTTTCTTAAACGTTCACTTTGTTATTTCGACAATAAGTATTGAATAAAATCATTTAGCAACTCAGGTGTTTTTATTTCGTTTTCTTTTCTGGTTGCATTCTTTAACCCGAATCGGCGTGGCTGCTTGGGAACTGTGCATCAGAGTATGCTTCTCCAAAACTTTTGTTTTTTGCAGACAGTCCTCTGCTACAGGGCGCAGGAGACACTGTGCGCCCCAAGCGTAGTTCCACCCCCACCACTCCTGCGTGAGAGAGGCGCTACCCACGCACCCTATGCAGGGCCTTATCAGTAACTAGGAAGTGCCTTTGAGGAAAGACGGAAGACGGCCAATCAACAAATGCCGTCCAGGCACCAGCTGCAGAGACCGTCCCGTCACTCCTCCTCACCATCCACAGGGTTTAATAATCCTGCAACCTTCTTGTTACTGGGTGTCAAAGGTGCCGTGATCAGAACACAGCCATCCAATCCTTGGCCTCTCTGTAGAGCTCACTGAGCAATGCTCACCATTCCAGTTGCGATGTGGGCGCTGGAGAAACACAGCTGTCAAAGTACTGATTAGGCAAAATAAAAAGCAGGTGAGGTGTAGAGATGTGTGTTTGAGTGACAGCTTCCACGAGTCCCACAATCTCAGAATTGAAAAAAAGTAAATATTTATTATTTACAACAAAATAATCGCTTTTACTCATTAATCTTGAAGAGCTAACAATCATAGATAAAGCCAATAGTCCTGGCTGGTTTTAGGTTATGTAATTAGTGTTCTATATCTGAATACAAGAACAGAAAGAAATCTCGGAGAGGAGCCAACACATACTGGTTGGGTTGGCAGTATTAATCCGCGAGACGCACGCGGGGGTCAGGTGGCGCACTCCTGCTCTCCTCGTCACCTCGGCCCTGCGAGAGGGCTGCGCTGAGGGGAGACAGGTCTTCTTGGCGCCTGGCAGCAGTGACTGCTATCTACGCAGCAGATCTTGTCTTTAAGGGCCAAGTGACAACTTTCACATCTTCTCTTCAAGTGTTTTCATCCCTAAAGTCGCTCGAGCCCTCCCCGTGAGACCCTCATCCCCAGGTCTGTTGTGTAAATTTACCGTCTCCAGGCAAGACGTCCGTTGGTCTGCGCGGAACTGCAGCCCCCGCCCCCCCCTCCACACACACACACAATTGGCATAGCCAATAGGTCTTGCATTTGGGACCCTAGAAGTGTTTAGCCATGCAACAGTTGATGTTGTTGCACCAAGGATATTGTGATGGATAACTAAACACTTATAAGGTCCCAAAAGCGAGACCTATTGGCTATGCCAATGCTTGTTTACCCTGGGTACCTTCATTAGTTTTGCATCCGAAGATCGCAGTGCTCTGTTTGGTGTGTACCAGCAGAGACGTTGTTTTAGGAATTCAGGTCCGGTTCCATGTAGAGCCTTAAAAACCAGACAGAGAGACTTAAATAGAGTCTGTTTCCTGACTGGCAACCAGTGGAGCTTTTTTATTTTAGCTGAGATAGACTAGTATTTTGGTGTATCAGTAATCAGCCTGGCCGCTACGTTCTGCAAAATCTGTAGTTTGTTCACTGATCCCTTGTGGATCGTGAAATAAAGGCTGTTGCAGTAGTCCAATCTAGACATTATAAGTGCAGTGACCGCTGTTTGTTGAGCGTCTTTTGGAAGAAGTGGCATGATTTTTTTGCAAGATTTCAGGATATAGGATGTGGATGATATGACTGTGTTGACCTGGTCTCTGAAACTTAATTTGTCATCTATCTAGACTCCAAGATTTTTCGCCTTCCTAATGGGAGTCGGTAGGCGACCCATATCTTCAGACCAGCATTTAGGAGTCCAGACGGCAGGGTCGTTACTAAACAACACTACCTCTGTTTTCCCAGAGTTAAGTTTCAGGCAGTTTTGGGCCATCCAACACTTTACGACTTGCATGCAGTCCCGCAACCTTGACGTTGTTTCCTGGATAACGCTGGGTAGTAAGCTCACCACAAGTTGAGTATCATCTGCTTAGGAAGTTAGGGTGAACCCGAAGGACTCAATTAGGGGTGCTAATGAAGATACATAAACATTAAAAAGTGTTGGGCTCAAAGATGAACCTTGCGGCACCCCACAGGGCAAGGAGAAGGATTGGCTTCAAATTCACCGAAAGCCACTGTTTGCATTCTGTCAGCTAGAAACGATTTAATGAGCTTCCAGGCTTTACCCCTGACACCTAGCTCTTCCAATCGGTCCATCAGCAAGATAGGATGGACCGTGTCGAATGCTGCGGACAGGTCCAACATGATCAATATGACCGTCCCCCCCTAGGTCCAGGATGGTCCTGATCTCTTCTGTGGATTTCAAGAGCGCCGTTTCTGTACTGTGGCCCGCTCTAAACCCGTACTGAGTTGGGTCAAGGGCCTGGAAATCCTGCAGAAATTTATTGAGTTGCGCATTCATATTTTTTTCAATTATTTTAGCCGGGAGTGGAACTCTTGATATTGGTCTAAAATTATTAGGATCATTAGCATCCAAGTTGGGTTTCTTCAGAAGGGGCAGTATTGATGCACGTTTCCAGTCTTTGGGAAAGTATCCTTCTAGGTATATTGTATTAATAATAGGGGGCGTGGCTTGGACGGCAGCGGTAATGGCTGCCTGAACCCTTTCGCTCGGCACACGGAGAAGCTGAGTGGGTTAAAATCAGGAGATGTACTGAGAGATTATCGAAGCGGATACCAGACTTCACCCCATCAGGCGATGGAAAACGTTTTGTGATCAAGCTAACCTGGATTGGGAGCTCAGAAGTCTGCCAAGCCGGGAACGCCAGCTGTGGTGTGCAGACCTCGCATGGAGGAAACAAGATGGCGATGTCCTCCAGAGTGCTCTAGACATCCGTAAATGACACCGTCTCACCGTCTCATTGTACACCGTGAGTGCATCGCCCAGTGTCCGGTGTCTCAGTTTCGTACACAGTATACTAACATTTGTAGGGGGTGCTTATGCTGAACTCACAACCGCCAGCAGCCGATGGAATAACTCCCCACGCCGTAATGCCTGACTCTGCAATGGCGGCAATCCGGAGATGAATCGGGAAACCGACGTACCGTACCGAGGGCCGATCTTATACCCAGGTGCCGCGCTCATCACACAGTGCTCTTTTCCACGTGGTGTGGTGTGATAGGTGCGTTGGAAGACTGCCGGATCGGGGCTCTATCCTGATAAGACGCTTGCACAGAACGGAGTACACCTGGCATCCACAAGATGGCGGCGCGCTAACACCTATACGACAAGGGCCTTAAACCGGACTTGCACTTCTCCGCCACACCTCCTACTGAGGATTTACTGAGCAATAAGGTGGGCACCCCAGGATATCCTGAAGTTCACCCGCGCCTCTAATACCATATCGCGCCTCCCCTTCACTGCTCAGTTCCCAACACAGGGTGCCTGACCCTAGGATGGCTCCTTGCGGTTTCTTGTGACCGAAACGGCTGATGCTCTGTTGCTGATACTCTGCCCCACTCCTGTAGCGTGCAGCTGGGCATTAACTTCTCCCAACTCCAAATGGACAGTGAACGCACACACCCGTCCGCGACAACGCTAAGGGCAGGTCACTGCCGATTGCCCTACTGCTGATGTGCTACTTGTGCTACTAACTACCCACTGAATATTGGCACTGCCAACACTGCTGGCATTGAGGGCGCTTCGAGAGCTACTTGCTCAGACTCAAACTCAACCATCAATCAAGAGAGACCTTCTCCCCCGGCGACTCCTTTTACACCTGTGGTAGCTGGAGGCACACTAGAGATCTGAGCCAGCACACTTGTACCTATCCGCGATCAGATCCACCGCATATTGTCACACCTCGCCACCACACCATCAACCCACTGCGGGCTCTAGATCCATCCTGGTGATACAATCCTCGAGCAACATTAGTTGCTATCATCACTACTGACGCAGTCCCCAGCTCCACTGGCGAGCGACTCCAACCCCACGCGGCCTTTGACCATACTGTGAGCGCACGGTCTCAACTCTTCTGTCATGTGCAAAACAGATATATAGGTAGGAGGCTACTACTCAGGGTTTTTAGCGCTCCAGCAAACAGTACTAGGCAGCGTCTACCCAACAGGGGCTTTAGCCCACAATTTAACACCCACCGTCCTAACAGAGTCTGTGTCTAAAAGTCCACCAAAAGAGAGTCTGGGGCTAACCACATCAACCCTGACCGAAAATGGCAGAGACAGAAAGCAGAACGTCCTATTAGAAACTGAAACCAGAGCCAACCACCTCGAATTCACCAATTAAGGCCAAACCTGATCTGAACAGCACGATGGACATGATACTGAAAAAACTAGCGGAGGTCCATGACCTGGCAAAACAAAACACAGACTCCATGCAATTGGAATTTACAGTAATACGCGCAGATATGAATATTATGAATACAAAAAATCAGTGAAACAGAACTACGAATCAGCGATGTTGAAGATGCTTCCTCCCAGGCTAATAAAGAAATCAAACATCTCTACAACGTCACTAGTGAACTCAAGAAACAGAACGTGGAATTGGAAGATCGTAATAGACGAGGGAACATACGCATATTTGGTATTCCGGAAGGATCAGAGACAGATGCGGGATCATGCGTGGCCTTCCTTGAGTTCTGGATTCCTATGCTCACTGGGATAAAATTTCACCACGGTTTGGAACTGGACAGAGCGCACAGAATCCCAATGTTCAACCCCTCAATTAGAAAAGGAAATCGCCCTATGATATGTAAGCCACTCCGCTACCAGCACACAGAGGCCATCTTAAACTTCGCCAGGAAAAACCATCAAGTGACCTGGGAAGGCCAATGGATAAACTTCACACAGGACTATTCTAAGGAAACAGTCGACGCGAGGAAAGGCTTCCTACAACTGAGAGACAAACAGAGCGAAAAACATTCAATTTTCTTTTTCAGGCCCGTCAAAGTTTAGGATTGTGGAGAATGGCAGACCGAGCATCTTCACGAACCCCCAGGACCTCGTTCGACATCTGGAGGGAACTCCTTCTCAAAAGATGGACCTCTCTGGAGGATCGTACAACAAAAGGAAAACCTGATATCCTTTGGACTGGTCTCTTACCGTACAACTCTTATACCATTGCATTAGCTCCTGCATGATGGTTTACCCAGAGAAGCCCCACGCTAGGTGCAGTTTCACAGTTAGGCTTACTCACATGTTACACAACGTTCTTTTACCTCTTACGAATGTTATTGTTACCACGATAGGGGGTCTGTCTCACACACACACAGTAAGGTAATGCTGGCTACCCCTAGAACCCTGTAAACCACTCTATACAAACACCTCTATGTTCACTTGGGGCTCTCTGGTCACTGTATACAAATCACCTCAAGCTTACTAGAGGCTCTACGGGTCTATCAGTTACACAGTTTCTATATGCTCATATATGTTCATTTATGCTCTACGCTAACCCCACATAAGTCAAAATACCCGAACTCCACCATCTACTAATGACCAGGTCCCACACAATATTGTTTCAAAACACACAGTATTGCTCCAGTCTACCCTCGCAATCACAACTCGTGATCACAGCTCTAAGTTCCCTCTTATAGCGAACTCAAAGTGTTTCTCCTGTTGAGACATGTTCGACTAAATCCCTCCATGTTTCCCTCAGACGGATCTGCCGTCGCAGCTCCTGTGTTCGAGTATATCAGGGAGAGGAGGGTGGGAAGGGAGGGTTAGGGGGGTAAATGTATTTTTGGCTGTTTCCTTTATGTTTTTACTCCATTTATGTCTGCTCGATAATTCAAATTTCGTTGTAGTAGCAGGTATGTTCCATATGGTACAAATGCACAGAGACCGATCCCGCCTGGTTTCCACCATGAGAAGTGCCCCACTAATGCTACGGTCCATGACTCGTTATACACGATTCATCCATCACAAACTAATCTAGAACAACGCCTCCATGCGTTCACTTTCCGTAGGGCTCATCACTCCTATAGCGACAACAGGCCCTTAGATGACATAGAATAAAACCTTAGCAGAAAGCCGTAATATTATATCTATGAATGTTAAAGGCCTTAATCACCCGGTGAAACGCAGGAACATTTTTGAGTACCTGGCAAAAACTATGGGAGATATCTTTCTTCTCCAGGAAACTAAACTCTCCGAAGATGATGTAGGGTTCATAAAATATAACTGAATCTCTCATATTCTATGCTCCCCGGCAGATCATAAGAAAAAAGGAGTGATCACCCTCATTTCCAAAAAATCCAACATCACTACTATCTCACACACTCACGACGATGAAGGAACGCTTTTAGTTACGCACCTACAGAGAGGTGACGACCCCATCCATGTAGTCAACATCTATGGCCCTAACGCCGACGAACTAGATTTCTGGGAGAAGGTCTCAAATACTCTCGAGAGCCTCCCACAGGAAGATCTCATTATAGCTGGTGGTGACTTCAATCTACCGCTGGACCCTCATATAGACTGGCAATCTAAGTGCAAATACCAACCCTCCCGTTCACATGAGGTCCTTAAAAGAATTTGCTCCAAGTTTAGCCTCAGAGACTCATGGCGCCTCCAGCACCCAGACACAAGAGATTACACGTTTTATTCGGCACCACATAACTCCTATTCTAGGATTGACAACATCCTACTTTCCAGTTCGTTCACACACCTCATAGAGGAAACAGATATAGCTCCCAAACTAGTCTCCGACCATTCCTGCATCAGCACCAAACTCGCAGGTACCCACACCATTCTACCCCCAAAAAGGTGGCGCTTTAACAATGACATACTCTCTGACCCAACAAACAAGCTGAATATTGAAAACGCCATTAAAGAATACGTTATGTTAAATGACCTCCCTGATATGAGCACCTCCACCTTATGGGATGCCCTTAATGCGACCATTAGAGGAGTCATTATCGGTATCAAAGCACAGGTCAACAAAAAACTAAACCTAGAACTTGATTCTCTAGAGAAAGAAATCAACTCACTAGAAATATCACATTCTGCGAACACAAACGACAAAGATACCCTCGACCAATTAATTAAGAGGAAATACGAATACAATAAAATAGTGAGCAAACGCGCCGGTGTATGGGTAAACAAATTCAAGGCACTCAAGCTATGTGAGGGAAACAAGGCAGGCAAATTACTAGTATCATATCTCAAACAAAAAGAGAGGCAATTTACTATTTCCTCGATTAAGTACTCCAAGAATGACATCCAAACCAAACAAGAGAAGATACTATGTAAGGTCCAAGCCTTCTACGAGGATCTATATAAAAACAAACAAACAATGGATCCGGAGGGCTGCACTAAATACCTAAGGTCCCTAAACCTACCAAAACTAACAGAAACTGATAGAGCTGCACTAGGGACCCCCATCTCTGATAAAGAACTCATGATCTCTATTAAATCCCTCAAAAACAATAAAGCCCCAGGCCCAGACGGCTTCTCGGCCGCCTTTTACAAGGAGTTTGATAAACCACTAAAACCTACCCTTCTAAAATTATTCAACTCTATCGCTAAAGAGGGCTGTGACTCTAAATCGATGGGAGAAGCCAATATTAATGTCACCCCGAAAGAGGGGAAAGACCCCCTCTTAACAAAAAACTATAGACCAATTTCGCTCATCAACTTGGACTGCAAGATATACGCAAAAATCCTAGCCAATAGACTGAACGCGATCCTCCCAAAATTGATCAGTAACTCGCAGGTGTGGTTCCTCAAATATCGCTTATCCAATGACAACACCAGATTACTGTGTCATATCCTAGAGAAGGCTAAAATAATGGCCGCCCCTTCTATTGCCATTACCCTAGATGCAGAGAAAGCGTTTGGCAGGGTATCATGGTCATTTTTAAAACAATGCATGTTATCTTTTAATCTTGGTGAGTCATACATCAACATGGTGCTGGCACTTTACTCAAACCCTACAGCTCAAATTGCTATTAATGGATCCCTGTCGGAATCATTCCATTTAGAACAAGGCACCAGGCAAGGCTGCCCTCTCTCTCCTGCACGGTTTCTCTTGGCCTTAGAACCACTAATCACGGATATCAAATGCAACAACGACAGTACAGGAGTACAATTTGGAGAGACTCGAGTGAAACTGGCCGCATATGCGGATGATATCCTCATGGTTACTGAGAACCCAGGCGATTCCATCAAGGCACTCATGTCCACTATTGAAAAATACTCTAGCCACTCCCGGATACAAGTTAAACCGGGATAAGTCGGAAGTCAAACCGCTGAATATTCTCAGCACTCGGAAAATGCTAGGTGACTCTGGTCTCTCCTGGCAGCCCGGATACATAATGTACCTTGGAATTGAATTCGGCAGCACACTATTAGAGACGCTCCAGCGTAACAAATCCATCACCCTAGAGAAAATCAAGATTCTGCTAGATGTATGGTCACCAAGATCTATAACACGGTGGGGAAGGGTCGAGGCCATCAAGATGATGATCTCCCCTCTAGTGAATTATCTAATCACTATGTTACCCCTCATTCTGAATGAGGACTTCCACCACAAGCTAGACATTTTACTCGCCAAATTCTTATGGAAGGGGAAAAAAGCAAGAATTAGTATGAAAAAACTTAGGCTAGAAAAATCCTTGGGAGGGGTCAACCTGGCTGATTTTAAGCTCTATCAGACGGCATTTTTGGCAAAACAAGGCTCATATTGGCTAGAACCACCAGACGCTTACACCCCTGTATGGCTAGACATTGAGAAATCACTTCTTATGAATCTTTCTCCAGAGGCCCTTCTGACTGCAAATATTACTATGGCCACCTGCTCAGAATTCAAAATCCGCTCTGCTGAAGATCGACAAACTCTTGGAAAATAGCATTAAACGGTCTAATCTTGAATCCCTTTGGAACAATCATAAAATACTCTATAAAGGGAAAACTTTACACAACGACTCATGGGTTAATAAAGGTATCTATTTCCCCCACCAACTCTTCAATGGTGCCTACCCTCTCTCCTTCAAGGAAATACAGTCTAAATACAAACTGGACTCACTTGAATTTTACAACTTCTTAAAAATAAAATCAGCAGTAACTAAGGCAAAACTATCACCCATACCCCCTTCCCTCCCGAGTTATCTAACAAAGCTACATAAGTTAGGTCACCAGGTTTCCTGGATTTATAAACTAATTTGCCCACAACACTTTGCCCTCAATAAGAAGCTCACATCTTTCTGGGAGGCACGCTCTTCTTCCCCGATATCAGAGGTGGACTGGGCCAAAACTTGGAAATCAACCATGAGATCTAAGATCAGTCCAGCGCTTTCCCAGACGAAGTTCTGATTACTACATAAGGCCTTTTGAACACCAGCCCGACTCCACTCACACAAAATCAGGGAAGACTCCATGTGCTGGAATTGCAATGACAAAGTAGGTGACCTAGAACACTTATTAATCCAGAGCGAATGTGTGATACCATTCTGGGATAAGATCTTCGAATTCATTTCTGATCTCTTCTCATACCACGATTACCACGAGGCAGTAAGCATTTCTATTGCACATAATATTTGTATCACGGGAAGGGTTACGAATTAAGTCGTTTTCATTTAGGAGAAAAGGTTATGTAGGTAGTTTGAGCACGGGTGGGATGAGGAGATTGAGAGGATGTTGTTTGTTTTTTCAAATTATTTTTTAAGGGAATAAATAGGACAATGTCACAGAAATGAAATTTAAGTTATGTTGGATGTAAAACAATGTGGCTGACATGCATTTTTTAAAATCATAGATACCCCTGACGAAGGCTAACGAGCCGAAATGCATTGGGTTGTGATGTGTGGACTCTATGGGAGCATTCAAATTCTTTAACGGCTCATTGATAGGCCTGGATTGGCAATCATGAAGCAAATAACATGCATAAGAATGATGAATTTTGTACCCTTTGACGTTACACGAAATGGAAAAACTTTGGAATAAATATGGATGAACATGAACAAAATATGGTTGAGGTGGATGAATTTTAACTACCGTGTGTATAAAGCTGTGCAACTAGCAGACCCGCAAATAGTGGGTCACATTCAGTCATTTACGTAAAGTGCTAAGGAACGGAGCACTAATCGGGTGCATGCACGCTGAACTAGATTAATTTAAAAGGAACCCTACGGATAAAAGGAGAGGGTGTGCTTTGGGTTATCGCTTTTCTGGACTTATAGAACAAGTTACTTACCTTCGGTAACGATGTATCTGTAAGAAACATTAGTTAGTTAGATTCCTCACCTTAGAATATCCCCAGGCGTCAGACTGGATCCGGAAGATTTTTCGTCAGCAATACCCCTTGCGCGTCGCTAGGCGTCGTCTGCGGCTCCGCGTCCGTCGTCGGCGTCGTGCGCCGGAATGACGTCGGAGTACTTAGACGCCGCCCTCGCGCGCTGACGTCAGTTCTTGTGCATAGCCTTCCGCGCCAGGAACGCAGAGCCATGCAAGATACCGACACTGGTGCCAAAAAAGTCTAGGGCCCTGAAAGGGATAGCCTTAACCCTAGATGTCAGTTCGCAGAACGGGGAGGATGGGTGGGTCGGTGAGGAATCTAACGAACTAATGTTTCTTACAGATACATCGTTACCGAAGGTAAGTAACTTGTTCATCTGAAAGAAACACGTTAGTTAGATTCCTCACCTTAGAATAGATGCCCAAGCAATACCATCCCCGGTGGTGGGTCTGCGAACCAAGATCACACCAGAAAGTCCTGGAGGACAGAACGGCCAAGGAAGCCATCCCTCCGGACTTGGCTGTCAAGGCAATAATGCCTGGCAAACTTGTGTAGCGAAGCCCACGTTGCCGCCTGACAGATGTCCTGCAAAGGGACACCCCGTCCCAAAGCAGTAGTAGCCGCCGTGGCCCGAGTAGAATGGGCGCGCAGCCCAACAGGAGGGTCATTTTTTGCCAAGGAATAACAAATTTTGATGCACAAAACGACCCACCGAGAGATGGTCCGTTTGTGCACAGCTTTCCCCTTCTTAGCACCCACATATCCAACGAAAAGTTGGTCGTCCACCCGGAACTGCTTTGTGCGGTCCAGATAAAAGGAGAGCGCACGTTTTGGGTCCAGACGGTGGAGCCTTTCTTCCTCTTTGGAAGGATGTAGAGGCGGAGGCGGAAAGAAGATGGGCAAGGTGACAGACTGCCCAAGATGAAAGGGGGTCACCACTTTCGGAAGAAAGGAGGGACGAGGCCGAAGGACAACCTTGTCCGGATGAACAGAGAGAAAAGGAGGCTTTGATGATAAAGCCTGGAGCTCACTCACCCGTCGAGCCGAGGTGATGGCTACCAGAAAAGCAGTCTTAAGCGTCAGCAGACGAAGAGGACAATTATGAAGAGGCTCAAAGGGAGCGCACATTAGAAATGTGAGAACAAGATTTAAGTCCCACTGAGGCATTACAAAAGGGACAGGAGGGAACGTGTGAGTAATGCCTTTTAGAAAGCGTGTAACTACAGGGGACTTGAAAAGAGAAGGCTGATCAGGAAGCCGCAAGAAGGCAGAGATGGCAGCAAGATAACCTTTCAAGGTGCCCAGGGCAGAGCCCTGCCGGCCCAAAGAAAGAAGAAAGAGGAGGACCTCAGAAAGAGGGGCAGAAAGGGCATCCACAGCCTTTGCTGTGCACCATGCCACAAATTTGTTCCACCGGCAGGCGTATACCGTCCTTGTGGAGGGACGCCTGGCTGCCAGAATGAGATCACAGACTTCAGGAGGCAAGTCAAATGGCATCAACTGCCGCCGCTCAATCTCCACGCATGGAGGTGGAGGCTGGACAGGTTCGGGTGTAGGACCGTCCCCTGCTGCTGCGACAGAAGATCCTCCCGAAGGGGCAGACGTATCGGAGGATCGGTCAACATACTCAGTAGCTCGGGATACCAGTACCTTCGTGCCCAATCCGGGGCCACCAAGATGACTTGGGCCCGGTCGTGCCTGATCTTCTTCAGCACTCTGGGCAGAAGTGGTATAGGCGGAAAGGCGTACAACAGACCGCAACTCCACTCGTGACGAAAAGCGTCGCCGAGCGAGTGCCGCCTTGGAAATTCCAACGCGCAGAACTGCTGACATTGCGCGTTCTCTTCGGTGACGAATAGATCTAACCAAGGCTCTCCCCACTGCTGAAAGAGCCCTTGCGCCACTTCGGAGTTCAGATGCCATTCGTGATCCATCATGCACCGGCGGCTGAGTTCGTCTGCTCTGGCGTTCAGAGAGCCCGCCAGATGTTGAGCCACTAGGGTGACGCCCTGGTGTTCCAGCCACGTCCAGAGGCGCAGAGCCTCCTGACAAAGGGTCCACGACCCCACCCCGCCCTGTTTGTTGCAATACCACATGGCGGTGGTGTTGTCCGTGAACACCTGCACGACACTTCCCCTGACAGAGGGAAGGAAGGCTTTCAGTGCAAGTCGGATCGCTCTCAACTCCAACAGGTTGATGTGGAGGCGAGACTCCGCCGGAGACCAGAGGCCTCTGATCTCCGCCTCTCCCATATGGCCACCCCATCCCAGGAGGGACGCATCCGTCACTACGACATGCTCCGGTTGGAGAAGAGAGAGGCTCTTGCCCGTGACCCAATCGCGGTCCGTGAGCCACCACTGCAACTGCTGTGCAGTGCCCTCCGAGATCAAGACATGGTCAGACAGGTTGCCGTGATGCTGGGCCCACTGAAACTTCAGGTCCCACTGCAGAGCCCACATGCGCCGCCTGGCGTGATGCACTAGTAGGATGCAGGAGGCCATCAGCCCCAGAAGCCGCAACACTAGCCTGACCGAAACCCAGGATAGAGGCCGAAAGATGGGAATCAGGGCCTGAATATCCCGGACCCGCTGTTCCGGCGGATAGACCCGGAACTGCGCCGAATCGAGAACCGCTCCGATGAAGAGGAGCTTCTGAGAGGGACTCAGGTGTGACTTCGGCACGTTGATGGAAAACCCCAGCAAATGCAGGAGATCCGCCGTAGTCTGGAGGTGGGAGACGACTGCCTGGGGCGAGCCCGCCTTCAACAACCAGTCGTCGAGATAGGGGAAGACTGGAACCCCTGATCTGCGCAGATGAGCTGCGACCACCGCCATCACTTTCGTGAACACCCGAGGGGCACTGGTAAGGCCGAAGGGGAGCACGGTAAACTGAAAGTGCTCTCGACCCACCGTGAACCGCAGGTAACGCCGGTGGGCCGGCAGGACGGGGATGTGGAAATATGCGTCCTGCAAGTCCAACGCTACCATCCAGTCTCCCGGGTCTAGGGCAGCTAGAACCTGAGCCAAAGTTAACATCTTGAACCTTTCCTTCCGGAGGAAGGCATTGACGGTCCGGAGGTCCAAGATAGGGCGTAGGCCCCCTTTGCCCTTCTTGGGAACCAGAAAGTAGTGGGAATAACAACCACGACCTACTTCTGGGCTCGGAACGCGCTCGACGGCCCCCTTGGCCAAGAAGGCCGAAACTTCCTCGTGGAGAAGATTCAAATGATCCCCCGAGATACGGTAGTGCTGCGGTGGCATGGCTGGAGGGGTCGTCTCGAAGGGGAGGGAGTAGCCTCTTCGGACGATTTGCAGCACCCACCTGTCCGATGTGATGGACCGCCAGTGGAGCAGGTGATGGCGAACTCTGCCGCCCACTGGCGTGGAATGGGCCTGAAAGCTCGGACTAGGAAGGCTTTGAGGCGGATGCTGCCGGGGTGGATGTGGGCTGACCGCGTCGTCCTCCAGAACCGCCTCGGCGGAAACCACGTCCGCGCGCAGGTTGGTTCTGCGGCTGGTGGCTAGGCGGACGTGAGGAGGCACCCCTTCCTTGGCCACGAAAGGGGCGAAAGGCGGAAGTTTGCGACCGCGGGGCCGAGAGGCCCAAGGCCTTGGCCGTAGCCCGGGAGTCCTTAAAGCGATTCAGCGCACTGTCCGCTTTCTCACCAAAAAGGCGAGTGCCATCGAAGGGCATGTCCATGAGAGTGCTCTGGACATCTCCCGAAACGGACGTGGACCGCAGCCAGGCGTGACGTCTAAGCGCCACCGTGGTAGAAATCGCCCTACCCAGCGAGTCCGTAGTGTCAAGCCCACATCTGATAGCATGTCGCGCTGCATCCCTCCCATCGGCCAGAGCCTGGGTAAGTCGTGTCCGGACCTCCTCCGGACACAGTGTTAAATGGTAGCGGCAGTCGTAGTCGCTAACCTTTCAAGTATTGCCCGGCGGTAATCGCCTCTTATACCATTCGATGCTAAACCAACAAAGAGGCAGGCGCCGGAGACTGGAAGGCAGAAAACAAAGTTTTATTCCGTCGGAGTGGAACACATCAGATCAGACAGCGAGGTATCGTCACGAGGTGCTCTAACTGCATCTCTGAGGCCTGGCCTCTTATACACAGGTTTATGACTTTATTGCAGGTTTATCATACATGGCACATTCTTGAGATCGCTTTGATACATGAAAGAACATCCTCAGAATCCCCACTTCAAGCTCGTTCCCACACATATCTACAGTGGAAGTCCCCACCCCACCCACAGTAGGAGATGGCTATCACACAGCTGGACATTCCGCCAATTCCCGGGGGTGTGTGCGACCGGTCGGGTCTCAGGGGGTGGGGGGGGCCTTGATCTACTGTAATCCCTTTGATGTGGGGTGTTTCCCTTACAGTAGGGGCAATAAACTGCATCCGCAGGGCTAGGTGATGGCCTGGGATCGGTTCGGACAATTGGGCGCAGAGGAAGGGGGTTATCAAAGAGATGCATGACCATTTATGGGATGTCGGTCAGGCGTGGGATGTGGTTCCATGGCAGGGTCGCGCAGAAGGAGAGGGTTTATGGCCCGTGTATGAGAGAGCGGGGGTGGCCGGCGCGCGGAGGAATGCTCGCAGCGCCAGGGGGACGCGCTGGCGATCGGCAATGAGCAGGGAGAGACCAGGGTGCCTAAAATGGCTGCCGTGCGCTTTCCAGTGTGTCGCGCTGGGGAGAGACAAGATGGCGCAGATAATGTTCAGTTCGCGAGCTAAATTTCCACAACAGGGGCAGCACGTCCTCCACCGTATCCCACAGAGAGTGGGAATAACGGTCCAAAAGACAGGCGGTGTTCAAGGACCGCAGGCCCAAACTAAGGGAGGAGAACAGCTTTTTGCCAAACTGTTCCAGTCTCTTGGAATCCCGGTCCCGCGGAGCGGTCGGGAAGGAGGATTGGGAGGTAGAGGCCTGGATAACCAGGCTCTCGGGGGTAGGGTGTTGGGACAGAAAACTGGGGTCGCCCGGAGCAGGGCGGTGGCGCCTGGCGACTTTCCTGTCCACAGGAGGAACTGTGGAGGGCTTGGACCAGGTGCCCTGCAGAACATCAATGAGGGCCTCATTGAATTGCAGCAGAGGCTCAGTGGAGCTTGCTGCAGACTGAAGCACCTCAGTGAGAACGTTAGTTCTCACAGCCACGGCAGGCAGCTCGAGCCCAAGGGCTGCGGCCGCCTTGCGCAGCACCACAGAGAAAGCTGCACCCTCCTCCGAAGCCACAGTCGGAGGAGAGATGAATCCAGTGTCTGGTGAGGTATCCAGACCACTGGCCTCCCCCAGTTCATCTGCCCAGTCCTGTGACAGCTGAGCCTGAACGGCCATAGGGTCCTCGGACCCCTACCATTCGCCCCCGTCATCCGATTCCTGGTAAACAGGAGGAAGGATCGGAGCCGGACGATAGACATAATGTGTCTCCAATGGCGCCGTACGCGGCGTCCATCGACGCCGTAACGGCGCTGGGTCCGGAGCGGGGCTGAACTGGGGCATGACGCCGAGCGGAGTCGGCGACGGAGGTGGATCCGGTGTCGACGCCGGCGGAGGAGGCGTGACGAGGTCGACCGGCGTCGGCGGGGACTCGGGAACGGGTTCCTCGGGCACTTGCGGCGTCGAGGCCGGAGCTGGGGCCGGAGCCGCCGGCATGCAAGGTTGCCCAGTCGGGTCCGCGGGGCCCGAAGGCGCGCCAGCGGGCGCCGACGGCGGAGCCAGGTTCCTCATGGCCGAGAGGAAGGCACTGACTTCCGCCGGCGTCGTGTCAGTCCCAGGGACCGGCGGGTATGGAGACTTGCGCGGCGCCTGCGGCTCGGCTGGAGCCGCGGGGGTGGAACCACCCTGACCCTCGGCCGAGTCGCGCGACCGGCGAGGGGAGTCCGAAGAGCGGTGTCGCCTCTTGGACTTCTTGGAGTGCTTCGACTTACCCGAAGACTTGAGGCCAGACGATCGATGATGACGTCGGCTGCGACTTCGCGACCAATCCTTGGACCTCCTCCTGGACCGGGATCGAGAGGGGCGCGGAGCCGAGTGGCGAAGCTCGAGTAGCTTACGGGACCGCTCCTGTCTAGCCTTCGAGGTCAGGGCCTTGCAGTCCGAACACGACTCCGCATCGTGGTCGAGGCCCAAACAGTAAAGGCACTGGCGGTGATGATCCGTAACCGACATCAAGCGGTTGCAGTCAGCACAGGCTTTAAAACCAGGCATCCTACCGGCACCGGGGTCGAGACAAGATCAAAAAGGATCAAAAAACTTAGCCAAAAAAGACTAAAAGGGGTAGCTCTCCCGAATCTGCGCTTACTGGCGCGGAAAAAAGAAGAACTGACGTCAGCGCGCGATGGCGGCGTCTAAGTACTCCGACGACGTCATTCCGGCGCACAACGCAGACGACGGACGCGGAGCCGCAGACGACGCCTAGCGACGCACAAGGGGTAGTGCTGACGAAAAATCTTACGGATCCAGTCTGACGCCTGGGGATATTCTAAGGTGAGGAATCTAACTAACGTGTTTCTTTCAGATTTGGCCGTTCCAACCCCATTAGCACCCCAAGTGGGAGAATAATGAAGAAACTGAGGACTTCAGATATACGTCAAAGGATGCTTCCTAAAAAGATGGCTACGGTGGATTTACTTAAAACTATTTTTGTTTTCATGATTAGTTCTGGACACTAGTTTATTACATGGTCACTATATCGTTTTTAAACTCATATTTGCACAAAGTGTTAATTGCATGGTTTAGTTTCATGGTTTGCATATAGAGAATGATGGTGGCAATTTAAATGTCAAATGAGCGTGTGGGCTACGAAACAGGAGGGGCTGACCTTACACGTGATATTTTTTCACCAATGACATACGGGTGAGTTGGAGAAAGTTCGTTTAAATAACGTATGTTGTGCACTGGTTGGGTAATATAAGCGTGTACAAGAAAAGTAGCGGGTGGCAGGTTTACATCAGGTACGTGGAGGGAGTGATGCAGGTTAGGTATATTTGCGAGGGAAATGAGGACTTGGTGGTTTTTGTTATTCAAAAAAACGCAATTTCGTTGGTAATGGGGGAGGGAACTTGGGGAGTAGAACTGGGGTGACTGCAAATATTTGTTTTTGGCATAGGGTTTAATAAGTATTTAGATTACCACGAGGCAGTAAGCATTTCTATTGCACATAATATTTGTATCACGGGAAGGGTTACGAATTAAGTCGTTTTCATTTAGGAGAAAAGGTTATGTAGGTAGTTTGAGCACGGGTGGGATGATGAGATAGAGAGGATGTTGTTTGTTTGTTTTTTCAAATTATTTTTTAAGGGAATAAATAGGACAATGTCACAGAAATGAAATGTAAGTTATGTTGGATGTAAAACAATGTGGCTGACATGCATTTTTTAAATCATAGATACCCCTGACGAAGGCTAACGAGCCGAAATGCATTGGGTTGTGATGTGTGGACTCTTTGGCAGCATTCAAATTCTTTAACGGCTCATTGATAGGCCTGGATTGGCAATCATGAAGCAAATAACATGCATAAGAATGATGAATTTTGTACCCTTTGACGTTACACGAAATGGAAAAACTTTGGAATAAATATGGATGAACTTGAACAAAATATGGTTGAGGTGGATTAATTTTAACTACCGTGTGTATAAAGCTGTGCAACTCGCAGACCCGCAAATAGTGGGTCACATTCAGTCATTTACGTAAAGTGCTAAGGAACGGAGCACTAATCGGGTGCATGCACGCTGAACTAGATTAATTTAAAAGGAACCCTACGGATAAAAGGCGAGGGTGTGCTTTGGGTTATCGCTTTTCTGGACTCTTCTCATACTCCCCAGTAGGGATCTTTCGACACTAGCATTCGGTTTCCTCAGAGCTGACTCACTCAATGAGAGGGATAGGGCACTGCTAGATCTACTTCTAATAGCTGCGGTCAAGATTCTACTCAGCAATTGGAAGGACACACGCAAAGCTTCCTTTCCTTGCTGGCTGAACTGGGTCACTAACCTAAGAGGGGCCGATAACGTAACTCTCCAGGACTCACCGTGGAAATCGTCCACCAGACATAAGTGGGACACTCTCGATCTCTACTTTAGCTCCCACAAACCGCCATGAACCACACCAATTGTAAGGAACTAACCCCATTAGTTGAGGCAGATTCCTAAGTAGTCTATACTATGTACCATGTGCTCGGGCTCTCCCTGCTGATCATTTGGATACTTCTCATGGTTTCGATTACAGTCTTCGCCGCATGTGTGGTAATACTCGGATGCTGCAAGTGTTTAATCTGATTTACAGCCATAGCAATCTGTTTAATAGTGACATCTGCTTGCCATTTAATTAGTGTCTTATTCTTATTGTTTATTTTCGTATGTCTATTTCGTATGTCCCTCATTTGCAGTATTGTATGTTATGTTTTATTTGGAAACAACCAATAAAAAACTTTTGAAATAAAAAATAATAGGGGTCAGTGTCCGAGAAACAGTCTCTGCTGCCTTTTTTACTGCAGTACATGGACAGGGATCATAAGGAGAGCGGACTTCACTTTCTACAGTAAATTAAAGGTGTCCGATTCTGTTAAGGGGACAAAGTTATTTAGCTGTGGTCCGTCTGGAAGTGATTCCATCTGGTCTTTGGTCAAATCAGAATCCATTTTGGCAGACGAGACTGAGAAGGTTGAAAAAATACAATTAACTTTATCAAAAAAGAACTTGGCAATTTTATCACACAACTCTTGGGTTGCTGAAATATTTTGTACACTGGGGTGTGCTAGGGAGTTTACCATTTTGAAAAGTTCCTTAGACAAGCTTTTGGGCGAGCTGATTTTTTTTTAAAAATAGTTTTGTTTTGCAAATTTCAGCAGCTGTTTGTATTGTGCCAATCCCGCTTTGTATACCCTTTTATCCTCATCGTTGTATCCCTTCCTCCAGTTTCTTTCCTGGAGTTTGCAGGCCAACTTTTGGTCCCGCAAATCTTTGGAATACCAAGGGGAGGAAGGTTGTTGTCTAGTATGGCTACGGGGTTTTAAATGTGCAAGTTCATTCCCTGCTGCTTCCAACCATCTAGCATATGATCTGGTTGCCTCATCCAGATTGCTAGGTGTTGGGGTAGTAGTAGAGGTTAGTAATGTGTTCAGTTCCTCTGCTTCTATTTTATTCAAACCCATGATACAGAAGACTTCCACATATCTGAGAGACATCAAAGATGTCCTCAATGTACTAAAAGACATCGAGACTAATGAAGAAACTATCCTTGTCAGTTTCAACATAGAAAGCCTGTATACTAATATCCCTCAAGAGGCTACATTGGCAGTCTAAGCAAAAGCCCTGGAGAACGACACTTGGGACCATAGTGTCCCAAGAAATTTTGTCCTCAAATGCGCAGAACTCGCCCTAATGAAGAATTACTTTGAATTCGAAGGTCAACTTTACCTCCAAACAGGAGGTACATCTACGGGGAGCATTTTTGATCCCAGTGTAGCGGGCCTCTATGTCTTTGATTTTGAGGAACAGTTTATTCTCGGGACTAACAGACCCTTCTCCAAATACCTCAAACTTTGGCGTAGATATATAGATGACGTACTGGCAATCTTGCAGGCCCAATGAAAACATTGCAAGATTTCATCATTTGGCTCAACACATGTGACCCCCATCTAAAATTTACACACAGCATTGATAAAACCACTATGATATTTTTAGATGTGGAAATCCACAATGAAAACAACAAACTTGAAACAAAAACTTATACCAAGCAAACATCCAAAAACAGCCTACTACAATATGATAGCTTTCACCCGAGAGCACTAAAAGAGAATCTACTCTATGGCCAGTTCCTTCGATTAAGAAGGAACTGTAGCAAACTTACAGACTACAAAACACAGGCCTCTTCTCTCTCCAAAAAGCTGTCAGACAGAGGTTACCCTCAGCACATTTTGGATAAAGGCCAAAAACGGGTGAGAAACCAACCCCGGGATGCCCTATTAGAAAAAACCAATAGACCAAAACAGAAACCACCTCTCACCTGTGTGACAACCTATAATACTATGTCGAATCAGGTGATGAACACCATCAGAAAAAGATGGTCAATCCTAAACACTGGTAATCTGCAATGGGAGAAGCCTTTATTTTCAAACAAACGAGCAAGAAGTCTAAAGGACTCACTGGTTAACACTCGACCGAAAAATATCACTGCAGTTGATGCAGCCACAGTCCTGGACTTTTGGGGACTACCGAAAGTCACAGGTCACTATCCCTGTGGGAACTGCTCAGTATGTCACCTCACTACACACACAAAAACACTGACACTGGAAAACAACAAGATCTGGACACAAAAAAACCATACCAATTGCAACAGTTGCAATGTAGTCTACCTCATAACATGTCCCTGTAATCTAAGTTATGTAGGCATGACCACTCGCAAAGTTAAAACAACGCATAACAGAGCATCGTAGTACTATCCGATGCAAGAAAGCGACTACTAAATTGACTGAACATTTTATTAGCAATAACCACACTCCAAATTATATGACTTGGACTGTTATTGAATCTGTCGAAAGTCAGAATACATTCTTTGAAAAGGAACTGTAACGCCCTGAACGTCTCAGGATCATTTAACAGACACGATAATGAGAACGCAACCACTTGTGAAGGTTTAGTTATTTTACTGAAGGCAAAAATAATACAAGGAATAAACAAAGGTTATAGTCACTGGAATCCTCCAGGCTAAGTACGTTACCAGCCCACAGCACAGATGGTCCTAGCCGTCCTCTGCATATACGCCGATCCCGGCGTATGCCAACAGAGGGCAGAAATGAAATGGCCGACAATGCCAATCGGTAGGCTGTGAGGGGCACGAAGAGTGTTGGGAAGAATCGAGGAGTCAGGGAAACACCCAGCCGGGGTCTCTACCTGAAGGGAGCAGCCGCTCAACCTCTTCCTCAGACTGCACCGGGACGCGGAGTCACCTCCTGGTGATGCGTCACCGATACCCCAATCACAAGCAAAGAAGACTGAACCGAGAGCAGCCGCTCGATCGATCCTGTGGACTTCCGAGTCTGTAACGCGGCAAACACCTCCTGGTGTGCGTTACAGCTGGCAGTCCCTGTATCTCTGGTCGGGCTGGGAGTTACGACTCCAACCAGCAAAAGCGCCACTGCGCTTTGACTCAGCCGAGTCAAAAAGCGAAGCTCAATGGTTATCCGGTAGAGCTTCCGGGTCCTTCACAGGTGACGATGGGGCAAGACACGGCCCAGGGAGTAACGACTCGACCTACCTCCGTTCTTGCCTTACTGGAGCACCACTCCGGAACACTGCTCTTCACTAAGCAGGTACGTCGGTGTAAACACAATATCCGACAGCGTTGTACCTCCCGGTTCCTCCCTTTATAGGGCGTGTTTTCCTTGAGTTATGTAACAGCTCTCCTGTTTACATAAGGGCGTGTTTTCCTTGAGTTATGTAACAGCTCTCCTGTTTACATAAGCTCTCAACCGCTAAGCATCCTGGGAGATGTAGTCCGTTTTCGCTGGTTACCGTTTTCCTCCCCTCGCATGACAGGAATTCTTGACAGGAACAAAGATGGGTATACCGTCTGTCAACCCACATAACAGGGCTGAACAACAATATACCATTGAACTCAGTACTTAATAGATGAATTTGGTCTCGGTTATCTCTTCTTCTCAGTTTATAGTTATAACACATATCAAGGTTTCAATCAGAATCTATCGCTACCTTTTCTCTGCAATATACCTCTTTACTGCAGAGCCCTTACTATTTACACGGGTTAATGAATTTTATGCTGAGCCCTATGACTCCGCAAACATCTGCAAAAAAACACCTCTTTATTGCAGAACCCTTTTCACTTTCACAAAATACAGAATTTTACCTTGATCCCTATGACCCAATTAAACCACACCCCAAGTCACAAGGGTGGGAGCATTTCCTCTTAAATACCGACCGTGATAGACACGGCGCCAACATTCGGTAACTGTGGGACCCCGAAGTAGGTGTGTAAACGGGCGTACCGGTGAGAGAACGTAAGTGTATCCCTACTCCAACTATAGAAGGGCCTTACAAGATCAAGGTAATAAAAATCAAGCTGTAAATGTTGTTTCCTTTTTTATCACAGCAATGGTTCAGAGCCCACGCTCCCCACGGGAACCATGAGGCTTTATTTTTAGCCCTTTTAACGTGAGTCTTTGAGCACTCTTTATTTGTTTGTCTCTGTCTAAACTTTTACAAATATACGCGCACTGCACTAAAAATATTTGTTAGCAGTGTGAATCATCACGTATGCCATTCTTGTATTGCCAACAGACAGACTCAACTAATGCACGTGATGCGAGAATATTAATAACAATTTTTTTCGCCAAATCAACTATGCATGCCCTACACATGGATTGAGACATGCAAAAACCACCCTCAATAACCCACAATAGATTGCATGCAACGACTCACATTACATATCGCATACCATAATAAGTGAGCGTGGAGAGTTTATGGGAATAATTCCAATAGAAAGTTTCTTTTTTCGGATTTTACCTTTACAGATCCGAATCATCCTTCAAGAACGGCTTGAAGATACAACAAACTACTCTCTAATAAAGGCGTAGTACACAGAGGTTCAGGGTGTGGGTGCACCTTAGCGAGTGCAGACCCCCGTTCCTCAATCTTGGTCCTGACGAAAATCTAAGAATTACTAGAAAGGTTGAAACATGTTGACCACATACACATACCAACACTGATATCACTGGCCATTAATACCAGTTACGATATCTATTCACAGGTTTTAATCGTGCCAAGTGGCTTCATATTAAATTATTAGGAAGCACACCGCTGACACTTTTAATATATCACTTTTATTTTTCATCATTCACGTTTTCACTCACCTACACACACGAAAACCCGCTCCGCTGGAATTCCAGGCGTCGAAGCACACCCTGACGGTATTCCGTGGTCAGGGTGGGACCCAGATGATGAAGCATGTCACCAACCAGGTTGGTGAGTGATGGGTCTTTTTCCAAATAGGAATCTATGGTATTGTACCAGTATAGTTTCAGGAACATCTAGATTGATATTCAAGGGACTTTGTCGAGTCAGTCTGACCCAGCACGAATAGCACTTGCACTTTTAGGCATGGACACTACACAATGAAATTGTTATATTCACACAATTGTCAGTGTAGTTGGACGTCAAGCATTGACAACTATACATAACGCTGTTATCAATTATGTAATAGGCTTTTTTGTTAAAATCGTGATATTTATATGCTGCTATTGAAGAACCTCTTATCAAGAAACACGTTGTCGTGCAATAGATAAGTTTGAATATTCTACCATGGATAGTTTTATCATAAACAAGTACTGGTTTTAGACAGCAAACAAACTTTATAAATTTAACACATTAATATTATGTTATAACATGTCTATATATATGCATATTTATATTTATTTATATGTCTGTCGATTATAACAATTAGTATATATTTTAAGTCTATCTACTATGTCTAGCTTCCTTGAAGTCACATGAGCGCATACATTTTCTGCACTGTCACTTTAAAAATGGAAAGAAGCTTCGTACCTGTGTCATGTGATCAAGGTTCTTTTTGAACCGAAACGCATCAGGACCGAGCAGGCAATAAACTTCACCTTTTGGTCCGTTTCCGTCCATGCTGCAAGCTGAGGAGTGACGGAGTGCTGGCATGAATATGAATATAGATATATATATATATTTGTAGCCGGGGGGGACCTGAGCTTATTGTTCCTCAAGCAAGAAAAAAAAGTCCAGTACAGGTCGTATCAATCTTGTTTTATTCAAACTTTACACCCGTTTTCTCTAGGTTCACTTAAGTCAATGTAAGCAGTGGAGGATAATTTCTTATCCGATCGTGCTTCCTTACCTCTGCTCCCTTCCTCTTTTCTTCTATTGGCAAACAAGAGGAAAAAAAAAAGAGGGGGGGGCAAGTGTCAGGCTGAGTGTTTAGGGAACGTTTAGAGGGGTAAGGAGTGAGGGACCACTGGTGCACACGCTATCTTCTGTGGCAGTGATGTGGTGCAGAAAACAAAGGAGACAGCGTTCGGAGGTTTTACAGAGGAGGCAGGTTACCCGCTACTCTACTTCCTTCCCTCCTCCCAACCCAACCTGCAAACCGTTCCCGAACTTGGGAAAGTCACGCTCCTCCGGAAGCGTGGCGGGGCGTTGCGCTGAGACGTTGGCCTCCTGGCACTGGCGTCTTTCCGGGTCCTTCAGAATGCAGTGGTTGCTGCGGGGCTTTCTTTCCTGGCGTCTCTTTCTCCTCCTCACCCGAGTTCCCCTGACGTGCACACTCCTCGTCCTCTCTTCCGGGTTCTTGGCGCACTCTCCGTCGTTCCTCCAGTCCTCGGATAGACCCTTGTGAAATGATGTAAGCCTTGTGGGCGGGGCTGATGTCGGAGCTGACGTCAAAGGGAGTCCCCTTAAAGGAGCCGTCCTCAAAAAAAGGGGCATCGATATCCCAAGTGGCAGGTGACGTGAGGGACCTTTCGTCTGGCTGAAAAGGAAGAAGAGGGTTGTTTTCAGACGGCAGAACCCACCAGTCTTGATGAGGTACATACTCCACGTCCCTCCCTGGCCTTCTTGTGGGATCACTGGTTTGTGACCCCCCTCCCCCCCCCTAAGATTCTCCCTTTCGGGGAGAGGCAGTAGACAGGACAAAAAGTCTGCATTTCCGTTGTTAGTCCCTTACCGATGTCTCACATTGAAGGAGAAAGGTTGGAGGAACAGGAACCACCGAAAGACCCTCCGATTATGGCTCATGTTACGGCTCATTCATTGTAATGGTGCATGATCTGTGTATAATACAAAGGGATTCCCCTCAAGATAGTATCGTAATTTATCAATGGCCCACTTCACCGCGAGGCACTCCTTTTCTATAGCTGGGTACTTAATTTCTCGGGGAAACCGTTTTCTACTTATAAAAAGGATAGGGTGGTCGGAACCGTCAGAGGAGATCTGGGATAACAAGGCCTCCAGCCCATAGTTCGAGGCATCAGTATGGAGTACAAAGGGTTTGCTAAAATCGGGAGAGGACTGGACTAGATTTAATGGCCCTCTTCAAGCATGCAAAAGCTTATTTCGCTCTCTCAGTGGGAAACCATAGTGCTTGAGTTCGTACGTCTTTACACAATAGGTCTGTGAGTCATCCTGCCAACTCGGAGTACTGAGGTATGAACCGTCTATAGTATCCCAATAAGCCTAGGAATGCCCTTACTTCTCTTTTAGATGTGGGGAAAGGGGTCTCTATTATTGCTTTTATCTTTTCTTCTTGTGGGGCAATTACCCCGTCACCCAACACGTATCCCAGATATTCGACATTTTGGAACCCCACCTGGGATTTCTTAGAGTTGATGTGTAAGCCGGTCTGTTGTAGGGCTTGAAGGATCCGGTGAAGATGCATCAGATGATCCTCCCATGTGGGGCTGAACACCACTACGTCGTCTAGGTAGGCTGACTAAAAGGATTGGTGTTCTGGGAGCACCGTGTTCATTAGATGCTGGAAAGTTGCGGGTGCCCCATGATGTCCAAACGGGAGGACATTGAACTCAAAGAGTCCGTCGGGGGTAGAAAATGCGGTCTTCTCCCTGTCCGACTATCTTAGAGGGACCTGCCAGTACCCTTTCATAAGGTCAAGCGTGGTTATGTACTTCGCATCCCCCAATTTCTCAATCAACTCATCCACCCTAGGTATGGGGTAGGAGTCAAATTTCGATATGGCATTGAGAGCTCTAAAGTCCATACAAAACCGGATAGATCCATCCGGTTTGGGTATCATTACTATAAGGGAGGACCATTTGCTTCTAGAGGGGCGGATGACCCCCATCTTCAGCATGCTATGGACTTCATTTCGTATGGCCCGTCTTCTGGCTGCGGGGACCCTGTAGGGACGTTCTTTTATAAGCTGCCCTGGTATGGTCTCTATGGCATGTTCTATCAAAGAGGTTTTTCCTGGGGTGTCTGAAAACACAGAGGAAAAAGGTCTCAGTACCTCATCTAATGAGCACTTTTCTCGGTCTTGCAAAGCGTCATTTATCACTAACTGGTCTAGAGTGCAGGAAGTGGGTGTGCCGGTTGGTAGTGTTAGGTGAGCCGAGGCTGGTAAAGGCCCTAACCACTTCTTTACTATGTTAATGTGGTAGGTTTGTACTCGGGCAGGTGCTATTTGTACCTTATAATTGGTTTTCCCAACCGTACCCACTACCTTGTAGGGGCCCAGCCATTCGGACGCAGCTTACTTGTGGAGGAGGGCAGCAGTACTAGGACCCATTCATTGATGTTCAATCTCCTCCATTTCTTGCCCTTGTTGTAATACTCTCTCCGTTTTTCTTGGGCTTTCTCTTGGTGGGAATAAGCAAGGTCTCGCAATTTTCCTATGCAGGATCTGAGACTTTGGGTATACTCTAGAAAGCCTCGTGCTTCGTCTGCTTCTTCCTTTTGCCATGCTTCCCTAGTCATTTCCAGAAGGGACCTCGGCTATCTCCCAAATAACATCTCAAAGGAAGAAGAACTTAGGCTGCTCTGAACCGGACTACGGATCACGTATAAGGCTAGGGGAAGAAGTTGATCCCACTCTTTCCCCTCGATGTTCAACATTTTCTTGAGTATCAGTTTTATGGTACCGTTATATCTCTCCACCAGACCATCGGTTTGGAGGTGATATACGGACGTCTTTATATGGTTGAGGTTAAGAGTTTTACATGTGTTGTTCATTAAAAGCGATGCAAAAGGATTACCCTGATCGGTCAGCATCTCCCGTGGGAACCCTACACAGGAAAAGAGCTCAATAAGACGTTCAGAGATGTTCTGAGTGGTGGGGGATCTGAGAGGAAAAGCCTCAGGATAACGGGTCGCATAATCAACGACCACCAACACATATTGTACCCTTTCTTGGTTTTAGGTAGGGGCCCGATAAGGTCCATGCCAATCCTCTCAAACGGGGTGCCTATTTTAGGTAAATGTTGTAAAAGTACCGGAGGAGGACGATAAGGATTTCTCTTTAGACATGTCTCGCACTCTTGACAATACTTTCTTATATTCCTGTATATACCTCGCCAGTAAAAATATCTTAGGACGTTCTCGCTGGTCTTTTCTGAACCGATATGACCAGCAACAAGATGGGAGAAGAAGAGAATCTGGTTTCTGAATACCTCTGGAACCCATAGCTGCGACGCCCCATCTTTGGTACCCAATCTATAGAGCAGGAGTCTCCAACGGGTAGCTCGAGATCTACTAGCAGCTCACCAGTACCCTGGAAGTAGTTCCCTGAAGTGCAGCCCAGCAGAGTACTTAATTCAGAGGTTATACTCTAGTCATATAAAAGAAGGTGACTTTGCAAGAAAAAAACTGGATTTTCTTTAAATGTAACCCAAAATGCAAACTACTTATTTGATAGAAAACTGTGTATTCAGAATAACTGCTATGCTGAGGTTTGTAAACAAAAAGCTTGAAAATCTAAAACAATATTTAATCTTCTACTAGAATGATAGTTTATACTAAGTTGTGTAGGTTTATAGCTTTTAGTATTTCCTTTGTGCCAGTGTGCACTTACTTCTGTGACTGTTATATTATTAGTTATGAGAAGGCATTTTATTATGATAAAGCTTCTCCTGACACTACTGCAAGCAACCCCATTGTATGCGTCGGTTGAGTGGTGTTTACCCACAGTATTGAAATCTAAATATCATTTAGACAAAATATTGTATGCAGTGTGTAGACTATCACAATATACAGTACATAAAGGTAAATATAGTTCTATTTATGTATTTTCGATCTTATCAACATCTATTTATCTTGAAGATATACATCTTTGAGGTATCTATACTTCCCTTTATATGAAAATTCCTGATAATATATTAGTGAATATTCTGGATATTTCGGTAACACTCAATATTGTGACAAATATCTGGGTGACCACCACTTGTAATTCTGCACAGTGTGGACACTTTTGTGATGATCTCTGATGTGGTCACTGCTGTAACAATTGTCAAAGTCATTAGTAGCTCTGGACTATTTTCAACGATCAAAAGTAGCTCTCATTATAGAAAAGGTTGGAGACACCTGCTATAGAGCAACCCTTTATCGAAGGTGAAGCGGGGATATACAGGAGATGAAGAGGTGGAGTGGTCTTTGGCGCTCTGCCACACAGGTTGTAGGGTAGGGTTGTTAGCCTGCGCAAACCTAAAATTTCTGTCAATGAGCCAGGGTTCTGGGGTAAGTAAGGCTGGTAGAGGCCGTACACTAGAAGGAATCCCTTCTTTCTCGTCCTGCTGGCTATGGATGGTGGACAGGAACATGGAGGAGGATGCATTGCAGGGTCTTCGGTTCGGTTGTGTTCTTGCAGGCGGTTTGTGCTGGGTCTGTGTTCCTGGCGGTGCTGCAGGTGTGCCAGCAGCAGTGACCGCTGAAGGGTCCGTGGGTGTAGGCTTGTGATGCTAGCTTGCAGTTGTTGTTGCGGCCTTGATTGAGTGCGTGGAGTGCCGCTGGGTTGTAGAGTCGGTGGTGTGGTGGTCCAGCGTTCCTGGCGCTGGTCGAGGTCACAGATGGGCACAGATGGGCTTGCCCTTGGAGCGCCTGGTGGCACTCCAGCGGCGCACCCGCTACGTGGCCACGCAGCAGCCGCCATTACGTGGGGGTCGGGAAGGGCTGGACAGCGGAGAGTGGAAACTCGTTAGGGCTGGTCGAGCTGAGGGGGAGGAGCCATAGGGGAAGCAGCGGCAGAAAGAAAAACGGGCGCAAAAGTGGGAAAAAGGAAAAGTGAAGGAAAGTGGAAGAAAGAATGAAAGGGTGAAAATCAAAGAGAGTGAAAGGGTGAAAATAAAAATGAAGAGTGAAAAACGAGGAAAAACGGAGCAGAAAGGAGAAGATAGAGCGGAGCGAGAGAAGGAGTCAGAGGTCCACTGGACTGCCAGGGATGAGGCGCAGGTATAACCTGCGGGTGGAGTAGGGCCTCAAACACCAACACAGAGTGCAGGGGCTCAGGAGGGCCTCACTTAATGGCGGAGCTGCGAGGAAGGGAGAGCAATTTCACTGACAATGTGTCAGTGGTCTTGCTCGCCTGTCCTTGCAGCGGCTGCCATTAAGTAGGGGTCGGAGAGGGCTGGACAGCTGGGAGGTGGGAGCGGGCAGGGGAACTGGTTAGGGCTGGATGCAGGGTTCTGGGGTAAGTAAGGCTGGTAGAGGCCGCACACTAGAAGGAATCCCTTCTTTCTCGTCCTGCTGGCTATGGATGGTGGACAGGAACATGCCTAAAAAGCTGAGATTATCGGTTCCTATAATCAATTCCTCAGGTAGTGCGGTCATTACCCCAACCCGTACTGTATAGGGGACCCCCGTGTCTTTGCGATGTTTATAGAGGCTACAAGATGAGGCTTTACGTCCCAATGTACAAGGGCTTCGGGGATGATTTGGCTAGGGTGTACTAAGTCTCTCTGGATGACCGATAGTCTACACCCTGAATCAAGTAGAGCCTTTACTCAGTGGTTCCCAAACTTTTCACTCCTGAGGACCCCCATTGAGTCACTACTGGCAGCCGGGGACCCCCAGGCAATTTGTATGATTTAAATGTCAAACATTAAAACTAATTCGAAGAAGAAAAAAAAAACACACGTGTGTGCATCAAACAAAGACTAGACTTAAATTACTAAAGATTTTAGTATTTTTATATTAAAATATTTGCAAAAATTGAAAAATCCTAATGGGAAGGTTGGTGCTGCATCTCGCGACTAACTTTCCATTGTTTGGTTTTATTTCACAGCCTGGGGCTCCTGCTCCTTCCAAGGCTGGACTGGAAACTTAAAGCTGCTCTGGCAAATGTTGGCAGACTAGTCCCTATACAGTGCACACCAAGTGCAGTAAGTGAGTCTGACCACTACAAAGGGGGCATTGGAGGCCTCTCTCCCAAGAAAATTTGGGGGGAAATTGTGCATTTTACAACACATGTCATTATATATTGAATTGAAATAATGACCTTACTATGCACCAGCATACAACAATCTTTTGTCAATCTTCATTGATTCCCTCACTACTACCCTCCAACAGTGCCTCTCATCTCTACAAAGCCCCACTGTCACATGTATTTAATTTGTTTTATAGCACCTTTCATACCATTGTAGGATGTCGGAGCACTTTACATCACACACACAGAGACAATGAATCATGTGTGTAAATCAGTGTAGAGAAAATGCTACATACAAAGGGGACTACAAGGTGTAGGAGTCACATGTCATTCATACTGGTAGGCATTTTTTAAGAGTGCTTGGTCTGGAGAGCACAAACTCAGGATTCAGAAAATAACACAGGGGATAGCATTGACTTTAATAATAAGGATTTATTTCTACCCAAACAAACCTTTTTAGCAGCATCGGGTTAGTGAAAGACTGGGAAAAAGTATAACTTACTAACTTGTACCATGCAGTTTGCTTGCTGCTCTTTGATGTCAGTTCATAGCTCACTGTGCTAAATGAGATTGGAACTTGTGAACTGCATAATAACAAAAGAGTCTCTGTAGCAAAAGCAGGAACTGACTGAGCTATGCACAAAACAAAATACTGTTTTTTTTTTTTTTTTTTAAATGCGTGGTAGACATTTTTTGCAGCAGGCATATTAACCATCTGGGCTTCCTGAGATTACTCAAAGCTGCCACTGGACAAACCCCCTATCTCTCTGCAGCAGGTACATTAATCACTGGAGTTATCTTGACCCTTTTATTGCTGCCCAAAAACTGCTGTTTATACAAGGAACTTTGCATTGCTTTTAAAACTGCTGCCTGCGGCCCCCCCTGGGAATGTGTCACGGACACCTGGGGGTCCGTGGACCCCAGTTTGGGAACCACTGCCTTAACTGATTGCCCATTTACCTTAACACTCACATAGAAAGCAACTCCCATTTCTGCAGAGTACGATATCGACCTGGAAATGTAGCCAACCCCCATAGGCTCTTCTGTGGACTTCTTCTGGGGACATGCTCGGGCTAGGTGTCCCCAGTCCCCGCAATCAAAGCACTGTGGCCCTCTCGTCGGTACGGCTTCCATTTTTTGGGGGTTGGATTTTGGACACATCTAGTATGAGTTTGCTACTCCGTTTTTCTTATTTCCCTGACACACTTCTGTTTGGACGTTCGGGCTCCCACAGAGTAGTACGAGGCTGGGCCCGAGTAAAAGTGGCGTCCAAATCTACCGCTTCTCCTATGGCGAGGTGATTATGTTGGAGTAACCATCTTTGGGTGTTATAGGGCAATGCCTCTAGGAATCGTTCCAGGTAGATCTTGTCCATTATCTCCACTTTTGTACTGTCCAGGGGTTTTAACCACTTGTCCGCTGCCGTTTTAAGGCAGAAGAAGAGGGTTTTGGGATTCTCGCCTGGATAACCCTTCTCTTTTTGGAATCGGGGGGAGAGGGGAAGGGGGGGGGAGGAGCCCTGAGCTTATCGTTCCTCAAGCAAGAAACAAACATATCAATCTTGTTTTATCCAATCTTTACACCCGTTTTCTCTAGGTTCACTAAAGTCAATGTAAGCAGTGGAGGATAATCTCTTCTTATCCGATCGTGCTTCCTTTAACTCCGCTCCCATCCTCTTTTCTTCTTTTGGCAGGCATGAGTACTCAAACGAAGAGAACAAAAAACAAGCATTTGCAATGCAATAGGTCTCGCATTTATAAGAGTTTGAGCTATTGGCATTGTAAAATTACAATGCCTTTTATTTATGTTTTGGTTTTAAAACAAATAAAAGGCATTGTCATTTACAACGTCAGTAGCATAAACTCGCATAAAAGCAGTGTGTGGAGTGCAGCAGTGTGCCGCGTGCAGCAGTGTGCGGCGTGCAGCAATGTTAGGCATGCAGCACTGTGACAAGCAGCGGCGTGCAGCAGTGTGCAGCAGTGTGCTGCGTGCAGCAGTGTGCGGCGTGCAGCAGTGTTTAGTGTAGCAGTGTGAGTAATGTAGCAGTGTGCAGCAGTGTGTGGCGTGCAGCAGTGTGCCGGTTGCATCAGTGTGTGCCGGTTGCATCAGTGTGTGGCGTGCAGCAATGTTTCGTGTAGCAGTGTGTGGCGTGCAGCAGTGTGTGGCGTGCAGCAGTGTGCGGCGTGCAGCAGTGTGCGGCGTGCAGCAGTGTGAGGCGTGCAGCAGTGTGAGGCGTGCAGCAGTGTGAGGCGTGCAGCAGTGTGAGGCGTGCAGCAGTGTGAGGCGTGCAGCAGTGTGAGGCGTGCAGCAGAGACACGTGGAGGGTGAGGAGAGACACGTGTGGAGGGTGAGGAGAGACACGTGTGGAGGGTGAGGAGAGACGTGTGGAGGGTGAGGAGGAGACATGTGGAGGGTGAGGAGGAGACATGTGGAGGGTGAGGAGGAGACATGTGGAGGGTGAGGAGGAGACATGTGGAGGGTGAGGCGGAGGGTGAGGAGACACGTGTGGAGGGTGAGGAGAGACACGTGTGAAGGGTGAGGAGAGACGTGGAGGGTGAGGAGAGACACGTGTGGAGGGTGAGGAGAGACACGAGTGGAGGGTGAGGAGAGACACGTGTGGAGGGTGAGGAGAGACACGTGTGGAGGGTGAGGAGAGACACGTGTGGAGGGTGAGGAGAGACGTGTGGAGGGTGAGGAGAGACGTGTGGAGGGTGAGGAGAGACGTGTGGAGGGTGAGGAGAGACGTGTGGAGGGTGAGGAGAGACACGGAGGGTGAGGAGAGACACGGAGGGTGAGGAGAGACACGGAGGGTGAGGAGAGACATGGAGGGTGAGGAGAGACATGGAGGGTGAGGAGAGACGTGAAGGGTGAGGAGAGACACGTGTGGAGGGTGAGGAGAGAGACGTGTGGAGGGTGAGGAGAGAGAGGAGAGACGTGTGGAGGGTGAGGAGAGACACGTGTGGAGGGTGAGGAGAGACACGTGTGGAGGGTGAGGAGAGACACGTGTGGAGGGTGAGGAGGGTGAGGTGGTGGGTGAGGAGAGACACGTGTGGAGGGTGAGGTGGAGGGTGAGGAGAGACGGCGGTGGAGGGTGAGGAGAGACCGAGGTGGAGGGTGAGGAGAGACCGAGGTGGAGGGTGAGGAGAGACCGAGGTGGAGGGTGAGGAGAGACCGAGGTGGAGGGTGGGGAGAGACCGAGGTGGAGGGTGAGGAGAGACCAAGGTGGAGAGTGAGGAGAGACCAAGGTGGAGAGTGAGGAGAGACCGCGGTGGAGGGTGAGGAGAGACCTAGGTGGAGGGTGAGGAGAGACCGAGGTGGAGGGTGAGGAGAGACCGAGGTGGAGGGTGAGGAGAGACCGAGGTGGAGGGTAAGGAGAGACCAAGGTGGAGGGTAAGGAGAGACCAAGGTGGAGGGTAAGGAGAGACCGAGTTGGAAGGGAATCAGAAGTGGAGGAGAGAGAGAGGTGGAGGGTGAGGAGAGACAGTGGTGGAGTGGGGGGAGGGGAGGATATCACTTTTACTTCCTCTCCTAGTGTAAGGTAACGCCCTCACCCCACAGGCCCTGCCGGGGCCGAGAGCAGATCACTGTTCGCATCAGCCGTCACCCGAGACCGCTCCGTACTTGTTGGAAAATAGAGGTTCACTATCTGTTGATAATGGGATTCACTTGGGGGGCTGACTTACCTCCTCCACCCCCAGGGCCAACACTGAGAAGGCATCAGAGACCTGGTGCTGCCTATGCTGCAGTACTGCGAGAGAGAGGGATGGGGGGGCGGGAAGAGGAGTGGGGTTAGAGAAGGGACAGGTGGGGAGAGAAAGAGGAGAGAAGGGACAGAGACAGAAAAGGAGCAAAAAAAGAATTAGAGAGAGTAAAGAGGAGAGTTGGGGATAATGAAAACATTACGAGAGAACATGTAGCAAAGAGGTGGAGAGAGAAGAAGGGAGAGAGTAAGGACGCAGCAAATAGATAGGGCAGAGACAAAAAGAATCGAAACAATACAAAAGTATTTTTCAAACTCGTAAATAACCACGGGCCAAACAACTGATCTGCAATGAAGTATCCGAATCCGGTATATCATGACCGTAACCATGCAATAAAAAATAAATTTATTTTTAAAAAAAACACCCAAAAACACGTATACACCATGTTGACCCTTTTCCATGCAACGTATTCTAAAACGCCATTCTCATTCATACATTCACAGCAAACCTGTTCACAAGAGTGACAGAAAATGTGGTATTAGGGTTACATTTTTGTTTACATCCATACCCGCTCACTTATGCAATTAAAGGATTCATGACCACACGGTTAAACAAAACGTACTGATTGGCCTTGCCGTGAAGGAGAAACACGTGTTGACACACACTCCCGATCTGTGAAACGTTCACCCCACTTTCTCGAAATTGAAACCAGTGCACGTGTCCGACGAACTTCCTGCCGCTTATCTGAATGCACCAGTGGCAGAAGATAGTCCCCATCTTGCAACAACACAATTAAAGGGAGGCATGTCTGTCTCTCCCCACCGCCACATGTCTCTGAGTCTTACTGTCTCATGCGAGATCTCCCTCTAGGAGACAGCTGACAACGACTCTTCCCCTGAGACAGTACGGGAGATGCGTGTGTGTGCATAGTGTGTGTGTCTATATGTATATATCTGTGTGTGTATGCATGTGTGTGTGTTTGTATGTGTATATGTTTGTGTATGCATGTGTGTGTTGGTGTGCAAGTATGGGTGTGTCATTGTGTTCATTTGTCTTCATGGATGTGTACACATATGTTTGTGTGTATACCTATGTCTGTGTATGTATGTTTGTGTGTATGTATATGTGTTTGAGTATGTTGGTGTGCGTGCTTGTTTATATGTGTATGTGGGGTTGGTGTGTTGGTGTGCATGTATATGCATATGTTTATGCATGTCTGTGTGTGTTTGTATATGTTCATATGTGTGTGTAAATGCATGTGTGTGTTTGTATGTGTGCATAGTTGATTATGCATGTGATCAGAGGGAAGAGTGCACTTGAGGGCAAAGAGGAAAACATACAGGGAAGAGTATGTGAGGGCAGAGAGAAAAATACAGAGGGAATAGTCCATGTGAGGGAGGAGAGAAAAATAGAGAGGGAAGAGCTCATGTGAGAGCAAAGCGAAAAAAATACAGAGGGTAGGGCGCATGTTAGACCGGAGATAAAAACAGAGGGAAGAGAGCATGTGAGAGCAGAGAGAATAATATAGAGAGAAGAACACATGCGAGGGCAGAGAAAAAAATACAGAGCGAAGAGCACATGTGAGAGCATAGATGAAAAATGCAGAGGGAAGAGTATATGTGAGGGAAGAGAGACAAATACAGAGGGAATAGCATGTGTGAGGAAAGAGAGAAACATAGAGAGGGAAAAGCACATGTGAGGGCAAAGTGAAAATACAGAGGGAGTAGCACATGTGAGACCAGAGAGAAAAACATGGAGGGAAGAGCATATGTGAGGTCTAGACGCCTTACACAATTGGCGCCCTGAGCAGCATTTCCTTTTCATGCCCTGGCACAATCAATCTTACATTCTATGTCACGTCACTCAGGAGTACAACCTCGAATGCTAAACACTGACCAATGAAATTACGTGGCGAAACACTAGCCTATTCAGTGTCATGGACCCCAGGGCAAGTAAATAAATGACCCCCCAACCTCCTCAATATGCTACAGTTATATTAAATACACGAATTATCAGCGTTCGTGGGCCCTGGTGCCACTGCACCTGCTGCACCAATTGAAGAAACGCCCCTGGGCAAAGGTACACAAACAAGGAATCAATGACTGCCGACCTACTGGAACCACTGCAAAATGATAAAATAAAAATACTTTCCACAGAACATTTACGATGGAATGCATAGTAGCGCTGCCATTATAGCATTATTAATAGAAGATCGTTGCTACACGTTTGTTTTTGAAGTGTCGAATTCTAACCTGGAGAGTGTGGATGGTATATTTTAGGAGGGCTGAAGAGGCGCATGGCGTGGGATCGCGCTAGCATGCATCACAGCTCACAAACCTCGGACACACTAGGGGCAGCGGAATGTACAACATATAGAAAGTATGTGCATCACCACGTCGTTACAAAATTGCAGATGCTTTGGTTAAAACATGGCCACAATGTTATCAACTACTGCAGAAGAAAAGATGGCCGAATGGAAAACGTGTGGAAGGAGAGGAGTTTTCTTGTTTGAGAACAAGGCTGTAAGATTACGACGACATTTAAAAGTCAATTGCTTCACTTAAGGCGAGAGTTTATTATTAAAGTAAACTAAAGGGAGTGGCCAAAAATAACCTGTTCCTAGTCGGGAAAGATGGGTCTAATGAAGCAAAGGTGACCCAAACAAGATGGACTTACAAAGGGATTTAAGGACAGTGAAAAGGAATCGAGCAGAGCATCAAAGGGCTGGGTGAGAAGGGAGGGGGGAATGCAAGGGTCAAAGCGGCGAAATTGAAAGTAATCGAGCAGAGCATCAAAGGGCTGGGTGAGAAGAGAGGGGGGAATGCAAGGAGCAGCTGTGCACGTGCACGCCATCGTGCACTCAAGCCCTAGGCCAGCAAAACCATGTGGGTTGCACTTTTGAAAGCCCACTTACAAAATGTCTCAAAGAGACAGCTTTCGCTGTCTCAGCGAGACCTAAAAAAGGGGGGGCAAGTGTCAGGCTGAGTGTTTAGGGAACGTTTAGAGGGGAAAGGAGTGAGGGACCACAGGTGCACACGCTTTCGTCTGTGGCAGTGTTGTGGTGCAGAAAACCAAGGACGCAGTGTTCAGAGGTTTTACGGAGGAGGCAGGTTACCCGCTAGTCGACTTCCTTCCCTCCTCCCAACCCAACCTGCAAACCGTTACCGTACCTGGGAAAGCCACGCTCCTCCGGGAGCGGGGCGTTGCGCTGAGACGTTGGCCTCCTGGCACTGGCGTCTTCCTGGGTCCTTCGGAATGCAGTGGTTGCTGTAGGGCTTTCTTTCCTGGTGTCTCTTTCTCCTCCTCACTCGAGTTCCCCCGAAGTGCGCAATCCTCGTCCTCTCTTCCGGGTTCTTGGCGCGCCCTCCGTCGTTCCTCCAGTCCTGGGATAGGCCCTTGTGAAAGGATGTAAGCCTCGTGGGCAAAGCTGATGTCAGAGGGAGTCCCCTTAAAGGAGCCGTCCTCAAAAAAAGGCGCGTCGATGTCCCGAGTGGAAGGTGACGTGAGGGACCTTTTGTCCGGCTGAAAGGGAAGAAGAGAGTCGTTTTCAGACAGCGGAACCCACCAGTCTTGATGAGGTACATTCCCCACGTCCCCCTCCTGGCCGCCTTGTGGGATCACAGGTTCGGGACAATTATGTATACACACACACGTATTCCACATGATCTGCTTATCTGAAAGTAGACAGAGAGACACACTGCGGGGCTCCAGGAAAGCTGTTTATTGTTACACTGGCATAACTCGTTTCGGCGATGAGCCTTCTTCAAATGCCACTTGTACCTTGTTTTTTTTTTTAAACAACTATTTCGGTATTAAATGTGCTCACTTCTTCCCATTGGTGGGAGCACACCTGGCCAAATTACAATGGAGCGCACTCGCGCAGTTCTTTTTCCAGCACTGCAAGTCCCAACATGCATCTTGTTTGGGCACATATATTTATACATACATAAGGAAGCACCCACCCTGGGCAATTCGAATATGTGGGTGGAGTGATTTTGACACAAGCAAGTCTGTTCTCAATAATTCTAACCTCTTTGTGGTGGGACAGAAAACAAAGTTCTACAATTGTATCAATAAGCAAATACTTGAAGTGTGCGGAGGATTTTGAGGAGTATAAAAGTGGAAACCGCAACAAAAAAGCTGAAGACCTGAAATTCACAAATGATGATACAACCTTAATCCTAGCATCCAGTCCACTGTATTTACTTATTCATCTCTCTCAAATCACCATCTCTCATGAAAGGTGAAAATGAGAGGAGAGTAACTATTTAAGTATGTGGATGAGTGTCTAAACGTTTTTATGAAACAGTGACTACGAATATAGCATGACAACTGAAATAGTGATTGCAAAATTAGAATTGGTATTTGGTGAAATTATTTAGGATAAGGGAAATCAAGTAACTTTCAATGTATTTTAATTGTGATTGTAATTTGTCAAAATGTAGTGTGCAATGTGGTAATGTATTTGTAAAACATGTTGGATGTTAATAAAAGAGTATGGCAGTAGTAGGAGTTAAGGTAGCATCTTAATTTGTGAATTGCAAGTGATTTTAAACTCTGCATTGTAGCCACTAGTATACCCCTGTCAAATATTCATTATTTTTCCAGGTGTACTGGTCTTCTAGTGTTTGAGACAACCCTCATTTACAATCTATTCTGCCTGCTAAGTAGAACTGGGCCATAGTGAAGGCCTTCCTCAACTCACTTGTGAATCAATCAATCAATCATGTGTTTGTTAAGCGTGACTACTCACCCGTAAGGGTCTCAAGGCGCAGGGGAGGAGGGGAGATGCAGGTTCCAGTCCATCAAGGAGGGGGTCTGTTGAAGAGCCAAGTTTTGAGGTTTCTTGTGAAGATGGGGAGTGATGTTGTCTGTCTGAGGTGGTGCGGTAGGGCGTTTGAGGCTCTGGCCGCGAGGAAGGAGAAGGAGCGGCCTCCCGATCTGGTCTTTCTGGCGCGGTGGACCATGGCGTAGGAGAGCTGGGCTGATCGTAAGGTCTTTTGGGATGCATGATATTTGAGTCGGCTGTTCAGGTATGCTGGTCCGGTGTTGTGGAGGGCTTTGTGTGCATGGGTGAGAATATTGAAGGTGATTCTAGCCTCGATGGGGAGCCAGTGGAGTGTGCGCAGGTGCTGGGAGCTATGGCAGTGTCTTGGCAGGTTGAATACCAATCTTGCGGAGGCGTTCTGGATGTTTTGTAGCTTGCGGGTGAGGTTTTTGTTTACTCAGGGTTAGAGTGCGTTGCCGTAGTCGAGTCTGCTGGTGACGAGGGCGTGAATGACAGACTTTCTGTGCTCGAGGGGGATCCATTTGAAGGTCTTACATAGGCGTCAGAGGGTGTGAAAACAGGAGGATGCAAAGGAGTTGATCTGCTGGTCCATTTTGAGCCCGGAGTCCAGGATGATTCTAAGGTTGCATGTGTGGTACGTGGGGGTAGGTGGGCTTCCGAGGGCGGGGGGCCACCAGGTGTCGTTCCAGTCATCGGGGTGTGGGCCCATGATGAGTACTTCTGTTTTGTCAGTGTTGAGTTGTAGGCAACTGCTTTTCATCCATTTGGCGACAGCATCCATGCATTCTTGAGAGCTGTTTGGCTGCGTTGGGTTCGTTGGCTAGGGAGAGAATGAGTTGGGTGTCCTCTGCGTATGAAACAATGTCGAATCTGTGGGTTCTGACGATGGGGGCGAGTGGAGCCATGTAAATGTTGAAGAGTGTGGGGCTGAGGGAGGACCCCTGGGGGACTCCGCAGGTGGTTGGTGTAGGGACCGAGAGGAAAGAAGGGAGTCTGACCCGCTGCGTTGTGCCAGAGAGGAAAGAGTGGATCCAGTCGAGGGACTTGTCCCGGATCCCTAGCTCATGGAGTCTGCGTCTTAGGGTGCGGTGGGAGACTGTGTCGAAGGCCGGTGAGAGGTCAAGGAGGATGAGGGCTAATGTTTCTCCTCTGTCCAGGAGGGAGCGGATGTCGTCTATTGCGGCGAGGAGGGCAGTTTCTGTGCGGTGTTTTTTTGTGATGCCGGATTGGGAGGAGTCGAGGAAGTTGTGCTCTTCGATGAAGGTGGCGAGTTGGCTGTTGATGGCTTTCTCGATGACTTTCACTGGGATCGGGAGCAGGCAGATAGGTCTATAGTTATTGAGGTCGGTGAGGTCCGCCGAGGGCTTCTTCAGGTGGGGGTTGATCTTGGCGTGTTTCCAGTCGTTGGGGAAGGAGGCGTTTTCCAGGGAGCGGTTGATGGTTTGGCGAAGTATGGGTGCAATGGTGTCGGCAGCTCTGTTAAATATGTGGTGGGGACAGGGGTCCGTTTGGGCCCCGGAGTGGATTGTCTTCATCGTCTTCAGTGTGTCTTCGGTGGTGAGGGCTGTCCAGCTGTCAATCGTTGGCTTCAGGGTGTCGGGGTGGCTGGTGAGGGTTCAGTGTGTTGGTTGTCTTCTTAGAAGTTGTTGTAAATGTTCTTGATTTTGTTGTGGAAGAAGGTGCTGAGTTTGTTGCAGAGGTCTTGTGAGGGAGGAATGTTAGTAGCCTCGCTGGTGGGTTGGGAGAACTCCTTGATGATGCTGAAGAGTTCTTTGCTGTTGTGAGCGTGTATGGATTCTTTCTTCGATCGCTGTTTTTCTCGTATTTCTGATGAGTTGGTGGTAGGCATTGGTGGCGGCTCTGAAGTTGTTGTGGGCTTCTGTGGATTTGGAGTTCCTCCAGGCCTTTGAGGCGGTGGCATGTGTGTCTGGACTCTCGAAGTTCGGTGGTAAACCATCTGGCTTTCTTGGCGTGTGTGTTGTTCTTCTTGATGGGGGCTATGGTGATGGCGCTGTTGGAGATCCAGCTGTGCTGAGTTCGGGCTGCAGTGTTGGGGTCGTCTTCTGCGGTGGTTAGGGGGAGTTGCAGAGTGAGAGGTGAGCTGGTCGTCGGTGATTTTGGTCCAGCTTCTTTGTGGGAGCAGGTGCCGGTGTCTGTGGATGGTGGGTGTTCTGAAAATGAAGTGGATGCATCAATGGTCTGTCCACGGGAGTTCGGTGGTGAGGCTAAAAGTGATGGAGTTTCCTGTTGTGAAGAGGGGGTCGAGGGTGTGCCCCGCTGAGTGCGTGGGTTCGGTCACAATCTGGTGGAGTCCAATGAGAAGGGATATGGTGTTGGGGTCTAGTTGGTTGTTGAGGTCTCCCAGCAGGGTGTAGTTGGTGGATGCGATGGCTTGCGGGGAGATGATGTCCGTGATGGAGTTGGTTAAAGGTCCGTGGCGTCCGGGGGTTGGTAGATGAGAGTTCCTCGGAGGGTGCTGGTAGGGTTGGCCTGTATCTTGAAGTGTAGCTGTTTCATCAGGTCTGTGTGCTTGTCGGGCAGTATGCTCAGTCGGAGGGTGGATTTGTGGATGATGGCAATTACTCCTCCCGGGCGGGTGGGGCGGTCCTTCCGGGAGATCTTGTATCCTTGGGGAATGGCGATGGCCGGTCCTGAGGTGCTGTTGGTCCAGGTTTCGGTGGAGAATGCTTTGTCCGGGGTTGTGCTGTCAAGGAGGTCCCAGATTTCGGTAGCATGTTTGTGGAGTGATCGGACGTTGAGGAGGATGCATTGCAGGGTCTTCGGTTCGGTTGTGTTCTTGCAGGCGGTTTGTGCTGGGTCTGTGTTCCTGGCGGTGCTGCAGGTGTGCCAGCAGCAGCGACAGCTGAAGGGTCCGTGGGTGTAGGCTTGTGATGCTAGCTTGCAGTTGTTGTTGCTGCCTTGGTTGAGTGCGTGGAGTGCCGCTGGGTTGTAGAGTCGGCGGTGTTGTGGTCCAGCGTTCCTGGCGCTGGTCGAGGTCACAGATGGGCGCAGATGGGCTTGCCCTTGGAGCGCCTTCGGCGCTCCAACGGCGCACCCTCTACGTGGCCGCGCAGCAGCCGCCATTACGTAGGGGTCGGGAAGGGCTGGACAGCAGAGAGTGGAAACTCGTTAGGGCTGGTCGAGCTGAGGGGGAGGAGCCATAGGGGAAGCAGCGGCAGAAAGAAAAACGGGCGCAAAAGTGGGGAAAAAGGAAAAGTGAAGGAAAGTGGAAGATAGAATGAAAGGGTGAAAATCAAAGAGAGTGAAAGGGTGAAAATAAAAATGAAGAGTGAAAAACGAGGAAAAACGGAGCAGAAAGGAGAAGATAGAGCGGAGCAAGAGAAGGAGTCAGAGGTCCACTGGACTACCAGGGATGAGGCGCAGGTATAACCTGCGGGTGGAGGAGGGCCTCAAACACCAACACAGAGTGCAGGGGCTCAGGAGGGCCTCACTTAATGGCGGAGCTGCGAGGAAGGGAGAGCAATTTCACTGACAATGAGTCAGTGGTCTTGCTCGCCTGTCCTTGCAGCGGCCGCCATTAAGTAGGGGTCGGAGAGGGCTGGACAGCTGGGAGGTGAGAGCGGGGAGGGGAACTGGTTAGGGCTGGATGCACAGGGGGGGGGCGCACGGACAGCAGCGGCGGGAAGAAGAACGGGCACAAAAGTGGGAAAAAGGAAAAGTGAAGGAAAGTGGAAGAAAGAGTGAAAGGGTGAAAATCAAAGAGTGAAACGGTGAAAATAAAAATGGAGTGTAAAACGGAGCAGAAAGGAGAGGAAAGAGCGGCGCGAGAGAAGGAGTCAGAGGTCCACTGGACCACCAGGGAGGGAGAGCAATTTCACTGACAATGATTCAGTGGTCTTGCTTGTGAAGAGATGGGAGAGCACAACATGGCTGCCATAGGTATCTAAATAAAGAGACTCACAAGTTCATAAGCATGTAAACATTACTTTCATAGCCTTCGAGCAGCACGTTGGAATTGATGGCAGACAACTTTCTGCCATGAAGAATTCTGCTGCACATAGGATCATGGTTGAGTGCCCCTATGTAAACTAAGAAATTATATAATTTCCCAGTTTTAGAACTACTGGACACAACCACCCACTCGCAAGAGTAGAGGTCGATGCTAGTCTGCTAACATGGAAGTGGGATACAAGAGAGGCAAGGTAGTGCATGCATCCTTTAAAATGATTATCAAATCAGGGAAGGGCAGTTTACAAGGCTTAGGAGCATCAGGGCATGCAAATTGCCAGTTAGTCTCTTAGTAAGGTAGAGTTACCGCCAGAGAGTGAGATACCTCAGGAAAGACCCAGGCAGAAAACTAGGACAACCAAATGATGTGCCAAGTCCAGGAACCCACGATCTTTGCTCCAGGCAGACCAGGTAACAGAGTCTGGATTTCTTCCCAAGGTGCAGGAGTTGCCGTGTACCAACCCAATAAGAATTCTGCAAGGCCAGACAGTGTCTTCCTTTTGTGGGCTTCAGTAAGACAACCTGGGACTAGTCCAACAAAGGAGTGATTGCATGCTTCAAGTGGCATGGGAATAGCGTTTCTTTTATAGAGAGTTCTCAGAGTGGAACAATTGGGAAAAGCGTTTCTGTTATAGTGAGTGGAACGACGCACTAGCAAGAGGTTAGTGGTTCCTCAAGCTCACAATTTCCTTGTGCAGCTGGCCCATGAGTTACTCTTAGCTGGGCACTTCAACAGAAAAACTAATGAGGAACATCTGTCACACCTTTGCGACTACCCAGTATTGATTAGACAAGTAATAAGGACCATCTGTCACACCTTTTCAACTACCCAGTCTTGATTAGACAAGTTCTGTCTGTTGCCTTGCTTTTGAAGCTGTTAAACCCAGAGGCTAGATCTATGCACAGTGGTCCTTTTTGAGTAAGCACTAATCAAGACTGTAGGATCCTTTCAAATCCCATGTATCTAAGGTAACAAGTACATATTAGTTTAGACCATGCCATCCCCCATACAGTCATTATCACCAAGAAGCAATAATGCCTGTGATAGCTAGGACTCTCCTTTTAATCTTTCCCACAGTCTAATTAGACATTGCTATAGTTTTCCAACAGAGGGATGAGTTTTAATGTCAAACTGTATGAGAGCCATGCAGAACAAACATGTTAAGACATGACAGCTTTCAACAGCCTACTACCACCAGACTAATGGGTTGGTGGAGCAATTCAACAAGACCATGAAGTGAGTGATGGGCAGTCTAATTGAGATTCTCAAAAGGAAATGGGACCTCTTTCTTCAACCCTTTCTAATAAAGGTGTGTAACACAAAAAGTGTGGGAACAGATCCATAAAGTTCTTTTTTGGACATCTGGTTAAAGACCTCTTCTTACATACACAACTCTAGGACATCCATCCATGATGTGGCAGATTATCAGCTCAACTAGGCAATCAATATAAAGTTGGACCAGCTCATGGAGAAAGTAAAGGACAACATTTAAGCCAGCAAAGCTCTGATTAGGGAGCCTTAGCCCTTAGCAGCTTCTAAGAATGTCAAAGTCTGGATCCTAAAGCCTATATTCTCTTATGCTCAAGGACGTTCCCTAGATTGTTGCCAGAAACATTTTGTTGACAATTACATACTGTAGGGGTGGTGCTGATTGGATCGAGGCTGGAGTTTGCCAACTCTGTGTATTTGGGCCTGCATATTTCTTCTTTGCATACATGGAAGGCTGTCCAAAATACGGCAGCCCAATTCATCACCAAGGTTCCTAGGACAGCTTATGTAACTAATCTGCAGTGGATACCAATTCATTATTTAATTCAATTCAAAATATTATGTATCTATTGCATGTAAAGCTCTTCAAGGCATGGCATCCTTTTGTTGCAAAACAAATTTCTAGGTATGTTCAGAGTCGTGAATGACCAAATAAGTTTTTCTTTCTTAAACCTAGTCTTTCAACTCAGTTTGCTTATCTCCCTTCAATGAGTATGCATGCTGTGGAGTCCCTACATTTCCCAGAATGTATATCCCTGATCTATTATGGTTGTCCATTGTACATATACTTTTCTTAAACCCCAGCACAGTCTTTTCTCTCAAGCTGGAATTGCTATGATGAGTTATCAGGGCGAATGCTTTAAAAGGACCCTATTAGTATACAAAACAATGATAGATGGAATGCTTGAATTAATCTCAGCCAATGGTAATCACGCATGCTGCATCCCAATCTTTTTTTTTAATTATATAATTGTCAATTAGTCATGGCAGATATGACATCAAGTAATACATTCACATTCTGGACAACTTAACAAATGTTTCAAAGAGCAAAAAAAAAAAAAAAAAGGACAAAAGCTGACCACAAATCGCTGCATGTCGCAATAATCCCAGAGAAAGAGAAAAAGGAAGAACGAAAAAGAGAGAAGCAAAGCAACAAGTAAGCGAAAGCAATAATGAAAAAAGGAGAGAGAAAAGAACATCCTACAAAAAAAAAAAAGAGAGTTGAATTAACATTAAACAGGGGAAACCTGGGTAATATACATAGGCCAGGTACCAAAGTTATTTACCCTATTCAGCTAGTAATGGGAGCCCATATTTCCCCATTTCTCATCTCCTACGCCCTTTATGCCTACATGCAGTCGATTCCATGTTATATGTGACTAGCAACCTAGTCCGCCAGTTTATGAATGTAGGAGGATCAGGGCTAATCCACTGGGAAGTAATGCATAATCTTAGGATGGCCATTGCAATGAATACCAATCTAATCTCAGCGTTAGTCCGGGCCTCGCTGCCCTGGCTCCCCTCTATCCCCAGAATGAATAGATCAGGTGTTATTGATATCGGCGTGACAAGGATCTGATTCATGAAAAATTCGATATCCTGTAGATATTTAGCAAGAAGGGGACAAGCAAAAAACATGTAAATCGTGTCAGCAGCCCAAGCCCCACACCTACTGCATGAATTACCCCGTGGGCCCGCCCACTTAGAAACCTTCCCCGGAGTGGAGGGAAGATGGCGGTAGTAGCAGCGGCCGAGTGAGTTGACCAGTAACTCCTTCCCTGCGAAAACTTCCCTTCCTGATTTCTGGCGCAAATAGCAGAATGGGGCTGTAAAACTTACCACTCTTGATGCCCTTAGATGATCTGGCACTTGTGGCTCTGACTGTGGGGGGTCCCGCTGCCTTGCAGGTTGGCGGCTTGTAAGTCTTCCACTCCGACAGCTTTTCCCGTTCTGTGCACCGGCAAAGCTCCACTAATGCCGCCGAAGATAGCCACAAAGAGCATTAAGGTACGAGGGCTGCCGGCAGGCCCCGGTAGTCCTGGGAAATCCACCCCGGAGCGAGATGGAGGGAATCCTGATGGTGGAGGACGCCGGTCTACCATGGAGATACCGGTCAGATTGCCAGGCTCCGGGGACACAACTCAAGGGAAAAAACAGCGCTTCCACCCGTGGAAAGCAGATGGTTCCTGCTTTGTTTAAAGCACAAACTTCAAATAAAAAAATCGGTAACAGGATCTAAAGGTACTGGTAAAACTGGCGTCCCTCTGCTCATCCCTGTAACTGCCCCCATATCTCAAGAAGCTGCAGCAAAATTGACGGAGTTGCCTCAGGGTGAGACTGTGGGCAAAGGAATTGGTGGGGGGTTATTGGATCGAGGGCTCGATCGCGTAGGTGCAGACAACCTCCCGGTGGCAGCAGGGAGGCTGATAACTCAATAGTCTTGCTCTCTACAGGCGGTCCCCCAGAAGTGGCAGATGGTACAACCATTGAACAACAAGGCCAGTGCATTTTGGGAGATGGAGTCCTTTCAAGTAATGGGCAGGTAAAAGTTGCATCGGATCAGATTTTCTCAGACAGGAAGGCTGACCGTATGGAAGCTAATCCACCAACATCTAGGGAGGAGGATGAGGCTGACAAATTCTACTCTATGTCACACCACTCCAATTCCTCAGGCAGCTGCAGTAAAGATTGGACTGGGGAAGAAAGCGATACTAGCAGTTTACATTGGGAACAGGAGAGTGACAAGTCCCTGCTAAATCCTGGAACTCTTCGTAAAATGAAAGATCAAGCTACCCTTACTGGGCAGGCCGAGGGTGCGGCTGGATCAATAACATGGGACTACTCTTTCTCACCAAATCTGGGAGGAAAGGAGGTCTTGGAAGGAGCCGCACTGTCAGGAGTGGCTAGCGCCAACCCTGAAGAAATCGCACATTCTACAATATATCAGACCATTATGGTCCATCATGAGGAGACAAGAGCCGAGAGCTCACAGACTCAAGGTGCGGGTCGTAAACTTCAGAACTCTATAAGCAGGATTGCCAATACGTGCTCCGACTTCTATGTAAGAATTGAGGAAGCAGAGACCAGAATTTCGCAACTGGAGGACGAGTCGGCCATACAGAAAAATGTAAATGTAAAATTAAATGTAAATTTGATACTTGTATAGCGCACTACTCACCCGCAAGGGTCTCAAGGCGCTTGTACGAATACCGCTGTGGAACCCATCCTGGCTTTCCCTGTGAGGCGTCCACTCCTGGGCACCCCCAAGGTGGAGGCCAGGCATCCTTAGCGTTGTGGGGGCCGTTGTGGAGATTAAGCAAGCTATTGCCCAGAGTTGCAGAGTGGGACTCCATGATTGGAATAGGCACCGAGGCGAGAATTATCAGGTCCGTAGAATTTTTGAGCCTAAGACCCGCTGAGGCGGGGAATTGAACCCTGGTCCCGGGCTAGACCTCTGCATCAGGGTCTGCCGCTCTAATCATTGAGCCACACTTCTCCACTGAGACTGAGTCTATGTCTATGAAATCCATGAAAGACAACACATTGTGGAAACTGACCGACCTTGAAAATCGTTCAAGGAGAAACAATTTGCGGATTCTGGGTATCCCTGAGGGTAAGGAGGGCACAGATGTCCGCCAGTTCGTGATCGAACTTTTTGAGGAGGCGTTCCCAGAACTTCAACATTGGGACTGGAAAATGCAATTGCAGAGGGCTCACCGATTCCCCTTTAATCAGCGCAGAAAAGGGGGTCAAGCCGATAGTCGACCACGCGCTATCCTCATTTGTCTCAATAACATTCTGGCCAGGGAGGCCCTTTATGGCCTAGCTAGACCAGATAGGAAAAGGGCAGGTAAGGGCTGCAATTTCTTTGTGAGGCCTGACTTAGGTCAGGTGACATTTGAAAAGAGGTGGCTATTGCTCAATTAATGCGGTTATTTCAGGCAAAGGGGCTCTGTTTTTTTTGCTTAATCTTGCCAAATTGAAAGTGGTTTCTCAGGGGCAAAAGCATTATTTTCAGTCTGAAATTCAAGCAAAAGAATTTATGCTCTCGTTGTAGGCATCTAAGGGATATGTGAGTCGAATGTGGTCTGTATCTTACCTGCCAGGGATGGTTAAGCAGTCTATTTTGAACCCTAAGGATGGCCTCTCTTGCATAAAAACCTGGCAGCGGCTTTCTTCTTTCCCTTTTCTCTTTCTTTTTTAGTTTTTGATTCTGTTTACAGTAGTATACACCTTACGGAGGGGTAGGTTTAGCCCAGTGAAAGGGGTGCATCACCAGGGACTGTTGGTCCCCATGCCTCATGTGGTGGGAGGTTCGGGGGGTGGAGGGTTTCTGGTAGAAGTGGTGTGGGGTTTGGGGTGAGAGGCAGGGGTTGCACAATTGTTACTTTATATGTACAGTCATGGCAATTGTTATTATCGAGAGAGAAAAGTATTAATGAGGATATTTTCTAGAGGAACTCTTTCTAAATATTTGTATTATCGTGTGGATCATTTTGAAATATTGGCATTCCATAAGGATGACGGATAGGAAGAGTAAAATTCAAATTTGCTCCCCGAATAGCTGTGGTCTTAACGATAGGGAAAAAAGAGGCTTATTAGCCAAACTTACTAGGTATATGCAGATAGATGTGTTGTGCCTGCAAGAAACCCATATCCCCTGGAACAATCGTGGCTGGTTAAAGGATCTAGGCCTGGATTTTCTTGCAAGCTCCCGCTAGGGCACGACTTCACCGGGGGTCGCTATTTTGGCCAGGCATGGTGTATTAAAATTAGTAAACGGACCAAGGAGGACAATCTAGAACAATGGGCAATAGTGGAAGCAGTAATTAAGGGCACCCTGTTCACTATCTGCTCTTTGTATGGATCAAAGCTAGATGATCCAGAAGTCCTGAATTTTTTGAATATAGAATTGGCTTTATGGCCGTCTCCGCTAGTCATTTACGGCGATTTTAATATCCATCTGAGTAGTAGCTTCAACCTATTTAGCAACTCTCCGTATCTGGGCAGAAAGGGCAAGACCTTTAGGGCACTACAGGGACTTATCAGGGAACATGGACTGGCTGATATCTGGTATAGACATAGGCAGGCTGAGCCGGGTTTTACTTATTTTTCAGCTCCTCACAATAAATTTGTCCGCCTGGATTACTTCTTTATGTCCAACCAAACTGTTGAAAAGGTTATTATTCAGCTTTTTCCGAGGATAATATCAGACCATAATCCGTTAGTAGTCGAACTCCCACTGAGTGGCTTCCTGCGACTTCCCATGATCTTGACGTTTGACAGGAAGCTACTACTCGATCAATCATACTGCTTGCATATGGCTAAGTGGATTACAGAACTTTTCAGCATAAACAAGGGTACTGCATCTGAAGCAATAGTTTGGGATGCCTTTGCAGCGTCCGTGCGGGGTGAGACCCTTAGCTTCTCTCTTTATCGACAGAGGATGGTAAAGGAAAAGATATGAGGCTGGGTGGAACAGCTCCAAAAGGCTGAGGAAGAGCGTATACGGGTAATTGGTGACCCGCAAAAAATAGATGAGTGTCAGCAGCTCACTGCGGTTATAAATGCCAGAATACATCAATACTATGGGGATGAATTGGCTCTCAAATTTGCACAGCACCGGGCTGACATATATGAATTTGGGGAAAATACGGGCAGATTGCTGGCTAAACGTATACAGCAGAGGGGAGTCTAACAGAATTTGCCGAATTAAAGACCAATCAGGCCAGATTCAGGACTCTCCGGTAGAGGTTCTGAAGGTTTTTCAGGATTTCGATCACGATCTCTATGCAGCTGATGGGACCGTAGCAGCGTCATCTATAGAGGAATTCTTTCGGGATTATGAGACCCCGAAGGTCACCCCGGAACAAAATCAAATGTTGTCTGCATCGATTACAGGGGAAGAGGTTGAGTATGCTATAACCTCATTGGTGGCCGGTAAAGCTGTGGGCCCAGATGCGTTACCTCTAGAATTTTATCGGACATTCCGGCAAGTTCTTTGAAGGGAGCTTGAATCTTTATTCCAACTTGCCCAGAAGGGTCAGACTCCCGACTTTTGGCGAAAAACCACCATAGTAGTTAAAAAAAAAAAAAAGATAAACCCGAGTTCAGCCCGTCATCATACAGACCTATTTCCTTGATCTGTGCTGATAGCAAGATTTATTCTAAAATTATTGCCCTAAGGCTGGTCACCATTCGTCAACATGGGTTTATCCCGGGCCGGGCTACATCGGACCATGTTAGGCGCGCAATAGCCCTGTTCGATTGGGCTCAGGCTACGAAGACACCTTTCGGGATGATCCTGTTGGACGCAGAGAAAGCGTTTGACAGGATCTCCTGGGGGTTTCTCTGGTCGGCGCTACAATCAAAGGGTCTATCTAATGGTTTTATTCAGGCAGCACAGGCACTCTATGTACTTCCTGAGGCCCGTATCCGTATATCCGGACAGGAATCCAAATTATTTGGCATAAGCAGAGGAACCCGTCAGGGATGCCCCTGTTCCCCACTATTATTTTCATAATATATCGATTCTTATCTTAAAAAATTGGATGCAAATGTGAAGATTAAAGCTGTCATGGTCAATTATGTCGCATATAAAACATTAGCGTATGCTGATGAAATTGCTGTATTCAGGACCGATATAAGATCAGCTCTTCCGGCAGTAAATGAATCAGCGGAACAATATGGCTCTGTATCGGGATAAAAATTAAATATCGACAAAACCCAGATTTTACATTCGTATACCTTGCTCCTGGGAGATATTCCAACTGTTTCTGTAGCAACCTATCTGGGAGTGAAGATTGCTGCAGCAATTGAGCGCATACCAGAGCTAAATATCTTGCCAGTAATTGGGAATATCGACAAGACACTCGCGAGATTAGACCATTTACATCTATCAATGCACGGACGGTGCAATGTCATTAAAATTATGATATTTCCCACATTTTTGTATCTGTTCCGGATCATACCTCTAGAATTTCCGGCATTTTGTATAACCAGAGCAGAAAGGGTTTGTGAAGGGGTATCGCAGATCCAGAAGGGCAGTCAGCCTTCTCTTCTATCACTGGGCAGCACTTCTACAGCATATGGGGATATTGCTGGCCGGGGCTAAGGCAGAAGTTCCCGTGGCTGCTAGACCAACTATATATGAAGTAGCACTAGGCGAGGACACTGGGCAATGTTAAGTTAAAATACTAGATCCGAGTTATTATAAAAAAAACAAATTTATTATCATTCAGTCAGCTTATTCTATCTGGAGAAAGATACGACTGAGGTTTGGTATTCAGAATATCAATGCTTATACCCCTTTCTTGGCTCATGGGCTTCTACCTCCAATTTTCCAAGATCCAATTACCTTTAGCTGGGTGGGGTTAGGAATCAACGCTCTGGGGGATGTCTGCTGTGATGGCCAAATCGTTTCGTTTACTAATTTGCAAGAGAAGTTTGGGCTCTCGACAAGACATTTTTGTAAGTTTTTGCAGATTAGGAGTTTTCTGGGTAAGATTATGCTACGATCGGGTGTTAACCTGGGGAGTAAACCCCTGGTCGATATAATCCGGAATAGATCTAGGATTGGGAAAATATACCAAACATTACTGGCTGGTCTTCCTGATGATTTGAGTATTCAGAATGATAGGTGGGAGAGGAAATTTGGCAAGGAAGGCATTGACTTAGAGGCATCTCTGGAATTAGCCAACCAGATTTTAACAGCTGGCAGCCTGAGGACTCAACATTTTATGTCAGCTTTCGATTTATGCTGCATCCCAATCCATTGTTATTTTGCACACTATTCCACCTCAGTTTGGACCCAGCTATATGCACATCAGTCTTGACCCTGCTCCAATTGGAGTAGTCCAGCCCGAACTGCCAAACCATGTCCTTCCTGAACTGGAACACAAGTAACTCAGTACCTGTTTCCGCCTAGTTGTGGGCCTGGTTCTAGTGACACAGTGTGCATGGGACCTGTCTGGGCATACCCGTCCAACATAGGATGGCGCAATTAGTATAGATAGTGGTTCAAGTACTAGTGATCTACAAACTAGAGGGTAGAGCTACCCTCATGGGTCTATCAAAAGAAAAACTGGCGCCTCTAAAGGCAACCTTTAACGCTGCCAAACGACTCATAAGTGGCTCAAAAAAAATTTGATCACATCACCCCAGGCCTCAAAGCTCTAAACTGGTAACCCTATGAAGTAAAGAATTATCTAAAAGTTGCTTGCATCACTCATTAAGCTCTTATCACAACGCTCCCACCTACATGGCCAAGAAACTCATCCTATCAGGCTAAAACAGATCTGCAAAAATCACAGGCTTCCTTCTACTGCAGCCCTACAAATTTCCAAAAAGCAAAACCTACAAGGATCCCTTCTTGGAATTTCCCCTAAAATGTGGAACTTGCTTCCTGCCGAGACCAGATCCAATGCCTCAACCACCCGATTAAAACGAGAAGCAGTTTTTACAAATTAACACATTACTCCCCCAATGAAGTTATATTATTTAGACAACCATTCCAAATCCAGAACCTTCGAATATGACTTTACACTCTTAATCTCTTCGTGTTCTTCCACATATTACTCTTGTAAGTTCATATTTTTGCTTCTCAGTTGTACAGCGCTCTGATATCCAAAAGGGTCATGTTCGTGCTTTATAAAACTATATATAAATAAATATACAAAACAGTGATTGATGAAAGGCTTAAATTAATCTCAGCCACTGGTAATCACTCGGGCCACATTCCAATCCTTCGTTATTTTGCTCACCATGCTACTTCAGTTTGAACCCAGCTAAATACAAATCAGTCTTGACCCTACTGCCTGGGTCAGGGAGTGGCAGCAGCCCACAAGGTGGACACATTCTATAGTTCCAGATCGGCAGCCCTTACAAATCAGCAAATTTCTTTAAAGTTACTTGCATCCGCATTGTTTCACCCCAGCTGGTGGTTGGACCTCGAAGGACACAGTCCTTTGCTCTGATTGGCCCTGCTGGGAAGCAAACCCTGGTAGGGAGAACAGCATGGTCTTGTGCACAGTGGTGTACAGAGCCCCGCCGGGCAGCCCCAAAGCCGGGTTTAATATTCCCGGTAGTAGCTCCCGTCTAGCGGAGGCAGTGTAGTACTGCCCCAAAGGGATGCTGGCCACCTGGAGAGAGCAGTGCAGGCCTGTACACCAATGTATAAAATCAATGTGACAGCTACAGATTGTTCTTCTGTCTTCCAGTGGTTAGAAAAATGATGGTTAGAAAAATGATGGCTGTATTCTTAAGTCCACATGGAAGGTAGTCCATTTGCGGTCCACACCTAAGGGCTGTCCCACTGATTTAATACATTGGTGTACAGTTAGGATACATGTTATCTTTTGTCTATTTATTATGTGTTCCATACTGTGTTTTATGTCTATACACATAATAGGTACCGAAACCAGGAGTGATGGCTTGGTCTGCTTGTTAATGAGAAATAATAAATGATGCTCTGTAAATTTAGATACAGCGCCTGTGACTAATTTGTATTTTCACGGCAAATGTTTTGATGTAATTGGTTCCTGCATTACACCAGTTGTCCGTTTACCGTAGCCCAGGTTATGTGGGATAAGTAGGGCATACTCCAATATATGTGTACCTGTAGGCCAGTGTGTAGCAGGTCTTCATGCAGAGCACAATTCAGCTGGAGATGCTCTGCTTCTGCTTGACCTTGTCTTTTTTCACTCAAGCGAACCCCACAAAGAGCTTATCGTGCAATGGGGTTCTCTGGTACGATTCGTTTAAAAGCTCAACTCTCTTTTGGGGGTCAAGCAATGAAGTCTCTACTCCTCAGAAGGATGGGAGAAAGCACAGAACAGCAGCAGGGTGATGGTTTGACCTATGTGGAACTGCGTCACAACTTTATGCAAGAAGGATACTCGAGACTGCAGACCAGTTTGTCTGGAATGAAAGTGGAGTACTGATAGAGCGCTTGATGTTTGCTCACACACCAATGTTATAGCAACATGGAACAATGTCTTGAGGGTGAAAAGCCGCAAGGGACCTCTGTGAAGCCGTACAAAGGGAGAACACATCAAAAATGTGAGGACCAAGGTAAGGTCCCACTGTGGCGTGAAAAAAGGGTATGGAGGAAACAGATGTTATAGGCATTTCAATTAACACATCACAATAGGAGTACATTTGTGCTGGTTGAGGGACAAAATAAATAACAAAACGTCACTGGGGTCAATCTAGCGCATGCTGCACCAAACCATAAAGAAGTCCAAATGCCAGGCATAAACTGTCTTTGTAGAGGGACACCTAGCCATCAAGATTACAACCACCACCTATGGATGAGGGTCAAAGGTGTTCAGATGTCGCAACTCAATCTCCAAGCATGAAGGTGGAGATTGCGACGGCCCAGAAGCAGAACTCTGCCCTGTTGCTGAGACAGCAAATTCTCCTAGAGGGGCAGCCAGTTCAGAGGACAGATGTTCATGCCCCGGAGTTCGGGATACCACACAATTTGGTACCACTAGGATGACATAGGCCCTGATCTTCAGAACTCGGGGCAAAAGCAGTATCGTCAGGAATGAATATAGGAGTTCCGATTCCCATCCTAGGTGGAATGCGTCTCCTAGTGAGAGACCTTGGAAACTCCAACAAGCAGAATTGCTTACATTGCGCATTTTTGGTGGTGGGGGACAGCTCGAGCCAAGACTCTCCCCATTGACAGAGGAGACCGTATTCCATATCTGGGGACAATCTCCCCTCATGATCTGCCAGGCGTCAGTGACTGAGTTTGTCCACCCTGGTATTCACAGATCCTGGCAGTTACTTCACCAGCAGGAAAATTACTCAATGATCCGGTGATCTCCAGAGGCAGCACACCTCCTGGCACAGGGTCCATGACCATACCCCACCCTGCTGGTTGCAATATCACATGGTGGTGTTATCCGTAACCGCCCGCCTGGCCATTTTATGATGGACTGAAGGAAGGCTTTAAACAGAAAGCAGATGGCTCTCTCTTACAGAAGGTTGTTATGGGGCAGGCACTCCACTGGAGACCGAAAGCCTCTGATTTCCATCTCCACCAGGTGGCAGCCACAACCCGAATGGGACATCGGTCACTACTGTCACCTTTGGAAGAGGGGACTGCTGCTGACACAATCGTAGTCCAGCAACAACCACTGCAGATCCTTTGCAGTTTCTTCTGAAATCTGGACTTGCTCGGGAAAGGTACCTTTGATGTTGGGTCTACTGAGACTTCAGATCCCACTACAGAGCCCACATACACCACACAGCATGTTAAACCAGCAGGATGCAGGAGGCCATCAGTCTCAGTATCCCCAAAGTCGACGTCACTGAAACCCAGGACAGAGGAAGACATCAGGATCACAGCCTGAATGTCCTGGACTCTCCTTTCCATGGGAATGGAACAAAATGGAACCTTATCTAGAACACTTCAAATGAAGCGGGCATCTGAAAAGGAGTCAGATGTGACATCCATGCGTAGATAATGAACCTCAAAGATGACAGGAGGTTCATCGTAGTCTGGAGGTAGTTGACAAACCCACCTTTAACAGCCAGTCATCAAGGTAGGGGACGACTGGTACCCCGAACCTTCAAGGTGTGCTGCTGCTGCCATCACTTTTGTGAACATGTGAGGGGCACTGGTGAGACCAAAGAGGACAAGAGTAAACTGAAAGTACTGCTACCCCGAAGCGTGACCTGGCCAAGCTCCAAGATGGCTGCTTGACCTAGAAGCTCTGGAGCGGTAGCTTCATAAATGCAGCCTCATTCCGTCCAAACGATGCAGGAGCAACACCCGGCCTTATCTGCGGATGTCTGCCACTCCCTAGAACATGTTGGGCTCCTTAGCAGTGAAGATAGCAGACCCATCGCCACGCGGCGCCTCCCACCGGCTGCACCCTGACGGGGCCCTTAGAGGCCCACAGCGTTGGGGGTCGTAGGCGAGCCTGAGGGCTGGGCGGTGGCCGCGATGGAGCGGCTGCGTGGGGTTTAGGCCAGAGCAGGGGAGACATCGGACTATGCGAAGGCGTGGTGAGTGTTCTGGCACCCACACGGCTAAAATTAAACAGTAACATGCAGAGGTGACTCTCCTCTCCCCTTCTGGCCGCCCTGTCGCGCCAGCCTGCTGACTTACTCTCTTGGAGCATGGAGGCGCTTGGGAACGCAGAGTGTGGCATCCCCCCCTCATTGGAGGCTCGATGACTGCTGCTGCCTGGAATGGGAGCGGGATGTTTAGAACACAGAGGATGTAGGAAGTGCTGAGGCGGAGGGGACATGTCCATGCGTGCACTGTGAACCGGCTTGCAAGCTGGGTTGACAAAGACATTTGAAGCGCTCATTGGTGATTAGTGCTCATTGGTGATTTACGCTCAAGTACTTCCTGCCTTGACAATTGCGGAGCGAGGGCCACTCAGCTCCGATGCCTAAATCTGTATTGCTACCCTTATCTATGACTGCCTTATCCACTGGGTACCGAGTCCTCCACCCATCAGCAGCCCCATCGCCCCTCCACATAACGTTGAACACCATGGGATGCGGGGACCCTAAACAGCAGCAGCTCACCTTTGAATCTACTAAGACCCCCAGGCGTGAGAGTCCCACTGACCCCCCCCCCCCCCCCCTCCTGTATCTGATCATCCCTTCTCAGATGGCTCTGCGGCTATCCTGGCTGAGTTGCAAGCTAGGTTTAAGGCCATAGACGCGTGGGCCGATATGTTGGGGGCCAGTCTAGATAGCATGCATGGCCACATCGAGCAACATGAGACCTGGATCGACGATGCAGAACGCCACACTTTGGAGGTGGAGGAGGCACAATCGGCTGCGATTAAGCGCATGGAACGCATTGAATGACTTCTCAAAGTAACAGCGGCTGAGGCAGAAGCCTTGGAGGACAGGTCGCGTCGCAATAATATACGTATTGCTGGGGTGATTGAATCCACCAACACAGGCCCCATGGAAGCATACGTGGAGCGACTTCTTGGGAAGATTTTCGGGAGAGACGCCTTCTCCCCAACATTTGCAATTGAGCGGGCCCACAGAGGGCTTGCTCACAGATCGGCCCCTGGCGCCCCGCCGTGACTCATCATAGCCCAGCCCCTGAATTACCATGCCCGGGACTCCGCATTAAGCATGGCCTGGGATAAGTCTTCAATATCAGGACATGTCGCTCTTTCTCTTTCCTGATTTTACTCCAATTGTTCAGGAGGCCTGTCGCAAGTTACAAGACATAAAGCGGACCCAGAGGGGAACTAACATTCGGTATGCCATGCTCTATCCGGCACGCGTGTGCTTCCAACTTAACAGGAAGAATCACATTTTTGATTCGCCCGCGGACGCCACGGAGTTCTGGAAGCGCCACAGGCCGAACTCGAGCTCATCCCCTGGGAAATTATCTGCTGCCTTTCAATTTTACCCCCCACCCCCCTGCACACTACTGAAGCCAGACCATCTGTGGACTGCTCCACTGGGGCCGAATTCCTCGCCCCTTGTCAGATGTACCGCTGAGATATCTTTTGTCTGTAATACTCTTCTACTATTAAACATTGGCTGCACAGGTCTTGCTACAACAACACTACTACCTTAATGTGGCCTCCTCTGGGCGTTGCTTCCCCCAGGAGATCTCCTAACGTTTTGTTGGGAAAAATGGGATTCACCAGATACAGGTTGAGTGGATATCCGATGTGGGTGGAGGGTTGGGAGTTTTTTTATGCTTTGTAACAAATGTAAGTTATAGGCAGGTTTCAACATATTTCAGCGACTGGTTTTGCACTATTGTATACATATATTGTACATAACGATACTACCGCATATACCTTGCCATGGCTGAAATGACACGGTCGGGTGAGATCGCCGGGGCGATGGACCGGAGATGAATGTTATGGAATGTGCGGCCCCAGTGGAGCACCCTTCTTACCCAAGACTATACAATTATGGCTAAGGTGCTAGAGACTCACATCTCCCTCTTGACAGATCAAATCATCTCTCCTTTCCAAACTGGCTTATCCCCGAACCGATCAAGGTCTGTCAACCTGCGTACATCATTTGCAGTACTCAATCAAATTGAGCCGGACCTCCTTGCTGCCGCGATCCTAATAGATGCCGAAAAGGCATTTGATTCTATGGAGTGGCATTTTCTATACACAGCGCTCAGTAAGAAAACAAGTTACTTACCTGTAACTACAGTTATCCAGTATTGGTATCTTTCATAGATTCACATGCCTGAATCATTCCCCATCGCCGAGGCGGGAGTCTCACGGTAAATAAAAAAGTAGTGCCAAAAGTGTTAGTAGTAGTAGTAGGCCCAAAGAAAAAGCCTAAGGCCTAGATCTTAGCAGCCTATCTACCTCATTATGCAAAAGAACCAAAGAATTGGTACACACCAATCAGACATCAGCACCCTTCTAGAACCCTCTCAGCAGAGCCAGTTCTCCTCAGATTTTCCTAGCACAAGTGGGAAGTAAATGTCCCAAAACACAGAGAACTGACTCTACGGGGAGGAGGGTGGGTGCATGTGAATCTATGAAAGATACCAATACTGGATAATTGTAGTTACAGGTAAGTAACTTGTTTTCTTATCCAGTATTGGGGTATCTTTCATAGATTCACATGCCTAAATCAGAATAGCAAGCAATATACCAAGTATACAGTCGTTTGCGGATGGTGGGAGACTAGTGCTGATACACTCCCAGTTGCATCCACAACTCGTTAATAAGAGGTATAAGAAAAACCAATCTTAAAATTCAAAACATGCAAGCTACACAGGGAAAAGCAACATGTAGGGCAATAACATTCGAAGTGAAACATGTCATTATCGTAGAAATACCATTGTCATGATAGAAGCTATATATACATATAGACATATATAACATTTGAAAAAGTAGAAAAAAGGTACCTGAAACTGCCTCAAAGAAAAAGATGTCGTAGGACAGCTTGTCCGACCGCTGCATCGTCTTGATGTGTAGATTGGAGGCAGTAATGTCTCGTAAACGTGTGGACATTCTTCCATGTCGCAGCACGGCAGATATTCTCCAGAGTCACCCCAGCAAACAATGCTGTAGACGCTGCTACTGTTCTTGTGGAATGGGCCTTGGCTTTCCTTAACAATGGCCTGTGAGCTTTGTCATGGCAGAAATGGATTGTTGATGCTACTGGCAATAGTGGATTTTGTAACTGCATTCCCCAGAGTAGCTTGGCCATATGCCACGAACAACTGGTCAGACTTCCTAAGGTTCTTTGTCTTTTGAAGATAGAATTTGAGACATCTCTTGATATCAAGAGAATGTAAGGCTCGTTCCACTGGAGTAGATGGGTTAGGAAAGAAAGTCTTTAACTTTACAGGTTCAGTAAGATGAAACTGTGATGGTACTTTAGGGATGAATGTCGGATTAGTTTGGAGGTGCACGTAGTCTTGAGTAAAGTGTAGAAATGGTTCCTTTACAGTGAAAGCCTGAATTTCACTCACCCTTCTAGCTGACGTTAGAGCCAGAAGTAAGGCAACCTTCCAGGTAAGGAATTTGAGTTCAGCCTTGTGGATAGGCTCAAATGGATGTTTCATTAATTGCATTAAGACCATGTTGAGTTCCCACTCCGGTGGAGGAAGCCTGACCGGAAGAAACTCCCGGAAAAGTCCTTTCATGAACTGCTTAATTAAGGAGGATGAACACAGAGAAGGACGATGAGCAACCTTTCTGAATCTGGAAAGTGCGGCTAAATGGACTTTGAATGAAGAGAAAGAGAGCCCAGATCTTGCCAGATGTAACAAATAAGGGAGGATCTGTTCCCCAGGAGCTTCCACCGGGTGAACGTGGTTAGCTTCGCACCAACAGAAAAAATGTCTTTATTTTAGATGGTAAGTTTTTATCGTGCTGTGAGCTCGTGATTTTGTCAATATGTCCCGACAGTCTTGAGGGATGTCCAGGTCCTTGAATTCTAAGAAATCAGGAGCCATGCGTGTAAATGTAGAGACTGAGGGTCCGGGTGGAGTACCTGACCTCTGCTCCTCGACAGCATTGTGGGCGTCGGAAGACGACGGATCGGCTGGTCCTGGGATAATAGCAGAAGCTCTTGAAACCAGTACCGGCGTGGCCATCTGGGTGCAATCAGGATGAGACGGCAGCCCTCCAACTTCATTGTGCGTATGACTCTCGGGATTAGAGGTAGCGGGGGGGGGGGGGAAGCGTAAGCACAAATCCCTGACAATCGCATGGACAGGGCATTCCCCCTTGACCCCTGTTGAGGGTATCTGCCGGTGTGCCCCAAGCTCTGAATACCCTGAGCACTTGAGCCTGCTCTAGTTCCCATTCGTGGCAGTCCGATTGGGACCTGCTGAGCGTGTCGGCTAATGTATCGCAGAGACCTCTGACATGTTCTGCTCTGAGGGTTACGTTGTGGAGTGTGACCCATTCCCACAACTTCTGAGCCTCTCTGGATAGAGTTGCTGATCTTGTCCCTCCTTGCTTGTTCACGTAAAACATGCTGGTGGTATTGTCGGTCCGAACCAGTACCGAAGAACCTGCAATCCTTGGAAGGAAAGCTTGCAGAGACAGGAAAATTGCTCGCAATTCCAGGCTGTTGATGTGCTTGTTCTTGTACTCTGGAGACCACTCCCCTGTATCTGTAAATCTTGGAGATGACCTCCCCATCCTTCCATAAAGGCATCCGTAGTGAGGACAAATTCTGGAACTTCCTGTATGAAAGCGAGTCCTTCTGCTAGGTTGGGTATCTGGGACCACCAAGGTAGAGTGCTTTTCATACGTGGTGTGACTGAGGATGTCATTGAAGGAACCCACAGCCTGTTGCCACTGAAGGTGTAACTCCTCCTGCAGGGGTCTCATCCGAAGTCGTGCCAAAGGGACGAGGTGTATTGCAGAAGAGCACATCCCTAGGAGTGACGCGAACATGCGGACAGAAACTGACTTTCTTCTGGAAATCAGGATTGCCAGCTTTTGGAGATGAACCTGCCGTTCGTGAGATAAGAATGCCCTGCAGTGGACGGTATCCAGCAGAGCTCCGAGAAATGGAAGGACCTGCATTGGGCGTAACTGAGATTTGCTCCTGTTTACAGTAAGCCCCAGAGAGTGGAACAGACGAAGAGACGTTGTCACAGTAGTCTTGACTGCGCTTTCCGAAGGGCCTTTGAGTAACCAATCGTCCAAATACGGGAATACTTGGATTCCCCGGGATCGTAACGCTGCTGCCACAGGAGCTAGGCACTTTGTAAAGATCCTTGGAGCAGATTTTAGCCCAAACGGGAGCACTTTGAACTGATAATGGGCGCCAGCCACGGTCAAGGGAAGATACTTGCGATGTTTCGGATGTATTGGGATGTGAAAGTAAGCGTCTTCCATATCCAGAGAAGCCAGAAAATCTCCCTCGTTGAGACAACCTAGAATTTCTGCCAGAGTGACCATGTGAAATCCCTGCTTCTTGAGGAATCTGTTCAGGTTGCGAAGGTCTAAGATAGGACGCCACTCCCCTGATTTCCTTTTGATGAGAAAAAAGCGGGAATAGAAACCCGTCCCCTTTTGAAGTGCGGGAACCTTCTCGATTGCATTCTTGAGGAGCATTGTTAAAGCTTCTTTGAATGATAAGTGAAGACGAGGGGGAGGGAGTCCCTTGGGTGGTGTGGTGGGTGGCTTGGTGACAAACGCCAAATTATGACCGTTGTCTACCAGGTCCAGAACCCATTGGTCCGATGTAATTTCCTGCCACTTGTCCACAAAAGCTGAAATTTTCGCACCCACAGGGAGGGGAAGGGGAGTGGAAGGCGCCCTGCAGAGATCACTGCTTCCTTGTGGTGTCTTGTCCTTGATTTTGCGACCTTTTTCGTCCGCCTTGACAAGAGAAACCAGACGTGTTGGATTGTCTGTACGACGACTGATAAGATTGTCTATATTGAGGCTGGTACCGATTCTGCTGGGTTTGATACCCTCCGCTGGAAGAAAAAACACGTCCTCTTGAACCTCTGAAGGTACCGCGTTTGCACTGCAAGGAACCCAAGAATCTTGCGGTATTGGTATCAGTCTTTATTGCTTGGAGTGCGTCATCTATATGTTTTCCAAACAACGATTCGCCATCATAGGCCATATCCAATATCTTTGTCTGGACTTCTGGTCTGAAAGTGGTGGCCTTAAGCCAACCCTGGCGTCCGAGTATAGCTGCACCAGCCAGCTGGCGAAAATTGGTATTAACAATATCCAATGCGCAGTCGATAGTCTCGGACGCTGCGCGCGAACCCTCAAATAAAATTTTCCGAGCGTCTTGTCTCTTGTCCTCCGGAATGAGCTCAATAAAGCTAGCCATTTCTGACCACATTTGGCGGTCATGACGCCCTATTATCTCTAGCGCGTTAGCTGCTCTGATGGAGGCAGCTGCCATTGTGGAACTTTTTTTGCCAATTAAATCCAGACGACGCCCCTCCTTGTCCGGCGGTGTAGTAATAGGTGCTGCCGGATTTTTAGATTTTTGTTGGGCTGCCTGTGAAATGACCGAATCTGGCCGAGGATGGCCAATGAGACAGGATGGACTATTGGCCGGAGCACGGTATTTGTCTATCCGCGGAAGCACCACTGGCAGATGCAGGATTTTTCATAATTTTGACCCCATCTTTCCAGATGTAGTCGATGATGGGGACAGCTCTCGTGACCTTCCTTGACTCCTCCTTAAAATCATAGAGAAAACAGTCAGACTGTTCAATGGTTACCGGCAAGTGAAACCTGGCCGCAGCCCGCTGCATAAGATTATGAAATCCCCCTAAATCCTCTGGGGGCGAATCAGATGGTAGAGGGGTGGGTGGCGAAGGCATAGGGATTATATAGGAATCCCAAGGATCTGCTGGATCTGGTAGTTCACCCTCTTCAAATTCCTCCTCAGAGGTTGAATCTTGACCCTGACGCGGGTCATGTGGAGGATCAGGAAGTTGAGGCGTTGGAACAGGAACATCAGGCGAGGGCAAAGGATACGGAAGCGGCGCAGGTGGTGGAACCTGCGGAAAGACTGGCTGCGGGGGAAAACGCTGTCTATAATCTGCAAGCATGGCTTGCAGGTCTTGAATCAGAGTTGGAGGCAGATGGGACATCTCGCTCTGACGAGGTTGCTTATAGTAAGGCTTATGATGCGGGACAACAATGTCCTCCTGATAGTAATGTTCTTGATAATTGTCGTCCTCCTCATCATCGTCATCCTCATAGTCATCATCCTCATCCTGCACATATGTTTCCAGGAGATGTGAGGGAGTAAGCGGTGAGATATCGCTATAGTCATGCCTTTGAAAAGTTTTAAGTTGAAAACTCCTGGAAGAAATGGGAGTGGAAGGAGAGGGCGCCATTGCAAGTATCGCAGACGGAACAGGCAAATCTCCTGGCATCGTCGTCGATGGGCTCTCAGTTGATACCTTCGTTGTCAACAGGCTTTTAGTTATCGTCTTCGACGGGCTCGACGTCGACGGGCTTGACGTCGACGGTATCTACGTCGACAGGGTCTTTATGGCCGGGTCCACGTCGACAGGACCTTCGTCGACGAGACGCTCGTCAACGAGATGAACTGTAACTTCGTCGACACTTCTCTCGTCGACGATGAAGGCTTCATCGACGGCATCGTCGTCGATATGGTTTTCGACGCTGGCGATCCCTCGACGACGGGCTTCTTTGACAGGATAGTAATCCTCGTCGACAGAATCGTCGAGATAGTTTCCGTCAACGAAGGAGCAGAAGAAGTGACGGAAGTCGTCGACGAAGGACGGAAAGCCAGAGATTTTGAAAGGTTTTTACTCACTGTTTGCGTCTTAGAGCCCTTGAGAGCAGAGTCCTGGGAGTCAGAGCGCTGATTCAGAGGAAATGATGGGAGTCCTCTGAGAAGAGCCAGAAGTAGAGTGGGAAGATTTATGGCGTTTCTTCCCCTCACTGGAAGAGCTGTCATGCGACCTAGCTCTCTTACTAGAAGTAGAGTCTCTGTCATCTTCCTCAGCCGAAGAGGATTTAAGCCACAATAGCACTCTCGCCTCCCTATCCCTAAGAGTCTTTGTAGGGAAGGTGCGGCAAATTTTGCAATCTTTTGCCTCATGTTTGGGGTAGAGGCAGTAGATGCAGTCCACATGTTGGTCATCAACATGGACTCTCTTCCTGGCGCAGGTTCTGCAGGACTTGAACATGGCCTTCTTGTCAGACGTGATGAAGAAAGTTGAAAAACTGAGTGGCACTCAGGGAGACTCCCTTCCACACGACGTGCGGTGAAAACCTGAGGAGAACTGGCTCTGCTGAGAGGGTTCTAGAAGGGTGCTGATGTCTGATTGGTTGGTACCAATTCTTTGGTTCTTTTTGCATAATGAGGTAGATAGGCTGCTAAGATCTAGGCCTTAGGCTTTTTCTTTGGGCCTACCACTACTACTATCACTTTTGGCACTACTTTTTAATTTACCGTGGGACTCCCGCCTCGGCGACGGGGAATGATTCAGGCATGTGAATCTATGAAAAATACCCCAATACTGGATAAACTGAGCTTCCCCCGTGGTTTTTGCCATCTCATTCGCCTCCTATAGACAAACCCAGTAGCCCGGCTTCAGATGAACAGAGAACTCACAGACCAGTTTCATTTATCGAGAGGCACCAGGCAGGGCTGCCCACTTTCGCCCCTACTATTTATAATTGCTATGGACCCCCTGGTACGGCACCTTCACACAGAGTTTTACCCAACAGAGCAACAGGAGTTTTGGATACTGGTCCAGTCCATGTTTTGCAGCAGCAAGGAGCAACAAGGAGAGGGCTGTGACGGTGAGCGGCTAAACGGCTGTAAGCGGCTGAAATCAGGAAAACCCGCTGAGCCAAGCCGAGCGAAAGCTGCAGAAGCTGTCACTGAAGTCGACGAAGCCACCGACCCGCCGCTGCAGCCGCAACTGCAACTGTAGCCACAAGCCTGCCGCACATCAACCGCGACCGGTGAGCCAGGGGCCACCTTCATTTGCAGCGGTAAGCCCTGTGGATTTTCTGAGCCGCAACGGCGGCGGTTAGCGCGGCAGGGGCACTTTTCTTAACCGCGAGGTGCGGGGAGAGAGGGTTGTGAGCGCCAGCCGCTCAAGAAAAGCTGTAAGACCGGGGACTTGCACCCTCTACCTGGCTGTCCCCCGATCCTCCCCAGGCCCCCTCCAGTGGCAGCACTCAATCTACCCGACCTTCTGAGCCACCGTGTTGGCGCTTACACAGCAGGAGCTGCACACAGGTTTTTCCCCACGCTGAGCCGGCCCCACTCCCTGACCTCAACACTTTACCACTAAGGGAGGCATAAGGTGGCGACAGCAAGTGCAACCACAGACTAGTGGGGACAGGATAAATCCACAGAGGCAACTAGGTCAGGCAAAACGGACACGGACTGTTCCGCCTTGCTTGTCTGCCTTGCCAGTGAGATCGAGAGCCAGAGAGCCTCGCCCACCGCCTCGCCCTCACTCCTGGGGGGCCGAGAGAGGAAGAGCTCCTCTTCCTGTACTCAATCTGCAACAGTTGCCCACACTCCTCTGCTTGATCACGTCTACTCCGGCATTTATCTCAGGAAACAAGAGGCAAGCAGCCAGCAGACAACCGACAGCGGCCAGCCGCTAGAACCACCTAACCCCCTCCCCCACCCTTGTGGACCCCGCGGACCCCCTTGGGGTGAGCCAGGTAAAGTACCAAGGGGACAGGGGGCGGGGCAAGAGCAGAAGCAAGAAGGAACCCTAATTTTGCTAAACCAACTTGGTACAGCTCATTATTATTACACCAACTAATCATAGCCTTGGCACCAACCTCCTTCAACCCCCTCTCCTCGGGACCGTCATGAGGTCTGGCAGAGTAAGAAGATCTTTAACAAGGCCATCATCAAACGGAAAAGCAAGGAAGTCGCAAGTGAAAACCATGGAAGTAAAGTGGCTCTAGAAAAAGACAACTCCAGAGAAATCAACATCAAGGACAGCGAAAATACCAGCAAGGGGAACACCAAAGACACAAAAACCTGCTTAATCAAAGGTCTGATAGCTAACAAAGAAAACAGTCCATCATTCATAACAGAGCTAAAAAGTGAAAATCAGTCAAACGTAACACCCAAAAGTGACAAAAGAAAAAATCTGGATGAACTTGTAAACATAGAAGGACAACCTCCAAGGAAGATCACAACTTTCTACCAGCCAAATACCTATACGAAATTCTCTCTTCTAAAAGACCCAGGCAAAGCAATCTACTCAAACCACGACACTATGATGGGTAAACAATCCCCATTGCGGCCTGCTGGAGCAGAACGTCCTTCACCCCAAATATCAGGAACAACAACATATTCAGCCGTAGAAATTCACACGGCCAAAAGTCACATGGAGACTACAACCCCCTTGAGAAATATAATTGGGGATGGAGCCCAATGGGGGCAAGTTGATGACACCATTGAAGCAATTGAGGGGGTCAGCGGCCAAAACAATTCACCCAAAAACTTAGAGGACCAGGAAAAAAACTTGAGGGCTCGTGCCCGAGACCAAAAAGGAATACGAGAGCAAAAGGGCCGCAGAACTAGAAGGATTCCCAGAGCACCAGAGACCCAATGACTCAAGCGGTCAGTTATCCTCCATCTGCATTTCCCCATTCCACCTGAACTCATTGAGTAATCATGATGGAGCAATCATAACATCTCACGCAAAAAATAGTTCTCCACACAAGCAACTGACTATACAAAGCGATACTCCATCAGCTGAGAAACAGCAAAGGAGTAATGACCCAGCAAATCTCCCTCCACACTCGCTATACGAGGACTTGTGCAACACAGATAGCGATATGACCTTTTTGGCGTCACAAGAATGGGAGGACCTAGTAGCATCATACAACGTAAAACCCACCTTCAATAGCTCCACTGAAGAGCTCGCCAATCTGCACATTGAGGGGAGCAGAGGTCCCAATGACACATTCTGGGTAACATTATTAACCCCTTCGATGCTTGTGACGGTGTGGTTCCGTCATGCGCTACGGTTGCGCTGTGCGGATGACGGAACCACTCCGTCACGATCCCGCCCGCGCACGAACCCTTCAGCACAGCGCGGTAATCCGCGCCGCGCTGAAGGGGTTAAACACAATCCAGCTGTCGGCAACAGCACTGCAGTAACAATCAGACAAACTAGACATGCAGCTGACCGTCCTCCAAACGTTAGCAGAAGCTACCTCTGGGATAGAAAAAAAGCTTGCGGGTCCTAATGGCCACATAAAAAGAGGACAAGAAGCAGCAAAGCTATCTCAAATAGTAAGAACTGACTGCATCTGTTCCCCAATAATCCAAGCTAGCTACACTACCGAGGATGCTAGGGAACATCCTGGCGGATATAAAACTAAACACAACGCACCATATAACGGAGGTCAGGTCCGGAAGAACAGGCCTCAGTGAAAAACCAACAGGAGCTGGCAACGACCATCACATTGCCATCAAGGAAGGGGACTCATCTCCAAAATCCAAACACACACCAGAAGGGTCCATTTTGAACACCTCAACCAATGAAAAGGACGGCGCAGAGACATCTACGAATGCGCGAGCCCGCCGTAAACAAAAAAGGAAGGCTAGGAACAGAAAGACAACAGGAGTAGGTTACACTGATGAGAACCAGTGAATGATAGCACCTGGGGACTAAGAACAAACAGGAGAAACCATGAAGTAAATCGAAGATAAAAAGCCATCACCCCAGATAATAAATCAACAGACACAAGGATCTTAAATACAGTAGAGACCTTAACATCGACATTATCAAAAGAGAAAATAGATAGAGCTGAAGGACATCAGCCAGGCTAAACACAAGGAACTATGTAATATACCCGAACCGGCAAATGGCACATGGAGCAAAGGAATGAGTATAGCAGGAAATCTGTCAATAGTAAAAATACAAACTGGTACACAGGACACAGAGTAGGCCCTAGAGGAGTCCGCCCATATTACCACAGAAGTAATAAACACCGGCTCACCCACAAATAGTGTTAATTATCGCAAGGAAATTACCATCCGGGAACCATAGATGACGGTAAGCACACATAGCACGAACAAGTCGGCCGTGTAACAGGCAAAAGAGGATCACTACGGAGCCAGTACAGTAAACAACGACATAATAAACAATATTCAGCGTCTACACGGGGTTAAACAACACAAGCTAACCACACATCAGCGAATACTGACCTCTGGAATAAAAGACACAGACATTCTATTTATTCCACAAGTCAAATCCAGAGGAAGAGTGGACACCCTAAACAGGGGCAACATACTAAGACTTGTCCACTCAATTGAAAACCTAAAACACATTAATACTACAGACTTGCTCGAAATTGAATTTCACTCTTCACAAGACCAACAAGGCCATGAAATAACAAAGACAATATGGAAAACAAACTATTTAGCAGACCAAATACTGGGGAAACGCTCAGATTCTCTCAATGGGGGATAAAGCTGGAACCAGGAAAAAGACCAGCTTACCCCACCCCGCTCTTAGAAGAAAGCAAAAAAGATCGCCCACAAACAGTCAAATCAATCTTAAAAGAAGCACATAGTTACTCCCCAGGACCCAACAGCAATATTTCACACTTAAAACACTCTACAACCCAGCAACCTGATTCAAACTGGGAAACATATGGCGGACAATAACCACAGGAATACAAAGTGACAAAGGGCACCAGGCCAGACTTCTACAAAAGTTGACACATCAAATATTAAAATATGCATCTGGAACATAAACGGTCTGACAAGTAAACTAGAAGACCCAGAAACATCAAACTATTTAAAATCATTCGATCTGATTTTACTCCAAGAAACCTGGGAAGAGAAGGAATATGCTACTTACCAGTATGCATCTGTTCTTGGCATGTAGAGCTGCAGATCTACACACTGTGCATAGATCGTCAACTGGTGTTGGGCCCGAATGTTGCAGTTGTTTTTCTCTTGGAAAGTCTTTGGAAGTCACGAGGTATGTGACTCCTCCTTTGGATCATATTGCGCATGGGCTTCGGCTCCATCCTCAGATTGTTTTTCGCCAGCACGGAAATGATGGAGCTTTGTAAGAAACAGGAAAGATGCCCATGTGTGCTGTATCTAAATAAGCTAAAACTGGAACAGATAAGGGTAGCCGGGGAGGCGGGTGGGCGTGTGTAGATCTGCAGCTCTACATGCCAAGAACAGATGCATACTGGTAAGTAGCATATTCCGTTCAAGGCATATGAGCTGCAGATTACACACTGTGCATAGATTGTAAAGCAGTATCCACCCCTAGCGACGACCACCAGTATCTGTTGCAGTTGTTTGAAACAGTGTTTTGAGGACAGCCTGGCCCACACTAGCTTGTTGCTTAGTTTGCACATCTACACAATAGTGTTTAGTGAAAGTGTGCGGTGTAGACCATGTAGCTGCATTGCAGATATCATCTAAGGGGATATTCCCTAAAAAAAGACATGGAAGCCCCTATCTTACGTGTAGAGTGGCCTTTAGGGGGAACAGATAGCGTTCGTTTTGCTTTGTGGTAGCAAATCTGTATGCACTTAACAATCCACCTAGCTATCCCAGATTTGGAGATGGGGTTGCCTTTGTGTGGTGGTGAGAAAGACACAAATAAGTGTTTGGTCTTGCGAAAAGGTTGTGTTCTCTTGATGTAGTAGATCAACGCTCTTTTGACATCTAGGGTGTGCAGAGCTCTTTCTGCAATGGTTTGTGTCTGCGAGAAGAATACGGGCAGTTCCACAGATTGATTGAGGTGAAAGGGAGAAATGACTTTAGGAAGGAATTTTGGATTAGTGCGGAGAACAACCTTATTATGATGCATTTGCAGAAAAGGTTCTTGAATGGTGAGTGCTTGTATCTCACTGACCCTTCTGAGGGAAGTAATGGCTACAAGGAAAGCTGTTTCCATGTTAAGAATTGAAGCTCGCATTTATGTAGAGGTTCGAATGGAGGCCCCATTAGTCTTGTGAGAACGATGTTTAGGTTCCACACCGGTGAGGGTGGCACTCTAGGGGGAATTATTCTTTTGAAGCCTTCCATGAAGGCTTTTATGGCAGGTACTCTAAAGAGGGATAGATGCTGACTATTTTGTAGATACGCTGCTATGGCAGCAAGGTGTAGTCTAATAGACGTGTAGGCTAGGTTGCATCTTTGTAGGTGTAGTAAATAGCCTATGATGTATTGGATAGACACATCCAAGGGATTGATATTGTTGTTGTGACAATAAATCACAAATCGTTTCCACTTGGCTGTGTAGTAAGCTCTAATGGTAGGACGTCTAGCTTCTTTAATGACGTTCATACAGTCAGGTGTAAGATTAAGGTAGCCAAATTCTAGGATTTCAGGAGCCAGATCGCAAGGTTGAGCTGAGCTGGGTCCGGGTGTCTGATCTCTCCATGGTTCTGGGTTAAGAGTCGCGGAGAGAGGTAACTTTTGGTGCGGAACTACGGAGAGTTCCAGCAATGTGGTGTACCACGGTTGTCTGGCCCAAGTTGGAGCAACTAGGATGAGAGTTAGGGAGTGTTGCTGTAGTTTGTGCACCACTAATGGAATGAGTGGGAGAGGCGGAAAAGCGTACGCAAATTTGCCTTACCAGTTCATCCATATCGCATTGCCTTTGGACAATGGGTGTGGATATCTGGCAGCGAAGCTTGGGCATTTGGCGTTTTCATGGGTGGCGAAGAGGTCTATTTGTGGTTGCCCCCACGTTTGAAAGAATGGTTGAAGAACTTGTGGATGAAGTTCCCACTCGTGGATTTGTTGAGTTTGACGGCTCAGCAGATCTGCAATGGTGTTTTGGACTGCTGGGACATGTTGTGCTAGGAGAAAAATGTTTTGCGGTATGGCCCACCTCCATATGGTCTGTGCTAGCTGAGAGAGCTGCAGAGAGTGTGTGCCGCCCTGTTTTTGGATGTAGTACATTGCTGTCATGTTGTCTGTGCGGACTAAGACAGCCTTGCCTGAAACGTGTGTTTGAAAGGCTTTCAGGGCTAGAAATATGGCCAGTAACTCCAGATGGTTGATGTTGAGTAACTTTTGTTGAGGTGTCCACCTGCCCTGCATTGTGTGATGTAGCAGATGAGCTCCCCAGCCGGAGAGCGAAGCGTCCGCTGTTAGAACTATTTGAGAAACCGGCTCTAGCAACGGTCGCCCTTTGGAAAGGTTTTTGGTGGTCCACCCCTGCAGAGAGCGATGGGCATGACCGTCTACCAACATCAGATCTGTTAGCTGACCTTGAGCCTGGTTCCATTGGAGTGCTAGGCACTCTTGGAGAGGACGCATCTGGAGTCTTGCATTAGGTTCTATGAATATGCAAGAGGCCATCATCCCTATAAGTTGCATAAACACTCAGGCTGGAAGTGAGTGTTGAGGTTGAAATTTGGGAAGAGCTTGTATGCTTGCTATCCGGACAGGGCTGGGGTAGGCTAACTCTTTTGAGGCGTCTATGGTGGCATCGAGGTATTGTTGTACGTGGGAGGGATGCAGATGGGGCTTGGCGTAGCTTACTGTGAAGCCCAGGTCGTGAAGTAGTTGGATCGAGGCGTGTGTGTTTATACACGCTGGTTGTATGAGCTGACTTTTATAAGCCAGTCGTCTAGATATGGGAAGACGTGGATGTGTTGTCTTCTCTGGTGTGCTGCCACTACCGCTAGGCACTTGGGGCTGTGGTGACTCCGAAGGGGAGTACTTTGAATTGGTAGTGGTGACCATCCACTACGAATCCGAGAAACTTCCTGTGAGCGGTGTGAACGGGAATGTGGAAATAGGCGTCCTTGAGGTCTATGGTGGCTAGGAAGTCGTTTTGGGAGAGCAGAGGAAGCACCTGCTGGAGTGTGACCATGTGGAAATGGTCTGAGTGTATGTACTGGTTTAGGGGTCTGAGATCCAGAAGGGGCCTGAGAGAGCCGTCCTTTTTTGGTATGAGAAAATATAGGGAGTAAACTCCCTTGTTTTGTTGGTGAGCAGGAACTAGTTCTATTGCATCTTTTTGCAGGAGGGAGATTACCTCCTGCTTTAGAAGTGGCAAGTGTTCCTGTGACATTGGGCGCTGTTTGGGTGGAATGGTTGGGGGGTTAGATGTTAGCTCTAGACAGTAGCCTGATTGGATTATTTGTTGTACCCATCTGTCTGAGGTGATGGTAGCCCAGACAGGAAGGAAATTGTGGAGTCTGCCCCCGACTGGAGTGGAATAGTCTGAGGGAAGTGGAGGGAAGTCACTGGGTAGGGGTGGAGGCAGAGCAGGAGGTGTTTGTTTTGCCTCTGCCTTTGTTATTGTTACCTCTGTAACTGCCTCTTTGAAAACCCCTAGTGAAGGTGGACTGGGTAGGGGTTTTGTAGGAAGCGGAGGCGCTGTCGGAGGAGTAGCCTCTAGTGTTGCTTCTAAAGGAGGAACGGCGAAAGGAGCACCTGGGAGCTTGCGACTGCAAGGCTCCCATAGATTTTGCCGTGTCTGTGTCCTTCATTTTTTCGAGGGCTATATCGACAGTAGGACCAAACAGTTGTTTCTCATCACAGGGGTGGTTGAGGAAGGAACTTCGAACCTTAGGTTTGAAACCTGAGATTCGTAGCCAAGAATGCTTACGCAGAAGGGTGCTGGTATTAATTGCCCAGCTGCATCGAGGGCACAAGGAATGGAGGTGTTTGTAATGTTTTTGCCCTCTTGAATCAATTCGTTGGCCTTATGTTTATATTTATCAGGGAGGTGTTGCATGATTGTCTCCAGCTCGTCATAATGTGCCCTGCCATATCTGGCTAGGAGCGCTTGGGTGTTAGCGATACGGCAGATGTTGGCCACCTGGGTTGCCGTCCGTTTGCCAGAGGCGTCTAGGAGTTTAGACTCCTTATCTGGCGGTGGTGCCTCACCTGATGCCTGGGATTTGGCACGTTTCCTCGCACTGGAGACTACCAGGGAGCCTAGTGGTGCGGGGCCTTTAATGTAGGGTGGGTCTGTTGGGGCGGCTTTATATATTTTCTCGATACGTGGGTTAATGACTCTGGCCCTAACTGGGTCTTTAAAAACCTCTGGTGCATGCTTAAAAACTCCCTTAAGCATCGGCAGGATTGAGGTAGACCTGTGTGCAGTGTCGAACGTATCTAAGAGGAAGTCCTTCTCTACAGGGTCTGTGTGGAGATCACCCCTGTGGTAGCGGGCAGCCCTATGGAGTAGTTGGTTAAAGCCCATGGTGTCCTCTGGGGGGGGGGTCTAGAAGGGTAAAGCTCGTCCTGCGGGACATTAGGGACGTCTGAGATGTTGTAGTCATCCCATGGATCTTGGGAGCCTGTAGGAGTAGGGTCCCCTATTGGTTGGTTGTCCACCCCATCCCATGTGTCGTATATAATGTCGTCATCATCATCATCCTCCTCATCTGGAGATGGTGTGGGAGAATGATGAAGAGGAGGAGGAGGAGGTGAAGGAATCCTCAAAGGGGAGGTGGCAAAGTCTCTCCTTTTTGGTGGTGGAGCTGGTGCAGGCTTGTCCAGTGGCCTTTTTCTGGTGCTAAGCGACAAATGACCAGTCTTTGGATCTTTTACGAGGGTTTTTTGGTAAGGATCGGGTCGAAACAGTTAGTCTGTAAGGGGCAGATCCTTCGGTGCCGATGGTGTCAGAGCCGTGGGTTTTTTCGGCGTCCATTCGGCACTGGTTTTGGGTTTCGAACCGTGAAGTTTAGCAGTGTCTTTTGACTTCCTCGGTTCCGAAGTGGATTTTGGCTTCGGGGTTTGGAAGTCGAGGCTTTGGCTTCTTGCTCGGCTCCGAGGGTGTTATCGGTGCCAGTCTTCGGCACCGAGAGCTTCGGTGTCAAGCTCGGTGCGGACGTGGAAAGGGGTGTTTTCTTTTTCGGTGTCAGTGCCGATGAGGGTGTTTCGGCACCGAGGGTAGGCTGGCTCGAGCCCGAGCTGCCTGAAGGCTTAATGGGCTTCTTAACCGGGCCCGGAAGCGGGTTATGGGAAGCAGTCTTTTGGTGCATACCTAGGCCCGAAGGCGTGACCGAAGCCTTTTTCAATGGTGTGGAGGGGAGGTTTAGGGTCGGGGTCGACGTTTGTACTCACGCCCCTCTGTGCCGGAGTAATGTCCTCGACGTCTGAGTCGTCAGCTTCGGAGGAGCTGACGAGGCCTTCTTCGGCGTGCTGTTGTTTCGGGACATCGCCGCATTCTTCGAAGATGTTGTCTGTCCCGGATCGTCTTCTTCGATCGGAAGGAGGCACAAGCTGGACAGTCCCTTGACTCGTGTTCTGGGGAGAGGCAGAGGTTGCACACCTCATGGAGATCGGTGTGGGGAAACTTTGACCCACATCGAGGACACTTCTTAAATGGATTCCTATCCATCAGCCAGGACCGGAGCCCAGGTAGGCCCGAAGGCCTTCGGCGACGACCGGAATCGAAGACTTAGATTGGTGAGAGTCGCATCGAGTGTTGGAGAACGCGATTGAGACGGGGGGGGGGGGGGGGGGGAATTGCGCGCCGAACAGGAAAACTGGAACGGTTTTGAACTGTACCGCGAAGAACACATCCGAGCCCGATGGCAGAAAAAAACAATCTGACGATGGAGCCGAAGCCCATGCGCAATATGATCCAAAGGAGGAATCCCATACCTCGTGACTTCCAAAGACTTTCCAAGAGAAAAACGACTGCAACATACGGTCCCAACACCAGATGGCGATCTATGCACAGTGTGTAATCTGCAGCTCATATACCCTTACAAGGATACACAACCAAACCCACCCAGCTACTGGAGGTTCATCCTATGGTCGCAACTCAGGTAGCCTGGCATCACTCGCCTGAATACTAACAATAGGAACAATGGAAGAGATTAAGGTAAAAATCACTCACCCAAGTGCTATACAGGCAATAGCAATAACAATCGAAAACAACCAGGTGGCTCAACCACTATATATAATAAACACATATATACACCCTAAGCACAGACTAAAAGGTGCAAGAGATCCCGGAGCTGAGCTGGGCTCTCAATGTGGCCCCCTTGGTCAAGAAAGCCAAGGTGGACCTGGCGCGATGGCAGTCGCTCCCGCTCAACCCACTGGGGAGGGTGGCCCTTTACAAAATGATGATTCTCCCCCGGTTCCTTTATGTGTTGCAGAACACTCCCGTGTCCTTCCCGAGGCCTTGGTTCCGCGAGCTGGACGGGTTGGCGACTAGGTTTCTCTGGGGTGGCGGGAGACCGAGGTTGGCCCTGTCGACGTGTCGCCTCCCCACCTTTGACGGCGGGCTCGGCATGACCAACCTTTACCTCTACTATTTGGCCACCCGCCTCCTGGTCATTCATGACTGGTTTGGAGGGGGATGGTCCGATCCGGCCTATAGGGTGGAATTGGAAGACCTGGGTTTCCCCTGTATTCTAGACCGCCTGTACGGCGCCCCCATCCCCGCCTCCTGCCCGGACATCACCAAAGCGGTCTTCCTGGCCTGGCGAGCGGCGCTTCGCCATACCCACTGGACTGGGAGGCTGACTCGCGCCACCCCACTCTGGCAGGGGACATGGCTGAGAGACGTTGCGGCTCTGGAGGGGTTCAAATCATGGGACCTGCTCGGCATCTCCCAGCTGGGGGATGTCTGGCGGGGGGGACGCATGTGCTCGTACTCGGAACTGCAGGCGCGCTTTTCCCTCCACTCTTCTCAATTTTATAAGTACCTCCAACTGCGACACGCTATACGCACCTATACTCCTCTGGACGTTCGGCTACCGGACCACAATCCCCCTGAGGCGCAGGTTATGCTGGGCAACCTGGGGAGGGGGGGCATATCCCGAATACACCGTTCTCTTATTAACAACACCCCCACGGCCCGGGAAGGCCTGAAGGAACGGTGGGAGGTGTGGGTGGGTCCCCTGGACGAGGTCGACTGGCGGGACGCCCTTATGGCTCCTAGGCTGGTGACGGCCTCCGCTAAATTGAGGCTTATTCAAATCTACTACCTTCACACTGCCTACCTCACACCGGCCCGCCTGCACCGTGCGGGTCTTTCTGCTGACGCGGCCTGCCCCCGCTGCGGTTTTGGCCCGGCTGACTTTATTCATATGGTGTGGTCGTGTCCGGCCTTGGGGGGCTACTGGAGGGGCATAGAAGCCGACCTGACGGAGGTCTTGGGCTGGGCGGTGCCACATGACCCTAGGCACACTCTCCTGGGCATCACTGATGGTCTCGATGGCACACGTGCTGAGAAGCTGTTCCTTATGACAGCATTAATGGTGGCAAAAAGGGATATTGCGGCGGCCTGGAAGCATTCACAACCGCCCAGCCTGGCCAAATGGAGTGATGGAGTGGACTGGTGTGCGGCTCAGGAACGGACACTCTATCAGGCGAGGGGCTGCCTTAAGAAATACCGTAGGATCTGGGGGAAATGGTTGGGCAATGTCGTATGAGGATGTGGTTCTGGGGGGGGGGGCGGGGGGGGGGGCTATGGGTGGGGGCGGGGGGGTGGGGTGGCACTGTGTTGTGCGTTTGTACAGTGGCGGCTTGACAGGCTCAATGTTTCCTTTGTTGTGTCGAAAAATCAATAAAAATTTGGTTATCAAAAAAAAAGGTGCAAGAGAACTGGTCCGCGAACTAGTAAGACTCATGGAAGAAAGGGAAATACTTCTGGCAGGCGACTTCAATCTTCACCTCTTTGGAAAATAAATCAGAAGATGAAATAGTACAGGAACTTAACATTGCGTGGGGAATACCAAATCAAGCCCCAGCCTCCCCAAACAAGCAAACAAGATGCTCAAATCAATTACTGAAAGATCTGGAGCAGCTAAACCGGAGGGTACTAAATGGTCGATTCAAAGAGGATACACCACCAGCATTAACATATTTCTCCTCAACCACTTCTTCTCACCTCGACTTCACCCTTGCAACACTTCCATTGTTTGATATTATACATTCGTACAAGGTTGGAGAAAACGGTCAAAGCGACCACCTACCACAAGAAGTGAAACTAAGCGTCACAAGTGGGAACGATATGGAAGCAAGAGAAAGCGTCGGCACAGAGTACACCTCCAACTTTAGACGGATAAGGTGCAAGTCCAATAAAGCAGAAGAACTAACAATCAATGCAAAAATAATTATCCACCGGAAAACAAGCTTGTAAAAGAACCCATTAGAGGCTTGGGAAGAATTCATAAAGGAACTCGGAACAACATACGCCACAGAACAAAAAACCCGCATAGGAAACATATCTTGCAACACATTTGGAAAGGTAACCACACCAGAGATAAAAAAAACTAAAACGGAAAATAAACCAGACCCTAAGGCAGCTCCGCAAACAATCAAACAATGAAGCCCTGCAAAAGGAGCTGCGATCCCTAAAGACTCAGCAAAAAAAGATGATGTGGGAAAAGAAAAGGCAAACTAACGAGGAACTCTGGGCGAAAATCGTGTATGACTCGAAACAGAAGAATAGCGCCAGATTCTGGAAAACATTCCATAGCCTTCAACGGCCAGGACATAATGGAATAAACTCACATATATCTGAATCTGAATGGGCACACTACTTATCAAATCATTTCAATGATAAAAACCCAGAGTACGTAGTAAACGACGACACCAACCAGGCTGAGATCTTGTGCAAACTTGCAAATCTGGAGGAGAAAGGAACAACAAGCTCTAAACTACCATCAGGCAGGAAGGAAAAAAAACACGTAGTAACAGCGGCTAGGATCAAGCTACAAATATCACAAGGGAAACTGGAAGGAGCTCCTGGCCCTAACGGAATCCCGCCAATAATGTACAAGCAAGATGCTGACTTCTGGAGCGATACACTGGTGCCAGTCTGCCAGGTAATTAGGGAAACAGCGATATGTCCAACATCATGGAGAGGATCAATAATAAGTCCGATCTATAAATAGGGCGAGAGAAGTAATCCAAGCAATCATCGACTTATCGCCCTGACACAGACGCAAAGTACTATGCAGGACTCCTCTTGGAGGAACTAACATCCTGGGCAACTTCAAAACATATCATCCCAGTAAACCAAACCGGATTCTGCAATGGCCAGGGCACAATAACTAATATCATGGCGCTAACTCTACAGATTGATGCGGTTAAGACAGCTAAGAGCTCACTATTTCTATGCTTCATAGATTATAGTGCAGCGTTTGACCGTGTAGAAAGCAGCAAACTCTGGCAGAAACTGAAAAAATGGGGGATACCCGGGCCACTTCTGAAACAGCTGATACTACTGTATACCAACACTTGGGCCAAGATCAAACTGGGATCTGTAACGCACCTTTCAAGGCAAATCAACACCACCAAAAGCCTAAAACAAGGAAGCGTTCTAGCCCCCATGCTGTTTAACCTTTTTCTCGCAGACCTACTTGGAGAACTGGACAAAGCCAAATCACATGCTCCACGGTTGGGAGACAGCTCGCTATCAAATCTCCTATATGCAGACAACTTGGTCTTAATAAGTCGGTCCCCAATTGGACTACAACACCTCCTGGACACCACCAATAAATTCTCAATAAACAGTGCATTAAAGATCAACTTAAACAAATCGAAAGTTATGTCAGTGAATTATAATAAAACAAAGAAGGTTACATGGTTCCTGGATGGACAGAGGCTAGATCGTGTAACCAACTATAAATACCTTGGTGTATTATTAGACAGCTAGGTGATCAGAGCACGTTTACAGCCAATGCTCACATACGGTAGTGAGCCCATGCAAAGGAAAGACGCGACCGCTCTAGATAAAATGATCAGTAGAGCATACAGAGCAATTTTCCATCTGCTGAACTACGTGTCGCCCGCCCAAATCGACCTCGAATTTGGTCTCCAGAGACAAACGGTGGAGAGACGAGGCGCCTACATAAAAAGTTGGCTCAAAATCAGAGGCGCGGAGAAAGGATCTCTAAACGCCCACCTTTGGACCGAACTGTCTCCTCGAGAGAATTCACCTGCCAAGAAGTATCTACTAGAATCACTGGAATACTTGGAATTAACAAACCTCTGGGAGTCATCCACAGACAACAAAATTTCAAAAAGGTGGTAACAAACGTAACTAAAATTATATCATCCATAGGAGATAGACATTTTGGCAAAGAGGGCTCATGGATGGACAGTGCTGAAAGATTATAAAGCTCTTAAACCACAGGAATACCTGAAAACCGCTCTTACACAGCAGACAAAAGATAAATTTCTAAATCTGCGCTTCGGCATCCTACCAATACTACCTCACCTGGCACCTTGGAAAAGGGGAGCAGAAGAACACCTTTGCCGTCTTTGTAGAACAGAGAAAGTGGACCTAATACACATAATTTGCATCTGCCCAAATTTGATGGATATAAGGCACACCTTACTCCAAGTATTATGGAACCAAAAGGGCATATCAAGCTGCAGGCAGGCTGTGATGCTGTGCTGTAAACCTGAAGAGATCCATCTTAACTACAGACTGACAAAGTACTTTGACATAGTGGCCAGAAGACTTAAGAGCTACCCATATGGAACATTGAAGAACAGCAAGCAACAGCATTTTTATCTAATAAAGGAACAGACTGTTAAGGAACTTGCCAAGGACAACACAGATAACGCAATTGAGACGGATACGATCTTATAGTGTGTAACATACCTTTTTTCTTTTACTGTTTAAATTATTTTAATGACGGAAGTTTTTAACATTGTGAGTTTTAATTAACTGTACAATAAAGTTATTCTTCTTGTTATGCATCTTCAAGAACAGAATCTCCAACAGGGTCTCAGATTCCATTGAGGCCCTCTCTTGGCCTCACTCTATGCAGATGACGTTCTGTTATTTGTTCGTGAACCTGAAACTAACCTCTCCCCTCTCCTCCGGGGAGGTGGTACATTTCAGAGTCTTCTCTGGCCTGATTATAAATTGGTCCAAGTCAGAAATATTCCCACTGACACATGCCACACTTCCCTTCACTCTGGACTTACCTCTGCACTGGTGCGATGATCCCCCTCAGTACCTTGGCATAATATTGCATCGCCCTGCCTCAGAAGGGATCCGCCTACATTATGGCCCCCGAATCAACCGTTTGTGAACACAAATAGACTGGTGGATAAAACTCCCACTATCAATTGCCGGTAGGATAGCCATTATTAAGATGGTTGTACTGCAACGCTTTTTGTATCTCTTTCTAAATATTACCATTCCACTTACATTTAAGTTCTTCAAGAAACTTAGGCGCATGCTAATTAAATTGGTCTGGCCCAGCGGACAGGCGCTTATAAGCTGGTGAACACTCACAATGCCTTTTGCGCATGGTGGATTTGGCGTACCAAACTTTGGTCTATATTATTTTGTAGCGCAAATACACTATGCATACGTTTGGTATCATCCGGACGCGAGGCTACAATACTTGAAGCCTGAGTGGTCGCAGGACCGTCCCTGCTCTCTCTCCACCATAATAACTCTCGGACGTACGAGATCACCTACAGAGATACAGACACTACACCGCATGCTGGGCCTGGGAAAGACTTTGCAGGTACCTACAAGCAGAGCGCCTGAACTCCCCGCACTTGCCATTATCTAACAACCCATGGCTATCCCCGACCACTGAAACATTAACTAGACAGGCCTTATCCCGCTGCGGACTTCACACTCTAGGGGACCTGTTTCACAAGACACAATTGTGGTCAGTATCGGACCTCGCTGAGGGGCGAGATCTGTCCTTGCAGGACAGATTCCTTTGGCATAGAACACAAGCTTCCATGGTTGCCGCATTACAACACTCCATAATGGAACCGAAGGAATTCCCGCGCTCTCTATAGTTATTACATCACACGGCAATGCTCATCTAGTCTCCCATTTATATCACCTTTCCCAGACGCTTCGGCCTGTGGTGGGGGGTAAGACTGCTGTTAACAGATCCTTTACATATTGAGCAATTACAGACACAAGCTCCCCCACTTCAAATATTTACATAGAGCCTATATCATACTGGCTCCTAGTCAAAATGGACTCTGCTAAATCCCATAGTTGTCCCAGATGTGCAGCCGCCAATGCTAACTTTATACATTTAGCGTGGAATTGCCCTCCAGTCTTGATGTATTGCTAGGCAGTCTTCCGGCATCTTACACTCATGGTTGATACTGAAATAACCCCCTCCCCTTTATTAGCTCTGCTTGGATATGTCAAAACATTAGGTGTTGGAATTTGCCGCTTTGCTGCTATTGCCTTTTTGCTGGCCAAGAGACAGATCTCCATCCATTGGGGCAGCCCTGCAGCACTAACAGTTAAAGCCTGGATGAGGGACCTAATGTACTGTGACACCACTAGCGATGTATACGAGACGTTGCCTCCCCAAGTCTAAAAATATTTGGCAGCCATTTTGCTCCTACCTGCTACTCGGTAAATAACAGACTGACACTGGACACTCCGGACCCTATCTGTGGCCTGGTGGCTGGAGGTGGGCTACAGACACGGAGAATATTGCGGAAATACATGATATACTCTTAGTCTATGCTGTAGTGAGGCCATGGATGATCCTGCTCTGGCCCAAATTTCGCACTTTTACCAATGTTATTGTCAGCCATACAAATTGTCAGTTTGTGTTTCGAACTGCTAATTCTCTAAAGTCCTTCAATTGCGGAACATGGTGCAAGCGCCAACTAACCATGACGGAAATTTTATACCGTCTGTGTCTCTCTGTTGTACATTACTGCATAGTTAATTTGTTATGTCCAAGTTGTAGGCTGCCACTTCAATTTTCATCACCATTTATCCTGCATGATCCTAACGGTATATGTTATGGCAGCTGTTTGAGGAAAATACAATAAAAACAGTTTGAAAGAAAAAAAAATGTACTGCTACCCCACTACGAACCGCTGGTAGCGCAGATGGTGATGGATCTGTAAGACAGGGATATGGAATTAGCCTCCTGCATAACAAACGTCAACATCCAGTTTCCAGGGTGAGGCCAAACAATGCCTGGGCCAGGGTGAGGATCTGGAATTTCTTCTTACGGCTGTAGTGTAGGAAGCTGGCTCTGTATATACTATACAAACGCAAGGTATAGTGTGCACAGAGTCCAGTGGATCCCTAAAGGCTTACACAGGTAAAAGTAGATAATACCTCACTCTCGATTTGTGGTAGTGTGGGCTTTATCAGAGGGTAGTGTTAAGCATTTATTCTACACACTGAGGCAAGAAATAATGTCACGCACTCAAAGACTGAACTCTGAACAATTGTTTGTATCAAAAATATTTCTTTGTTGTATTTTATTTATAGATCTAAACAGTACTTGGTACACGTAAATATGACTGTACTTTTCAAGACAGATTGTTTAAAAAGCAAGCTGGATGAATAATGACTTTTCTTACAGGTCTGTAAAAATGTGCACATACAGTTGTAATTACTTTTGGAATATTTCTGATTACTTTTCAGGATTACTTTTTCTACTCATTGTGATATGCCTAGATATCACCCTAGGACATTTGTCTTTTTTTTCAAAACACAGTTTCTTAGGTTTTCATACAATTCTCAACTCCACACGTAGCACTTTTTCCACAGAATAACAGTCAAAGCAGTCAAGCAGTCCTATGGGAGAAAATCAGGTTATCAGTTTTGAGGTAAGTACTCGGTCATGGGAGTTGGATTTCTAATGTTAGAGGTAGGGTTCCCCCAGGGTCAAGGATGCACTCAAAAAGCACCCTAAGCGGCACTAGAACAGCCGGGTGCAGAGTGCTGAAGCCAATGATATCCAGTGGGGGATAGGGGGTCTCCGGTTGATGGCTGCTCACGGGCACACCACTTGGATGTAGGGACAAAGCTCCTGGGGTTTAGCTCAGGGAAGGGGGGGATCCGATTTAGCACACAAGGTGCACCCACAGCGGAACATCGGCAACAGGGTGCTGATTTGGCGTTGCGTACCCTGTTTTCAATGGGGGTTACCAGTTTTGGCTGCAGGCTCGGTCCAGGAAGTCTTCCGGGAGGAACCAACAGCTGGGCAGGTAAGTTTGAGGGCTCAGGACGTAGGTGCACCTCTGGTCTTCTCAGGGGGCGCAGATGCAGGGGTGCCTTTTGAGGTCAGATTTCACCTCACCGGGTCACTTGCGGTTGGGGGGGTCTCCGTGCAGAGGCTGCAGGTGACGTCGGAGAGGCCTGGAGGGGTCAAACCACGCTGTAGTCAGACTTTAGAGCACGGGGGAACTCGCTGTGACCGGTGGCCCACTCGGGCCGTAGGTGTCAGGTGCAGTGTTGGTTTCAGGCGTCGGGTTTCTTTGTCCTCAGCAGGCTCGGAGTCTTTCTTTGGTGTTTCTTTTTAACAGAGCTGCTGTTCACAGGAGATCTGGTCTTTGTTGAAGGCAGGCAGTCCTCCCAGGGGTTCTGGAGGTCGCTGGCTGCAGGACAAAGTGCTTTTTGGTGCAGGATCTCTGGAAACTGCAGACGGGCCAGCAGGGATGGGGCCAAGTCGGCTATCCTCTGCTGGGCGTCTTGCGTCCTTCGTAGGTTGCAGGAATCTGACTTCTAGGTTCAGGGCTGCCCCTAAATACTGTTTTTAATGGATGTTTAAGGAGTCTAAAGGTTAGTAGCCAATGGGATGCTGACCTTAGGGTGACTACCCCCTGGGTGTGCTCACCCCACGTGGCAGAGTGGGCACAATGCCAAACACCAATTGGAGACTGCCTGCCATCTGCAAGATGGCGAGCACTGAACAGTGGGCTTCCCTCGCCTCCCCCACCTGAGGGGTGGGATTGGCAGAGGTGGGCACACCTTCTGGTCTGTTCTACTTTTTCCCACCTGTCCTCCCGCCGACAAGGGGGTGAAACAGGAAGGAGGCCTGCTCCTGAGCTGGGGTTCGTGTTACAAAGGCAACAGGGCCTTTGAAGCTCCCCTGCCACAGATGGCTCTTTCTGGCCTGGGGGAGGTGTGACCACATCCACCCAGGAAATGCTTGGTTTCTGGGCCCAGGGAGCGAAAGCTCAAATCTCAGGGGTCCAGAAACATGTCTCATGGTGGCAGGCTGGTGTTTACCAGTCAGGGAATCCACCAGAAGCTGGTTGCTTTTCAGGGGGCATCTCTAAGATGCCCTCTGAGTGCAAGGTACAATAAATGCCTCAAACATACCCCTCCCTTTTTTTTTTAAACCACAATGCCCCGCCAATTACCCTTCCAGAATTAACCCTTGATTATACCACTTTTCCGACGTCGGAACTACTACCAAGGTTACTGGTCTCATACAGAGCACTTCATTTCCCACAATACAGTGGAATGAGCATATTAACACTCGAGCTTTTCATCCGTGCTGACAATACTAAACAGGTATTTGAAAATTAATTATTATCATGATGAAGAACAGTAGAACATGAATATAACCATCATGCTATCATTAAAGTATTTTTAAAGTTCAAATCCAATGAAAACCAGACACCAGCTTCGAAGACGAACCCAGATTTTTCACCAACCGTGTGGACGCATGCAGAGTTCTCAGTTCCGGATTAGTTTCAACTGTATTATTCCGTGGGTGCCATCCCAAAGTTACGGGCTTATTTAAACATAAATAAGCTGGTGTCTGGAAAAGCTTGAGTGTTAATATGCTCATTCCACAGTATTGTGGGAAATGAAGTGCTCTGTATGAGACCGGTAACCTTGGTAGTAGTTCCGACGTCGGAAAAGTGGTGTAATCAAGGGTTAATTCTGGAAGGGTAATTGGCGGGGCATTGTGGTTTAAAAAAAAGGGAGGGGTATGATACGAATGATTTCTAGCAGCAAGAGAGAAGCGGACGGCTGATTTTAAACGCCTGTGGCAGGTATGAAAGCATAAACGCGATTGAAACTTGCTAAATACCAGAAGGAAAGCGGGTGTTTTAACGTGCTTCGTGAGAATGCATTAATTTGAGGATTCCCTTTTATTCAAGCTGTTAGACAGAGGGTAGAACATGAGGGTGGTAACTTCGTGGGGTTTAAGATGGCGGGTTTCATTGCTGCTGACCACATGTTAAGAATAATGGTGTAGATCAAGGTGGGATTAATAATTATGAGAGTTAGGACGTTGGTTACAAGGAAGAACAATAGTAGATTGTTGTATGAAAAAAAGAACAATATAGATCTGTAGAATGAACGAAGGGGAATTTTGCAGATGTATATGCTTTAACACAGTGTTTCATGCAAGGAATACTTGAGCAAAACGGAGTGGGAATGTGCAGCAATTCTTTAACTTTGTTATTTATATGAGGTGATGAACAACGCAATATGTTAAACAATGAAATTAAAGTCTAATATTGTTCTATTGTTTACAGTGACCCCTGATGAAGTGAGATTGCAGCCCAAAATGCATTGGGTTTTCATGAATAAATAAACACTGCCTCTGACGAATCATTGCTTCAGTCGTGTACATATATAGAGGTCCGGATGGACACATTTTGAGCATCAGAAACTTGGAAAATTGCATACTAGTCCATGTGTGGGCAGTTCAAGATTAAATGGACGTGAAAAGTTGAAAACGAGACTGAACAAATTGAAAAGATGAATGCCAATAGGGCGCGTATTGAGCTGTGCAACTGGATAGGGACGAAATGACGCCCCCTTTCTTTGGTGCAAGACTTACCTTACCCATGTGGACAGGGACAGTCACAGACATGTGACAGAACTAGAGGCTTGCGTCCTATAGTTGGAGGCCAATATGGCATACAATACCTCTGACCCCATGACCCTGCAATAGGAAACAGACTGTACCTCCCTTCGACAACTTGCCTATCACAAGGACTGCCAGTGATGGAGAGCCATCTCTTCACCGCGTATATGAATGCAGCAATAAATGCAGTTCACTCCTATATAAATTGGCCATTAGAGGCACTGGCTACAAATGTATACCTTCTGTTACTGACGCCACTGGGACTCTGGTCACTGAACCAGAGGCCATAGCGAATGCCTTTGCTAACTATTATCAAACACTCAATGCCCAAGACCAGCATGTGAGTTCTCACAACCCCATCAGCCTCATATTCGCCTCCCCCCTTTCACTTGCGCCCGGCAGATAGCTCTTGATTCACCCATCAGCGAGGTCCAGATTCAGGAGATGATCCATGATTTAAAACCCAGTCAAAACCCGGGCCCTGATGGCCTCTCTCTTGTGACTATACCAAACTCAGAGAGGTCGTAGTTCCCAACTGCTCCACATCTATAAAGAGTCTGGGAACTCTGGCTCCCTCTCCCCTGACCTAGACCTTTCAACCATGTGAAATCTGACCCTCCAACGCCCAACTGCTCCGCCTATCACCCTATCGCATTGATCAAAGCCAACATCAAGATTTATGCCAAACTCCTCGCAAATAGACTATAGTCAGTGCTTAACACCCTGATCCACCCAGACCAGTGTGGCTTCATGCCTGAAGCAGGGTCTAGTTTTACCATATAGTGTCCCAGGCCCATTCTGTCCACATCTGTATCCTGAGTCTCAATTGTCCCTGCCAGCCCATACACAGGGTTGTGCTAAAATTGTCCACACTGCCTTAAGAGTCTACAGAGGCAGTGGGCCTCATGTCCTCCTGTAACCTCAGATGTATCTTTCCTATGAAGGCCAATAAACTCAGGTCACTGTCTTTTTGATTAACAAGTCTCAGAGCACCTGTCCTCTGCACGTATATCTTCCTGAACATCAAGAAGATGTAGCAATAACAGGATGCACCTGTCATCTAGAAGGACAAGATGGGCTAAGAGTAGGAGTGGAGGCCAGCTGTGACTTTCCGCAGCTTCTCAATCAATGGTTTACGAGCTTTGGAAACTAATAGCAGCATGACAAACAATAACCTTATAAGGAGCTTTCACTTTAAAGCTTCCGAGAAGTGACGCAAATTGTTTTCAATAAAATGTTCAGCTTTTGTTATGTTCTACGGTCAAACACCTGCTAAAGTTAGACTTTGCGGTCAATAGTTCCTAATTAAATTGTATAAAAGAACTGCTTACAGTCCAACTCGTGGACCACCTCTCACAGTGTATTTCACGACCTGAGGTGGCCCTGGCTAGCTGATTTAATTAACATTAGATAAGGTCTTATTGTGCTTTGACATTCAATTTCTCTATCGCTCTCTCTTTGAATTGCCATGATTTTAAACTAACCAAGACAACATGTTTTTACTCTTGATTAGTGATGTGCCTTTGACATTTATTGATTAGTTGTTTAAATAAGTAGTGTCACTCCTGACTCAAGTCCTGCTTCTCCGAAGTGTGTATTGGTATTTCAGATAACATATTCAGTGTTAGTTTTTGTGTGGTGAAAACCATATTATCGAGGGAGCATCTGCCTTGTCACTGGTGGACTTTGAAAAGGCCTTAAACACAATGGAGGGGGACTATCTGGATTCTGTGTTGCGATAGATTGGCTTTGGAGTCAATTTTCGCAAACTGATTGGTGTTTTATATACACAACCTACGGCGCAAGTACTCATTAATGGGGTGCTGTCACATGAGATGACGATAGCATAGGAGTTGCAAATGAAGCTCACAAGATATCATTAAATATTTGCATAAGATATGGGAGACTTGGCAATGATGATACAGGTTGTCTGATGTTGGCCAAATAGTAATGCCATACTAAATACATGATACATGCTACATGCTGATGTATTGAATTTAAAGATGCCTGCAAGCACACACTATGGAGTTTAATGTTGTTAGGCATCAATTGCTTTCTTTCTAAACATGAAACTATAGATTTTAAAAAACGTGACTCCACTGGTAAACAAAACCAAATCACTGTATGATCCACATAAAATCATTTATTTCCCTTTTAAATAGTATAATTGGCAATACCTATTCTTAAGTGTATCTTTGCATAACTGAATTTTGATGCTACTATTGCTTATGCGATCCTTTGGTAAGGATAGTTAGTTTTGGGTTTGTTGCCCAACGGAAGGGTCTCATGGTGGTGTTAATGAACATCTTCTGTTAGGCAACGCTGACCTCAGGCTCCCATGTTAACGGGTTTTATAATGCTTAGCATTAACACTAGAAGATTGTATGTAAGTTAGTTCTGCAGCTAGCAAAGTACTAGAGACTTCTATTTAATATGCCCATCATTTCATGTTTAGTACATTTATCTTATGTCTGTTAAAGTACTTATTTTCTAAAGTAGAAGACCGATTGGACAATCATTATCTATTATCCAAGTGCTTCAGAATGACTATACTCCTATCACCTCAGGGCAGTCTTACACTGTTTGTCCCTGGTACCTGGAGAGTGAAGTGCTAAACAGGAGTACAGGGGCATTTAATTTGAGTTCAAGTTATTGTGGCCCCAGGGCAGCAGCAACAATACCAAATGTCACAAGGAGTGTGCAGTAGACCGTGTTGACGTACTGAAAGCTTTGGGATGAAAAATGAAACGAGTCAGTTATCCACCCCCCCCCCCCCCCACACACACACACAATCTTGTTAATTCTACGAATAAATACCTGGTTTACGTTTTCAAAGGCAAGAGAATTTTCGCGTCCCAAAAATAGGAAATTACAATTTACATATTTTATTTTATTTCCTTTTAGCCGAAAGGGGGACTGCACTACAGCGTTAACTGTATTTGAGCAGTTCCAAAGAAAATTCTAAAAACGAATTTAAGTAGGTCTAAGTTAAACATATAAGCATAAAAAGACAATCCTATCTCTCTTTCACCACCATCGATAGTGTATATATGTACACCATGTAAATAACACCATGCCTAAGCATACGGTCTTTGTAATGTACGTGTCCAAACTGTTGCATACAGTGCTTTAAATGGAAATATAGAAGAGCAGGTACTCATATTAAGAGTACCGGTTTGCTTCTCAAAAGTGTTCGTATCCTACAATATATTGCAACAGTGCTGCAAAGTGCAGGTATTCTTCCTATCAAAATGAAACTAGCATTTGCAATGCAGTAGGTCTCGCATTTACTAGAGTTTTGTAAATGCGACACCTACGCGTTACAAATGTTAGTTTGTAAAAACACCCATGTGGAGCTTTAACTTTAATATCGGACGCACCCTTTTTTTAGTTCTCGCCTGACCCAGCGCTTATAGCGCTGCTCTGGCGAGTGTTTTAGTAAGCGGGTTTTGGAAGTGCTAACCTAGTGGCATTTTTCAGGCCTCCAGCTTGCGTTCGCAATGTCGTGCACACGCACAGCTGCTATCCTGGTTTCTAGCATTCCTTTCCTCCCATGGCGGGCTTTCCTCCCCCTCTCTCACCCTCTCCTCCCCCTTCCTTACTGCACGGAAGAGTTTGTCGGTGTCTTGTATTTTTGATCAAAGAAGACTACATTTGTAATGCGTTTCCTCCCTTTTATTTACAACCACTTGGAGGGTTTTTAGTCTTTAAAAAGGAGTTGGGGGGAAGTATTTTTTTTTTATTTCAGCTTCCAATATCGCGTTCTAAAGATTGACTTTTACAAATAGGTTTTGTACTAAAGTGGTGGAGGCGAAAACGAGCGGGGTTTTTACGTGCTATTCTGAGAGACCAGCCAAATAATAACCTGTTGTTTAAAGAGCTTTAGAAAACAAGCAACTCGCGATTTAAAGTCGGCAAATAAGCCTTTCCTGCTTGTGTGGTTTATTCTATGTTCTGTCCCTTGCTTTTGAGACCTTCACCGTAAAGGCCACGTATTGGGGGACGCGCAAACAGTCCTTGAAATATCTCGGTGCAGTGGAGGGAAAAACTAAATGTGAACACTGTTTTCAAATCAGGGCGTCTCAAAACTAAATACGGATAATTGGCATGAATGTCCGAGCTTTCATTTTCATCCGATAGTAGAAGTTTTTTTTTTAGGGTTTTAAAAAGTACTTTAATCAAAAACGTTTAATTCTTAAAATACGATGGGAACACAACACTGTTAACCGAAGGGACTTCTGCAACTCTTTAAATATAATTATTTGTCCAGGCTCTTTGGGTGTTTTGGTTTGTTTCTTGAGTAGAATCAACACGTAAATGCGGCGTTAACATTTATATAAGCCCGTTATAAAGCATGGAATGTAGTTCAACACCCACTGCCTTCATAGCTGCTTAGGTTTCAGATTGCTTAAGTGTGACATTTTCGTAATTTCACTGTAATTATGAGTAGGGCTCCGGTTTGACTCTTATTTTCCGGGTAGTTGGTGCATCGTCTTACACCATTCAAGCTGCACTGCGAGTCGCGCAAGTCAATAAAAGCCTATTTTGAACAAAGTAAACCATGTATATTTCAATTTTATTCCATGACTTTGAAGAAGTTTTCCAAGTTAACAACTGAGGAAATGTGTTTCCAAGCTTCAGATGCTAAAAGACATGCCCATCCAAGCTTTATCCAGTAGCACAATGGAAATTCACAGTACGTCTTGGGCAAATATATGGAAATTCACCGAAAGCATTTTGGGCTTAAAGCCCTTCAGGAGTGACTGGAATGTAATGATAAGCCCATCAACATCGTAGGGAATCTTAAACAACGTCCATGAAATAATATGTAAATCATGTATGAAAATGCAAGCCTTAGCGTGCGTGTGCAACACTTCCAAAACCAGTGTGTTGCATGCCAAAAATAACCAAAACATTTGTGCTGTTGCACCAAATTGTGCATGCAGTTGTGCTAAAAAAGTATTATGGGACATATAAACAATGCTGTCTACTGTGTCAAATACCAGCTAAAAGGAGTAGTTTCTTTTCTGTAACTCCAGTTCTGTAGTAGGGGTATCTCTGTTATAGTCATAATCTAGTGAATAGTCCTGCCCATGTGCGTGGACCCCGGAGCAATAAAAATAATCTCTTAAATTGTCAAGCCATGCAGACCTGCATCCACACTTAAGAGAGGATTCAAAGACAGATAATGCAGCCTATATCCACAGGCTACACTGTCCAGTACTTCAACTAGAAAATTCCACCAACATCCACAAACAGCACTGCCTGCCCAGCTTTTTCCACAGAGAAAAACCTGCCTCTACCAGCAAAAGCCTCTGGAATGATAGAGAGGGAGGAATGGACAGACAAGCCCCATAGGCTGCCATTATGTGGCTCAGAACAGGATACTGTGCCTTTAAGAAAACTTTCCAGAACTTTTCCGGTATCCCAGAATGCACAGCAGGTCCCTTTTACTTTCAGTTCTTTTTGAAGGCGTAACACGCCAGACCTGTAGCATTCCTTACATTAACATTTATCTCTCCACCGGGGAGGAGGGCGGGCGCTTATGACTATAACAGAGATACCCCTACTACAGAACTGGAGTTACAGAAAAGAAACTACTCCTTCTGTAGTAGGGGATCTCTGTGTATAGTCATAATCTAGTGAATAGAATGGCAAGCCCATCCCCACACCAAAACGGCGGTGGAGAAGACTACAAAATAACACCACTACTGTGCGAACAAATTTCGCAGGGGAGCCTGCCCAACCTGAGCACCTGCCGTGGCATCCGTGTCCAGACAGTAATGCGCAGTAAAGGTATGGACCGACCTCCAAGTGGCCGCCTTGCAGATCTCTGCAATCAGAAAATTACGCAGCAAAGCAGTCGTGGCAGCTTTGCCCCTGGTGGAATGAGCCTTAGGTTTACCCCCTAAGGTCTTATTAGCCTTTTGGTAACACAATTGTATACAGGACACAATCCACCGAGAGATGGACTGTTTGGAGGTAGCAAGACCGGTCCTGACTGATCCATAATTGATAAACAACTGGTCTGACCTACGAATATCTTTGGTCTTATCAAGATAAAACTTCAACACCCTCCTAACGTCCAGTGAATGTAGAGACCTTTCCGCTGGAGAAGAGGGATTCTGAAAAAACGTAGGTAAAGTTATGGTCTGGTTGACATGAAAATCAGATGAAACCTTAGGAAGAAATTTAGGGTGAGTACGCATAACAACCTTAGCAGCATGAAATACCGTATAAGGTTCTTGGCAACACAACGCCTGAAGTTCACTCACCCTGCGGGCCGACGTAATGGCCACTAGGAACGCCGCCTTCCAAGACAGGTGCTGCAACAAAGCCTTGTGAATATGTTCAAAAGGCTCCTTCATAAATCTGGACAACACCACATTCAATTCTCATGAAGGCGAGGGAAGTCTGACAGGAGGGAACACTTTCTTCAAGCCTTCCAAAAAATCCTTGATCACAGGATCTGAAAGAAGGAAGCCTGTGGCGGGCATTTCCTGTAAGCAGTCAAAGCAGGGAGATGGACCTTAATGGAATGGAAATTAAGGCCAGACTGCGCCAAATGCAAAAGGTACGGAAGGATGACATCTTCCTTACATGTAGTTGGGTCAAAGTGCTTGGACTTGCACCAGATGCAGAATCTCTTCCACTTGTAAGCATAGGACGTCCTCGTGGAAGGTCGCTTAGCCTCCTTCAGTATATCCATGCAATCTGCTGGTAGATTGAAATGGCCATATTGCACTATCTCAGGAGCCATGCCGCCAAAGTCAAAGACGAGAGGTTGGGGTGCCCCAACTGCCCCTCAAACTTCGTGAGAAGGTCCGGCCTGCACGGCAGCCGTATGTGAGGACGGAGAGACCGGTGAAGCAGGTCCGTGAACCACCACTGTCTGGGCCATTCCGGGACAATCAGGATCATCCGCGCCCCGGACTGGGACAGCTTGATGAGCACCGCCGGAATCAGGGGAATGGGTGGAAAAGCGTACAGAAAGCTGTTCGACCAGTCGATCCATAGCGCATTCCCCAGCGTCCCCCGCTGGTAGTACCTGGATGCGAAGTCTCGGCATTTGCTGTTTTCGGTGGTGACGAACAGATCTACGTCTGGAGTCCCCCACCTTGCGAAGACGTCTCCTAGTACTTCGTCGTTTATGACCCATTCGTGGTTTTCCTGAATCAGTCTGCTCAGTGCGTCCGCCTGAACATTATGCACACCTGGCAGATGCGTGGCCATAATCGTCAGTCCTCGAGCCAGAAGCCAGTGCCAGATCGACTGCGCCTCCTGCGACAGAGTGCGTGATCTCGACCCCCCCTGCTTGTTGAGGTAATACATCGTGGTTGTATTGTCCGTCTGTACAAGCAGCGAGTTCGTCCGGAAGGACGGATGGAAGGCCTTCAATGCCAAGTATACAGCTCTGAGCTCCAGGAAATTGATGTGGTACGTCGACTCCAACGGGGACCACTTTCCTTGTATCTGTAAGTCTCCGGAATGCGCTCCCCAGCCTTGCAGAGACGCATCCGTCACGATACTCTTCGTGGGAATGTCCTTGTGGAAGGGAACCCCCCTGAGGAGATTTTCCGCCGAACACCACCACTTCAGCGGCTGAAGAGCATGCAGAGACAGCCGTATCTTGTCGTCCCAAGAACCTGTCCTCTGATCCCACTGATCCTCCAAGCACTCCTGCAGTGGTCTCATGTGCAGCCGTGCGTGAGGCGTGAGGAAGATACACGAGGCCATCGATCCCAGCAGGGAAGACACCTTCCTCACTGTCGTCGATGGAGCGGTCATAAGAGCCTGAGCCTTCCGAAGGAGTGATAACCGCCTCTCCTCAAAAGGAGACACGCTTGCTGATAGCGTATTTATGGAGGCCCCCAAGTACTGTATGCACTGGACCGGAGTCGGGACAGACTTGGACATGTTGACGTGCAACCCCAGCTTGTTCAAGAGAACGCACGTCTTCCGGAAGTGCGCTTGTGCTTCCGAGAAGGAGAAGGCCTTGATCAACCAATCGTCCAGGTACGGGTAGACAAACACCTTGTTCCTCCGCAGGTGTGCAGCTACCACTGCCATGCACTTCGAGAAGGTCCTGGGCGCAGACTTTAGCCCAAATGGCAGTACTGTGTATTGATAATGATTGGTGCCGACTTGGAATCGCAGGAACTTCCTGTGCTTCCGTGCAATGGGCACATGGAAGTACGCATCCTGTAGGTCTATGGCACAGAGCCAGTCTCCTCGTTGCAGCTGAGGGTAAATCTGATGCAACGATAGCATGCGGAATTTTTCTCTGCGAATCCATTTGTTTGCTTGCCGCAAATCCAGAATGGGTCTGAACTCGTTCTTGTCCTTCTTGCGAACCAGGAAGAACCGAGAGTACAGACCTCTTCCCCTTTGAGACAGAGGTACGTCTTCCACCGCCTTTTTCCTCAACAGGATGTCTGCCTCCGCCTGGAGCTCTCGCAGTTGATACCGTGAGCTTACCGGTGGAATCGCTGGAGGCGGGCTGATGAACCGAAGACTGTATCCATTGCAAACAATATTCAGCACCCACTTGGCCTGAGTAATTTTTCTCTCCACTCTGCCAGAAAAGATTGAACGCTTCGCCCCCACTGGAGTGGGTAACGGTTGCAGGGGAAGTAATCGCTCAGGGCCGAGACCCAGCCGGGCCCTTGGTCACTGTAGCGGACTGCTGGCCTCCTCTACCCTTCTGGCACTTCTGGAAGGGTTTCCGGAACTGCTGCTGCTGTTGTGGCTGCTGTCCCGAGGCCTGCCCACACCCTCTGCCTGCAGCCCCGAACCGTCTCTGGAACAGGCGCTTTTTCTTCTCAGGCTTCTCTAACCCGACAGCCGTCAGGGTCTCTGCCTCCGTCTTCATGCGGGCCATTTCGTCGTCCGCATGCTGGCCGAACAGGGTTTCCCCCGAGAAAGGCAGGTTGGCCACTCTTTGTTGTGCCTCCGGTTTGAGTGAGGTAAGGCGAAGCCAAGCGTGACGCCGTTGGTTGATGCCATGACAATAGCCATGTGCCGCTAACAGAGACACATCCGCCGCCGCGCCGATAATCTGATTTGACACCAGCATCCCCTCACGCAAAGTCTCTAGAAAGTCGTCCTCCTTGTCGCGAGGCAGCAGCTCCGCGTACTGCTGGAGAGACTCCCATAGGGCACGGTCGTAGCGTCCCAACAGAGCCCCGGCACTTGCCGCCTTCATGGTGGTAGAAGCCGTCCCACAGACCTTTCTGCCCGCCGAGTCTAGCCAACGGCTATCCTTATCAGGCGGGACTGTCAAGGAAGGAGTGGTAGCAAGCTGCTTCCTTGCCGCCGTCACAATGACTGAGTCCGGTTTCGGGTCCATCCTCAGAAAGGTCGGGTCCGATTCCGGCACCCGATACTTCTTCAGGAGCCTTTAGGGGGCTGGTTTCGTCACCGCTGGAGTGAGGAACAACTCCGTAGCGGGCTCCACCAATCCCGGCACTAGTGGCAGCAGGGGGCGAGGCAGGTGCTTCTTGTGCAGCGTCTCGAAGATCACGGACGTCGTAGGTGTTGGCACCGTCACCGTGATCCCTAGCTTGGCCGCACCCCTCAGTAGCACCTCCTAGAAGGAGACTACATTGTCGACAGGCGATACTCCCGTCCCTGGCGAGTCCGACAGCGTCGGCGAGTAGTCCCTGGCAGACGATTGGGTGCGGGATCTGGCTCTGCGCCTCCTGCGGCGTCGCCCAGATGTCGATGACTACTGTCCACGGCTCCGTGATCTTCCTCTCCACCCAGAGCGGGAGCGCGATCTGTTTGGCTTCGGCCGCTCAGCCGGCCTCGCAGGCGCAGGCGACGTAACCTGGTGCCGCAGCTTCGGAGTTCTCTTCAGCGGCGTCGGATACCGAGGCAACGACACCGACCATGGCGGGGCCACAGGTGGGCCTGACGGTGTGTGAGGCGGAATGGAATGAGGAAGGGAGGAGGAGGAGGCGGTGGCGTAGGGATCCGTGGTGAGGGCTCCCTTGGCAAAGGAGGAAAGGGTGGCGACCTAGGCTTAGGAGTGTATACACCACTGAGTACACCGAGCCCGGTGACTCCGTTCTCTTCCCTTGTGACCCCGAGGGACTCCCGGCGTCAGGACTCCTCCTGCGCTGCCTCGGTGTCGATGAACGCCTCCTCGACGGCAAACGCCTCCTCAACGGCAAACGCCTCCTCGACGCCAAACGCCTCCTCGACGCCAAACGCCTCCGACAGGTCCTCGACGTCTGGGATCCCCTCGACGGTGACCGTCTCCTCTTTGCCGACGGCGAACGGCGACCTCGCCTCGACGGCGAGCGCCTACGCCGGGCCTGTTTGTTGAGGTAATACATCGTGGTTGTATTGTCCGTCTGTACAAGCAGCGAGTTGGTCTGGAAGGACGGATGGAAGGCCTTCAATGCCAAGTAAACAGCTCTGAGCTCCAGGAAATTGATGTGGTACGTCGACTCCAACGGGGACCACTTTCCTTGTATCTGTAAGTCTCCGGAATGCGCTCCCCAGCCTTGCAGAGACGCATCCATCACGATACTCTTCGTGGGAATGTCCTTGTGGAAGGGAACCCCCCTGAGGAGATTTTCCGCCGAACACCACCACTTCAGCGGCTGAAGAGCATGCAGAGACAGCCGTATCTTGTCGTCCCAAGAACCTGTCCTCTGATCCCACTGATCCTCCAAGCACTCCTGCAGTGGTCTCATGTGCAGCCGTGCGTGAGGCGTGAGGAAGATACATGAGGCCATCGATCCCAGCAGGGAAGACACCTTCCTCACTGTCGTCGATGGAGCGGTCATAAGAGCCTGAGCCTTCCGAAGGAGTGATAACCGCCTCTCCTCCGAAGGAGACACGCTTGCTGATAGCGTATTTATGGAGGCCCCCAAGTACTGTATGCACTGGACCGGAGTCGGGACAGACTTGGACATGTTGACGTGCAACCCCAGCTTGTTCAAGAGAACACACGTCTTCCGGAAGTGCGCTTGTGCTTCCGAGAAGGAGAAGGCCTTGATCAACCAATCGTCCAGGTACGGGTAGACAAACACCTTGTTCCTCCGCAGGTGTGCAGCTACCACTGCCATGCACTTCGAGAAGGTCCTGGGCGCAGACTTTAGCCCAAATGGCAGTACTGTGTATTGATAATGATTGGCGCCGACTTGGAATCGCAGGAACTTCCTGTGCTTCCGTGCAATGGGCACATGGAAGTACGCATCCTGTAGGTCCATGGCACAGAGCCAGTCTCCTCGTTGCAGCTGAGGGTAAATCTGATGCAATGATAGCATGCGGAATTTTTCTCTGCGAATCCATTTGTTTGCTTGCCGCAAATCCAGAATGGGTCTGAACTCGTTCTTGTCCTTCTTGCGAACCAGGAAGAACCGAGAGTACAGACCTCTTCCCCTTTGAGACAGAGGTACGTCTTCCACCGCCTTTTTCCTCAACAGGATGTCTGCCTCCGCCTGGAGCTCTCGCAGTTGATACCGTGAGCTTACCGGTGGAATCGCTGGAGGCGGGCTGATGAACCGAAGACTGTATCCATTGCAAACAATATTCAGCACCCACTTGTCCTGAGTAATTTTTCTCTCCACTCTGCCAGAAAAGATTGAACGCTTCCCCCCCACTGGAGTGGGTAACGGTTGCAGGGGAAGTAATCGCTCAGGGCCGAGACCCAGCCGGGCCCTTGGTCACTGTAGCGGACTGCTGGCCTCCTCTACCCTTCTGGCACTTCTGGAAGGGTTTCCGGAACTGCTGCTGCTGTTGTGGCTGCTGTCCCGAGGCCTGCCCACGCCCTCTGCCTGCAGCCCCGAACCGTCTCTGGAACAGGCGCTTTTTCTTCTCAGGCTTCTCTAACCCGACAGCCGTCAGGGTCTCTGCCTCAGTCTTCATGCGGGCCATTACGTCGTCCGCATGCTGGCCGAACAGGGTTTCCCCCGAGAAAGGCAGGTTGGCCACTCTTTGTTGTGCCTCCGGTTTGAGTGAGGTAAGGCGAAGCCAAGCGTGACGCCGTTGGTTGATGCCATGACAATAGCCATGTGCCGCTAACAGAGACACATACGCCGCCGCGCCGATAATCTGATTTGACACCAGCATCCCCTCACGCAAAGTCTCTAGTAAGTCCTCCTTCTTGTCGCGAGGCAGCAGCTCCGCGTACTGCTGGAGAGACTCCCATAGGGCACGGTCGTAGCGTCCCAACAGAGCCCCGGCACTTGCCGCCTTCATGGTGGTAGAAGCTGTCCCACAGACCTTTCTGCCCGCCGAGTCTAGCCAATGGCTGTCCTTATCAGGCGGGACTGTCGAGGAAGGAGTGGCAGCAAGCTGCTTCCTTGCCGCCGTCACAATGACTGAGTCCGGTTTCGGGTCCATCCTCAGAAAGGTCGGGTCCGATTCCGGCACCCGATACTTCTTCAGGAGCCTTGAGGGGGCTGGTTTCGTCACCGCTGGAGTGAGTAACAACTCCGTAGCGGGCTCCACCAATCCCGGCACTAGTGGCAGCAGGGGGCGAGGCAGGTGCTTCTTGTGCAGCGTCTCGAAGGTCACGGACGTCGTAGGTGTTGGCACCGTCACCGTGATCCCTAGCTTGGCCGCACCCCTCAGTAGCACCTCCTGGAAGGAGACTACATCGTCGACAGGCGATACTCCCGTCCCTGGCGAGTCCGACAGCGTCGGCGAGTAGTCCCTGGCAGACGATTGGGTGCGGGATCTGGCTCTGCGCCTCCTGCGGCGTCGCCCAGATGTCGATGACGACTGTCCACGGCTCCGTGATCTTCCTCTCCGCCCGGAGCGGGAGCGCGATCTGTTTGGCTTCGGCCGCTCAGCCGGCCTCGCAGGCGCAGGCGACGTAACCTGGTGCCGCGGCCTCGGAGTTCTCTTCAGCGGCGTCGGATACCGAGGCAACGACACCGACCATGGCGGGGCCACAGGTGGGCCTGACGGTGTGTGAGGCGGAATGGAATGAGGAGGGGAGGAGGAGGAGGCGGTGGCGTAGGGATCCGTGGTGAGGGCTCCCTTGGCAAAGGAGGAAAGGGTGGCGACCTAGGCTTAGGAGTGTATACACCACTGAGTACACCGAGCCCGGTGACTCCGTTCTCTTCCCTTGTGACCCCGAGGGACTCCCGGCGTCAGGACTCCTCCTGCGCTGCCTCGGTGTCGATGAACGCCTCCTCGACGCCAAACGCCTCCTCGACGCCAAACGCCTCCGACAGGTCCTCGACGTCGGGGATCCCCTCGACGGTGACCGTCTCCTCTTTGCCGACGGCGAACGGCGACCTCGCCTTGACGGCGAGCGCCTACGACGGGCCTGTTCGACGCCGATGACTCGACGGAGAAGTCGACGCCGAAGATAATGATGTCGTCGACGGCGGACTGCTCACCTCCCTCGACGTCGAGCGTCGATGCAGTTTCTCCCCAGAGCCCTGGGGTGACGGTGAACAAACTGCAGCTATCCCCCTCGACGCCGTAGTCGACGCAATCGACGGAGAAAGGGGACGTTTGCTGGGCTTCCTGCCCCTGGGGAGCCCCCCAGGGGCCTCAGCATGGGCAGAATCAGCCCGTCCTGACCCACCTTGTGCCCTCAGCCTTCTGTACCCAAGGCCTTGGAGCCTGATCTTCATCCTTTCTCTCAGGGTCCTGGCTGAGAAAGATTGGCAAATGTCACACTCCTCTGGAACATGGGACGGGGGAAGGCAGACAATGCACACCCTGTGTGGGTCCGACTTGGCCTTCTTTCTCTCGCACTCTGGGCACTTGTCAAACAAGCCAGGCATGTTGACAACACAGAGCACACACAAGAAGGAAGGTAACAAGGTACTTAATAAGCACTTGAAAAGTGAACAAATCCAAATAAACCCTTGAAAAGGGAGAGCTCAATGCTCCAGGGTCCTGCTAGCAGGAGCCGGAAAAAAGAACTGGAAGTAAAAGGGACCTGCTGTGCATTCTGGGATACTGGAAAAGTTCTGGAAAGTTTTCTTAAAGGCACAATATCCTGTGCTGAGCCACATAATGGCAGCCTATGGGGCTTGTCTGTCCATTCCTCTCTTTCTATCATTCCAGAGGCTTTTGCTGGTAGAGGCAGGTTTTTCTCTGTGGAAAAAGCTGGGCAGGCACTGCTGTTTGTGGATGTTGATGGAATTTTCTAGTTGAAGTACTGGACAGTGTAGCCTGTGGATATAGGCTGCATTATCTGTCTTTGAATCCTCTCTTAAGTGTGGATGCAGGTCTGCATGGCTTGACAATTTAAGAGATTATTTTTATTGCTCCGAGGTCCACGCACATGGGCGGGACTATTCACTAGATTAGGACTATACACAGAGATCCCCTACTACAGAACCATTGTGCAAAACGCCCATCGTGAACCTAACAATTTACTCACGTTGCCACAGATGTGAAATCTAAACTTTCATGTCTCCACACCAAGTCTGGTGCTTCAATTGGCATCCGTGAAACCAACCAAGAATGTGCTTGAGATAAACTGCTTGTTTTAAATCTAGCGAAATCCCCACAGGTGCAATCCTTCTAAACTGGAACACACCACGTGACTCTGTGCAGAGCCAAATAGTAAACATGAAAGAAATACGTAAACATCCTACTGACAAGAGCTTTTCTCGTGTTTTGTGCAAAAGAACATAATATGACAAGCATTGGCATAGCCAATAGGTCTCGCCTTTGGGGCCTTATAAGTGTTTAGCCATGTAACAGTTGATGTTGTTGCACCAAGGATATTGTGCTGGATAACTTAAACACTTATAAGGTCCCAAAGGCGAGACCTATTGGCTATGCCAATGCTTGTTTAGACTAACTGTGTCTAGAGAAAGGGGTGTGTCCGCCAATAAAGTGAAAGCGCGGTATGGGGCGCTTTTACAAAAAAAGCATTTGTTTGTCAGGTTGACAAACAAATGCTTTTTTAGTAAAAGCGCCTCATGCAGCGCTTTCACTTCAAAGGCGGCTACGCCCCTTTCCTTAGACTAAGCTCGTTTAAGCAAAGGGGCGCAGCCAACATTAAAGTGTAAGTGTGGCATGGGGAAATAAAAAAAAATAAGAATTAAATATATATATTTTTTTAAACATGCAGCAGCCTTTGGCGCAGCAAGTAAAGCAAAGGCATAGCCGCCACTATCAGCATGGCGTGCCGTGCTATGTAAAAAAATAATAATAAGGTTGTTGTGAGAGAGCGTGTCCTGTCTGCAACAGCAGGCATGCGAAAACCATTAAACTAAATAATGCTCGGAGGCTGTAATTAAAGCCTACAGAGCAACAACACATTTAAAGGTGGATGTCCTCAAGGGAGGTTACAAATGAAGACAAGGCGGTTCTAAGGAGAGACTAACAATCCTACTTACGATTCAGAAGCCAGCATTTACAAAGGACAATGACATAAGCCAATAATATGGGCGGGGCTTCAAATGCATACTCCAATACAGTATGCCTCACAGAGCAGAGCATGCACTGCCCAGAATTGACTCACAAAATGGAAGGTACTCAGTACCGGACTGTACCTGCCCATTTAAAGCACTGGTCACACCAATGTGCCACTATTCATATCTTCATGTATCATCAATCTATCTTAGATAATAGGACAAAGGAAAGAACTGGAAAATGTTTGTAAAACTTAAACATACCCTCATGAAGTTCATCAAAGCACTATAAAAACAGATTCAAACATTGTAATGTAAGGATAACAAGATTTGCGTACAAGCTAACGTAAATGTAGGAGGCTGGCCTAGTATATGGTGTACACTTATTGGTGAGGCACCGTGCTCTGAGTTCAGGCAACCCTTAGTCAAAGTAGCAGTGGTCCCTGATAACCAAAGCTCTCAAGGGGAAGCTGTGGAGAGCAGATATGGCTTATTCAGGATGGTGTAAAGAGTGTACATTACCATAAAGTCAGTCAATGAAGCTTACATACAAGAGAACCACACCAGCTTTAGAAAAATACCTTGCAGTTATTATACACCAACGCTAACACTACTTTGGTATTCCTCCTACTGGTGATATCAATAAACAATACCATATACTTAAAAACAGATAAGTAAAGCATATAAAACACATGGGCCCCTTTGGGGGAGGGGGTGGGGGGGACCATACACTAAGAAAATAGAATACGAGGGGAGTACCAAACCAAGACTAACACCCAAAGAACTAGGGACCAGGGGGATCACGGAATCACCACAGGTGGTAAGGTGCTCGTGTGCAGAATTGATACCCCGGGTCAGTGCCCATAGGATAACGTGGGGAAGTCGTGGTTGGAGATTTACGAATTCAGGACCCGTTCCAAAGGACCCAGAGGAAACCTGTTGAAACCAGGGAGGTTGGCGAACAACCCCACCCGTAGATACACAGAGAACCAGGAGACCTACACCAGGGAGTCCAGGTGTACAGGTGTGAAGTGGTGTCGAAGTAGCCTATTGACGTCAATTGAGGATCTCTGAAGTCCAGCTGCTACGAAGTCTCGTGGACCTAGTCGGTGGAACAAAGATGTGGATTCAGGACGAGAAGTACCTGCAAAAAGAGGGGACAGAGTCCAAACCACCCACAGATGTCCAGGAAGAGCAGGAGCCTTTGTAGAAGGTGCTTTGCTGTAGTACGGAGGTCTTGAAGATGGAGTTGTGAAGTTCAGGCGACAATGCAGGAGCACAGGAGCCGTCCATGAGCTGTCCCACGCTGAAGCAGGAATACAGGAGGGTCAGTGGCTGGCAGGACCACCAACAAGCCTTGGCAAAAGCAATAGATGTGTTGCAGGAAACAATGCTTAGTTGCAGAACCAGCAAGGTCTGTGGCACTCGCACAACAATGTTAAGTTACGGCTGGCCCTCAGAAACCATGAGAGCCAGCAGAAATTGGTGGAGACCCCAGCAGGACCCTCTGGCAGCAGGAAAGGGAGTCGAAGCGAGGCCTCATCGGCACACAGAAGATGAATGCCCACATCGCTGGAGAACGATGGAGGATCACTCTTGGAGCGGTGTGACGCTGGAGGTTGGGGCATCTTGGAGCTTGAAAATCTTCGATAAGGAGAGCAAACAATCCTTGGCAACAGGCCGCAGTGCACAGAAATGCGGCTCTGGTCAGATGGAGAGGGATTACAGTCTCCCAAGTAGCAGGGAAGACTGGTCAGGTCTCTGGAGAACAAAGCAAACACCAGGAGATGATGGACGGAGTGCTGAAACTTTTCAGACACTCACCCCCAGTCACAGATCTGGGTTGAATCCATCATCGTTCTTTAGCTCACTTCGCCACTCCAGTTCAGACACAGCTGTATGCAAATCAGTTTTGACCCTGTGCCTCAAGGGAACAGTCTACCCCGAACTGAAAAAGCCAGGACTTCACTGGATCGGAAACAAGCATCCTGGGACTGGTTTCGGGTTAACACCCCTCATAAGCGAGGCTAGCTTGAATCCAGGAGAGGGGTGCATTCTGGCACCATTTCTTTTTAACCTGTATATCTACTCCTTGGAGAAGGTCCTTTCAAATCTAAAAGCGGATTGCCCTCAGGTGGGCAAGTGGAGGCTGACAGTTTTCCTGTATGAAGACGATAATGTCCTCATGGCGAGGATAGCCAGGGGCTTACAGCTCTTGTTGAATCACTTTATGGAGGACCTGGACCTATTGGTTAACCAGAGCAAAACGTATATAATGCAGGTGGGACCTCGTACAGCTAAGCATTACACCTTTAAGGTAGGAACCACATCAATTCCGAAGATCTAGGTCTTTTCATACTTAGTTGTATTTGATCAAGCCCTGGGATGGGGCCCCTCGATCAGCCGCAAGAAAGGGGACCAGGCTAGAGCGACTACTGCTGTTCTTAAGTTCGCTTTGAGATGGGTGGCAAACTGATGGGGGCTTTACTGCAGATTTATAGAGGCAAATGTCTCTTGAAGATTGTTTATGGGAGTGAGATATGGGGTATCGACAGGCATGATGCATTGCATCGATGAGAATATTTTTTTAAGACGGTTACTATCTATCCCACAGTGCATCCAGTAGTACACAGTGCACGAAGAATTGGGAAAGGCCTTACTTTCAGATGAGGTGGCCTATCGTCCCCTAGCCTTGTGGATAAAGACATGGATCAAGAAAGAAAACTCCCTTAGTAAGGATATTCTAAGTGACTGTCTTTCTCTAGATTGCATGAACCGCATCGGATGGATACAACACTTTAGAACATGTCTTTGCAATTTAGGAAAGGCAGACTTATTCGAGAACCTGTAAACAATCTGTAGGAGGGATTTATCCTGGTGGAAAGAGTGTTTTTTTAAAAGGTGCAGTGGGGAAAGAGAGGAAGTGGAGTTGAAAAAGACAAGCGTGGGCAGGTACATTATGTTTAAAACTGTGCCAACCACTGAACAATATCTTTTACGTGTCAAAAGCAATCATGGCTGTTTTTTATTGATTACATTTCGGCTTGACCTCTTCCACTACCTTTTGGCCCAACCACGTGGCGTCCATAGAGGTCAGTGTCCCATACCCTGTGGCTCCAACGGACAGTGTCCACAGGATATGATGCACTTTTTAATGTTTTGTAGTTTTTATGAGGTCCCTAGAAGGAGTTTTATTGTTCCAATTCTTAAGAAAGCATGTTTTAGAAAGGTCAGACCAGCTTTAATCTTTTTACAACAGCTTTCATGTGATTCAGTATTGCACACGCTTTGCTTTTTAAGGGCTTCTATCAGGCTTAGGTCCACCTGTGAATATTCTTATTGGTAGGGCTTCTCCTTTTTAGCTTTGTAATCATGGGACTATATTGATCGTATTGCACTATCCCTTGTATTCTGTTGGAATTTGTATACATTTTTGTGACTTTTATGGTTTTAACTGTAATAAAAACCAAAAAGGTTATTGAATGAATTCATAGCAAAGTAAGCAAGGGACCCACGTCTGGGCATACCCTGCCAACTTAGGGCGAACAAAGCAAACACAAGGAGATGGACAGAGCGCTGAAACTTTTCAGACACTCACCCCCAGTCACAGATCTAGGTTGAATCCATCATCGTTCTTTAGCTCACTTGGCCACCCCAGTTCAGACCCAGCAACATGCAAATCAGTCTGGACCTTGTGTCTCATGGGAACAGTCTAGCCCGAACTGACAAGCCAGGTCTTCACTGGACCAAAAGCACAAGTTACTACTTGTATAACGATATATCTGTAAGAGACATTAGTTAGTGATAGATTCCTAACCTTAGAATATTCCCCAGGTGTCAGTCTGGATCCGGAAAGTTTTCTCCTTAGCAGTAACCCTGCGCGCCAGTAGCTGGTGGCGCCGTGTGGCTCCGCGCCAGTCACTGGCATCGTACGTGTCGGGATGACGTCACACAGCCTACTTAGGCGCCACCCATGTGCGCTGACGTCAGTTCTGTACTCAACTTTCCGCGCCGAAACAAAGAGCCATGCGAGAAACTGACCTTTGGTGCATAAAACTAGGGCCCTAAAAGGAGATGACCTTAACCCTAGTAATCTGTTCGCAGAACGGGGAGGATGGGTGGGGCGGTAAGGAATCTATCACTTCCTAATGTCTCTTACAGATATGTTGTTACACAAGTAGTAACTTGTGCATCTGAAAGAGACATGTTAGTGATAGATTCCTTACCTTAGAATGGATACCCCAGCAATACCAACCCCGGTGGAGGGTCTGCGAACAAGATTACACCAGAAAGTCACGGAGCACAGAACGGCCAAAGAAGCCGTCTCTCCAGACCTAACTGTCAAGGCAGTAGTGCTTGGTAAACGTGTGCAGTTGCCCTGGTCGAATGGGCACGCAGTCCCACAGGAGGCTCCTTCTTGGCCAAGGAGTAACAGGCTTTGATGCACAGAACGACCCACCGGGAGATGGTCCGTTTGTGCACCGCCCGACCTCTTTTGGCGCCCACGTAGCCAACAAAGAACTGATCATCCACCCGGAACTGCTGTGTGTTGGACCTGGCCCTTTTGGCCGGATGGCCCCTAGACTTTTCGCCTTACACCTGTACTTTTTCTGACCTTTTGTTGGCTATTCTATGACTCTGGGCACCTTACCACTGCTGTTCAGTGCTAAAGTGCATATGCTCTCCCTATTTAAAATGTATATGTTGGTTGGATTCCATGATTGGCTTATTTGGTTTACTGTCAGACCCCAGTAAAGTGCACCAGGAGTGCCCAGAGCTTGTAAATACAAATGCTGCTAGTGGGCTTGCAGCACTGGTTGTGCCACCCACAGAAGCGGCCTGGTAAAATGTATCTAAGGTCTGCCGTTGCAGAACCTGCATGCAGTCTGGTACTGTCATGCTGACTGGGCAAGTGCACACACTTGCCAGTCCCTAAACCTTCCCTTAACTTCATATTAGTCACCCCTATGGTAGGCCCAAGGGCAGGGTGCATTGTAAGCATAAGGTAGGACAAGCCCTGATGTGTGTGGCATGTCCTAATAGTGAATTAAAGCCATTTTCGTTTTTCACTATTGTAAGGCTACCTGTTCTCCATAGGCCAGAATGGGCTGTCAGAATTGTTACATTCTATGATCCTAGGGAACATGGTAGAAATTCGAGTTTAGTATGCCTGAACTCAGAATAATAAAATACATCTTTTAGTAAAGTTTATTTTAATATTCTGTGTTTGCAAATACCACTTTTAGAAAGTTGGTGTTTGCTTGCCTGACCATTTCAGCCCGCCTCTGCTAGGATGTGTATCTGCCTGTCTGGTTTGTGTGAGTGACAGGGCTGGGGAAACCCAGATGGGCAGGGTCAGGTAGCCTGGTGGTGAATAGAGAGATTGACAGCCAGATGGGTGGGAGGAGTACACCTGGACTCTGAATAGGGTTGTGCTCTGCCACCACAATGCTGGCTCCACCTCCTGTGGAGCGGCTGATGTCTCTGCCCTGCACCCTGAATAGAAAGGCAGAGTCATGTCAACAGAGTGCTCAAGAACTGGTTTGGACTGGGCAAAGGCCCCTCTACCCCAGAGGAACAAAGGAATTAGGGGTATAAGTATTGGGACCCTGCTCCCAAGAAATTAGATCCTGCTGAAACAAGAAGAACCTCTGCCAGAGGAGAAGGAACCGGGAAAGCTGTAGGAGGAGTACTGTCCCTGACCTGGGGGATTGGCCTGCAGTGGTTGCCTTGCTGCTGAAGGAGAGGAGAAAGACTACTAAAGACTTTGCTTCAACTTGTGCTTTAAAAAGATCTCCAAGGGCTTGAACTGAGCTTGCCCCCTGAACGAAGTCCCAGGACCAGTGGACTTCACCCTCCAGCTCCCCAAAGTCTTTTGGAAGTGCCTGCTGCTTTTGTTGGGCCTTCTGAGGGACTGCGTGTCGCAAGGAGCTGGAAGCGCGACTCAAGGGAGAGAAGCGTGCCGCCGTCGGAGCCGCTGTCGTCGCATTTCGCAGAAGGGGTGTCGCCGCTGCAGCATCGCATCGAGCGGAAGCGTCTCGCAACGTCGGAGAAGAGTGCCGCTGCCAAGGCAGCTGTCGTCGCATCTCGCCAAAGATGACGCCGCTGTAGCTGACGCATCGAGTCGAGCCTTCTCGCAACATCGGAGAGCGTAACGCATCTAGAAGATCCCGTCTTTATTTCTTTTGCACCAAGAACTTCAACGCATCTGCATCGCTGCAACACTTTCGTTGCCCTGCGTGTCGCATCTAAGGTACATTGACTTAAAGTGTCACATTTAAGAACTTAAGAGAAACTAAGCAATCTTCTACCAACTAAGCAACCGTATTGTGTATTTTTAATCGTTTAATGGTCTTGTGATAATCCTATATAAAGAGTCATTATTTTTAATATAAACCTGTGTGGTGTCCATTTGTAGAGGTGTCACTTGGTTACTGTATGTGTTCACAAATGCTTAACCTATAACGCCCTGAGATAAGCCTTGTCTGCTCGCGCCAAGCTACCTAGAGGGTGAGAAGGGGTTATTTGAGGAGTGTACCCCCTTATCCTGACTAGAGGAAAGGTTCCCTGCTTGTCACAAGTACCTACCTGTGCCAACCAGAGAACCCGGATTCTAACACTGTGTATGCTGCAGATAGAATGTGAGCGCACATTTGGGGTCCAGACGGTGGAGCCGCTCCTCTTCCCTTGAAGGATGCAGAGGCGGAAAAAAGGTGGGCAAAGTGATGGTCTACCCGATGTGGAAGGGCGTGACAACCTTTGGCAAGAAAGAAGGACGTGTCCTCAGAACCACCTTGTCCGGATGACCAGAAAGGAAAGGAGGTTTGGAAGAAAGAGCCTGGAGCACACTCACTCTCCTAGCAGAGGTGATAGCTACCAGGAAAGCCGTCTTGAGAGTAAGACGACGTAAGGGACAGTTATGAAGGGGCTCAAAGGGAGCGCACATCAGAAAAGTCAAGACAAGATTCAAGTCCCACTGAGGCATTATGAAGGGCACAGGTGGGAAAGTATGCGTAATGCCCTTAAGAAAACGGTTAACAACCGGGGACTTAAAAAGAGAAGGCTGATCTGGAAGCCGTAGAAAGGCAGAGATGGACGAAAGATAACCTTAACAGTGCCCAGAGCAGAGCCCTGCTGGGCCAAAGAGAGAAGAAACAGAAGAACCTCAGAAAGAGGGGCAGAAAGGGGATCCACAGTCTTAGCTGTGCACCATGCCACAAATCTGTTCCACCTACAGGCGTACACCGTTTTAGTGGAGGGACGCCTGGCTGCCAGGATGACATCACAGACTTAGGGAGGAAGATCGAAAGGTGTCAACTGTCGCTGCTCAATCTCCAAGCATGGAGGCTGGAAAGGTTCGGTGGAGGACTGTCCCCTGCTGTTGCGACAGAAGATCCTCCCGAAGAGGCAGACGGAGTGGAGGATCGATGCTCATACTGAGTAGCTCGTGATACCATACTCTTCGAGCCTAGTCCGGGGCCACAAGAATAACTTGGGCCTGGTCGCGCCTGATTTTCTTCAGCACTCTGGGCAGAAGTGGTATAGGCGGAAAGGCGTACAACAGACCGCAGCTCCACTCGAGACAAAAAGCGTCACCGAGCAAGTGCCGCCTTGGAAATTCCAACCCGCAGAACTGATGACATTGCGCATTCTCATCGGTGGCAAATAGATCTAACCAAGGCTCTCCCCATCACAGAATGACACCTTGCACCACTTCCAAGTTCAGACGCCACTTGTGATCCACCATGCACCGACGGCTGAGTTAGTCTGTCCTGGCGTTCAGAGAACCTGCCAGGTGTTGAACCACCAAGGTAATGCCTTGATGTCCCAGCCGTGTCCAGAGGCGCAGAGCCTCCTGACATAGGGCCCACGACCCCACACCTCCCTGTTTGTTGCAATACCACATGGCGGTGGTGGTGTCCGTGAACACCTGCACTACACTTCCCCGGACAGAGGGAAGGGATGCCTTCAGTGCAAGCCGGATCGCCCACAGCTCCAGAAAGTTGATATGGAGCCGGGACTCCGCCGGAGACCAGAGGCCTCTGATCTCCACCTCTCCCATGTGGCTACCCCAACCCAGGAGGGACGCATCCATCACTACTGTGTGCTCCGGTTGGGGAAGGGAAAGGGATCTGCCACGGACCCAATCGCGATCCATGAGCCACCACTGCAACTGTCGTGCAGCGCCCTCCGAGATCTGAACAAGATCGGACAGGTTGCCCTGATGCAGAGCCCACTGTAACTTCAGGTCCCACTGCAGAGCCCGCATATGCCATCTGGGATGCGGCACCAACAGGATGCAGGAGGCCATCAGGCCCAGAAGCCGGAGGGTCATCCTGACTGAAACCCGGGATAGAGGCTGAAAGAGTGGAACCATAGCCTGAAAATCCCAGACTCGCTGTTCGGGAGGATATACCCGAAACAGCGTCGAATCCAAAACCGCGCCGATGAAAGGGAGCTTCTGAGAGGGACTCAGGTGCGACTTCTGCACATTGATGGAGAACCCCAGCAGATGCAGGAGGTCGGCCGTAGTCTGGAGGTGGGAGACAACTGCCTGGGGCAAGCCCGCCTTCAACAGCCAGTTGTCGAGGTAGGGGAAGACTGACACCCCTGACCTGCGCAGATGAGCTGCGACCACCGCCATCACTTTCGTGAACACTCGAGGGGCGCTGATAAGGCCGAAGGGGAGCAAGGCAAACTGAAAACGCTCCTGGCTTACTGTGAACCGCAGGTAACGCCGGTGGGCCGGCAGGACGGGAATGTGAAAATAAGCGTCCTGCAAGTCCAACGCTACCATCCAGGATCCAGGGCAGACAGGACCTGAGCCAGAGTCAGCATATTGAACTTCTCCTTTCGGAAGAAGCGGTTGACGTCCCGTAGGTCCAAGATGGGGCGCAGGCCCCCCTTGTCCTTCTTGGGGACCAGGATGTAGTGGCAATAGCAACCACTCCCTACTTCCCGATCGGGAACGTACTCGATGGCCCCCTTGGCCAGGAGGGCCGTGACTTCCTGACTGAGAAGAGCCAAATGAATCCCCGACATGCGGTGGTACCGAGGTGGCATGGCTGGAGGGGAGGACAGAAAGGGGAGCAAGTAACCTCGGCAGATTATCTGCTGCACCCACTTGTCCGAAGCGATACCGCGCCAGTGGTGGAGGTGGTGACGGACCCTGCCTCCAACCGGCGTGGGGTGCCCCCTGAAGCTCGGATTAGGAAGGCTTGGAGGTGGAAGCAGCGAGTGCGGAGGTGGGCTGCCCCGCCTGCTGGTTACCAGACCCGACCCTGCGGAAGCCACGGCCACGCTGAGGCAGGTTCTGCACAGGCTTTGCGGAGGAGCGCGACTGGGCGCCTTTACCCTGGCCACGAAAGGAACGAAACCCAGGCGTGGCCGGGCTCTTAGTGGAAAGACCCAAAGACTTAGCCGTGGCCCGTGAGTCCTTAAAGAGCTCCAGGGCACTGTCCGCCTTGTCGCCAAAGAGGCGAGAGCCATCAAAGGGCATGTCCATGAGCGAGCTCTGCACATCAAGCGAGAACCCGGTAGACTGCAACCAGGCATGACGTCACAACGCCACAGTCGTGGAAATCGCCCTGCCCAAGGAATCAGCCGTATCCAGACCACACCTGATGGTATCCTTGCCCTCCGCAATCGCTTGGGAAAGGACGGCCTGGACCTCTTCAGAACACGGAGGCAGGACCTCTGCTACGGTATCCTACACGGTGTGGGAGTAACGGCCCAACAAGCAGGCGGTATTAACCAACCGCAACCCAAAGCTGGCCGAGGAGAACAATCTCTTGCCATATTGGTCCAGCTTCTTAGAGTCCTTATCCGGCGGAGCCGTGGGAAAAGCACTCTGCGACGTCGAGGCCTGAATGACCAGGCTCTCAGGTGTGGGGTGAGTTGTCAAGAAGGGAGGGTCACCAGGTGCCAGGCGATGACGCCTAGCGACGTTCTTATCGACCGGAGCCCCTGAGGCTGGCCGCAACCAAGTGCCCAAGAGGACTTCGGTAAGGGCCTCACTGAAAGGGAGCAGCGGTTCCGAAGACATAGACGCCGTCTGGAGCACCTCCATAAGGAGGTTGGGTCTTAAGGGCCACTGTAGGGAGGTCGAGATGGAGAGCTTCTGCAGCTCGACGCAGCACCATAGTGTAGGAAGCGCCCTCTTCCATAGTAGGCGGAGGGGAGGCAAACCCCGGATCAGAAGACATTAAGTTCACCCGCATCTTGAAGGTCATCCACCCAATCCTGCTCAACCCCGTCAGGTGGTTCCTAGGAGCCGTCACAGTCCTCATCCGGCTCCAGGGTAGAAGGAGCCGGCTGCGGCGGCAGGACCGGAGCCGGAGAGGGGGCCAGCGGCGCCCGTAGTGGCACCGGCCATGGCCGACCCGGAACCGCATCCCAATGAGGATCCCAGGTCAGAACGAAATGGTCCGAAAACCGGGGCGAGGGCGGGATAAGCGGCACCCAGTGCAGCACCTGTGGCGCAGCCAGGGGGCGGCACTGGGGCCGGAGCCAGGGGCGGCGCTGGGGCCGGAGCCAGGGGCAGCGCTGGGGCCGGAGCCAGGGGCAGCGCCGGGGCCAGCAGTGCTGCACCTTGTGGCACCGGGGCCAGAGCCGCGGGTTCTGGATCCAGTGGCGCCGGTGCCGCCGGGTCAACAGGATCGGGACACGGGACCGTGAGGCCCGCCGGCAGGAGCCCGAGGCCTAAACAGGCAGTCCATGGCAGCAAGAAACTCTTGCATCTGTTCGGGAGTCGCCGACGGACCTGGGAATAGCAGGTAGGCCGCGGGACTCCCAGGCTCCGGAGGAGCCACAGGGGCAGAGCCCCTGTCCCCCTCGTCCACCTCCGGGGAGCGACGGGGGGACGTCGGAGAGCGAACACGCTTCTTCGACTTCTTCTTATGGCGTTGCTTACCGGAATCTGAAGGTGAAGACTTAGAGTCTGAGGAGTGACGGCTCCGGTCCCATGAGCGGTCCCACGAACGGCCCCTAGACACGGAGTGGCGGTGAGAAGAGTGCCGAACCTCCAGCAACTTCCGACGCCGCTCCCGCAAGGCCTTCGGGCCATGGCACGGCAGTCCCGACAATCCCGGGAGTGATGGTCGATCTCCAGGCAGTAGAGGCAGACATCATGGGGGTCCGCCACCAACATATTACGGCAGCACGACCCACAAGACTTAAAGCCGGGCATCCCTACGTGCACCAGGAGACAAGAGAAAGAGACAAAAGTCTCAAAAAAGTGGTAAAAAATTGACCGGGATACGTGCTCAATCCGAGAGAGATTTCTTCTAGCTATCTTGATGCAGACAGTGCCGTGGGGGATTCAGGAGGATGCACAGCCACCGACTTTGCAGAACTTGGAAGAAAACTGAGACAAAGTTGCAGTAGGAGCCTTCCTACCAGAAGCAGTCTGTCTTGGTTCCTGGCTTGGTCCAGCAGCAGAGTTTGGTGATAGCAGAAAAGTCTTTAGACACAATCTTCAGGCGATGCCAGTCGGTTTTTGAAAATGAAGTCTGGAACAATTTAAAGATCCACCCTCGGGGAAGCCCTTTAGTAAGGTCCTACTTTCCTACAGTAAACATCATTGTATGGAAATGGTTGAGACACCTAGAACCTGTAATTTCATCTGTATATTTGAAGCTTTAAAAAGCCATCAATAATGTAAATTATTCACCAAATACACAGTACAAGCAGTTAAGGCAATGTTTGACATGCATTTCAATCTAGCAATATTACTTAAGAACGAACTAAGAAACTCAGGGGAACATATCTTTGATAAGTGGAACAAGGAACCAATTTCATGCATGTATTTACATTGTGTGACCCAAAGAAGTTAGGTTAATATTACAGAGCTCATTTCCCTTATCCATCAAAAAGCATGAATGCACCTCTAAATTCTACTGGGGAAGGACGTCAATGAATAAAGCAATTAGGATAATCACAATGGCAGTAGCAAGACTATCAAATGAATGAAATCTGTTTAAGATGCAGAAAAACATAATGCTTACCTAGGTCATGACAAAGTCCTGCAATCTGCACACAAAGCATATCCCGATGATTAATTTTCAGTTCAGACTGCCTTTCATGGAGTGCTCGAACTAAGCACCCAGCCAGATGTCCAACGCTACAAGAAAAGAAAAAAAATGGAGCATGGCAGAGGACAAAAAAAATAAAACACACAAGTCACCAATAGTTGATAAAAAAGCTTATATAAGGAGTAGTTTCTTTTCTGTAACTCCAGTTCTGTAGTAGGGGTATCTCTGTTATAGTCATAATCTAGTGAATAGTCCCGCCCATGTGCGTGGACCCCGGAGCAATAAAAATAATCTCTTAAATTGTCAAGCCATGCAGACCTGCATCCACACTTAAGAGAGGATTCAAAGACAGATAATGCAGCCTATATCCACAGGCTACACTGTCCAATACTTCAACTAGAAAATTCCACCAACATCCACAAACAGCACTGCCTGCCCAGCTTTTTCCACAGAGAAAAACCTGCCTGTTAGAAGGCGACCTCAGAGGAGACAGGGAGGGTACCTGAGCACCCTGAGACCTACCCTCGGGGTATCGTAGCCGGGCACTGGCGGGAAACTCCTCAAGGGAAGAGTCTTGTGTCTAGGATCGTACACGCTGCACCACACGACAAAGAGACACCACACTGTATGTTCTTGGGAACAGATCTTTATCTAATCAGCTTCGTAGGATCTTTATGATCAACAAGGTGGATATGTACAAATAGAGCACGGGCTCAAAGAGTCTCGGTAGGGATAGGGGGTAGCGGGACAGTCTTTGGGGATCCGGATCAATGCAGGGACGTACCCGGTGCACAGCTCACAATTATCGAGCTGGGGGGTACGCGGTGGTCGTTGGGGTCCAGCCGGACCGAAGGAGTCTTTAGGAGCCGCGAGTCACTCAGCAGGGCTCGAGCACAAGGTCGGAGGTCGTACGATCTTCAGGTGAGCCGCGAGTCACTCAGCAGGGCTCAAGCACAAGGTCGGAGGTCTTACGATCTTCAGGGGAGCCGCGAGTCACTCAGCAGGGTTCAGGTGTTCAAGGTTGCAAGGGAGCCGCGACCACGTCAGCAGGGTTTTCGTCGTTCCAGAGTCGAATCTGCCAGATAGTCCCAGAGCACCCCTTGTTATAGGTCGACTCCTCTTTGATGTCCGGAGTCTGTGTAGGCAGGGGTCTTAGCACCTGGGAGCCGCTTGTTGGAGTTTTCTGCCATGTCGTCCTTTGATCCTTTCAGGGCCGGGTCGGGAGGAGTCCCAGACACCCAGCAGGCTTGGAGCCAGCCCTCAGGGAGGCCGGAGGGCTGATCGAAACCCATCTCCCAAGGGGAGGTCAGAGGTGCGATGGAAACTGCTCCTCCCTCTCTCACTCTGTGGGAGCGCGAAGTCCTCCAGCCGGGGCGGCGCCTCTAGGCCTGGGTTGCGCTGGAGCCGGGCGGCCATCGTAGGTGCATGAAGTGGGCACGCGGGCCCTGTGGTGCTGGGAAGATGGAGGGCACGGACGGGGAAGTCCGGGTAGGGTGTGTGTGTGGGTCCTGGCGGGAAGGACCGGCTAGGCCGTGTACTCGGGGGCTGAATGAGGTGCACGTGTCAGGGGGTGTGGCTAGGGGTCAGGGATGGCCATGCCACGAGGCCGGGTCTAACACTGCCTCTACCAGCAAAAGCCTCTGGAATGACAGAGAGGGAGCAATGGACAGACAAGCCCCATAGGCTGTCATTATGTGGCTCAGAACAGGATACTGTGCCTTTAAGAAAACTTTCCAGAACTTTTCCAGTATCCCAGAATGCACAGCAGGTCCCTTTTACTTGCAGTTCTTTTTGAAGGCGTAACACGCCAGACCTGTAGCATTCCTTACATTAACATTTATCTCTCCACCGGGGAGGAGGGCGGGTGCTTATGACTATGACAGAGATACCCCTACTACAGAACTGGAGTTACAGAAAAGAAACTACTCATTCTGTAATAGGGGATCTCTGTGTATAGTCATAATCTAGTGAATAGAATGGCAAGCCCATCCCCACACCAAAACGGCGGTGGAGAAGACTACAAAATAACACCACTACAGTGCGAACAAATTTCGCAGCGAAGCCTGCCCAACCTGAGCATCTGCCCTGGCATCCGTGTCCAGACAGTAATGCGCAGTAAAGGTATGGACCGACCTCCAAGTGGCCGCCTTGCAGATCTCTGCAATCGGAAAATTACGCAGCAAAGCAGTCGTGGCAGCTTTGCCCCTGGTGGAATGAGCCTTAGGTTTACCCCCTAAGGTCTTATTAGCCTTTTGGTAACACAATTGTATTCAGGACACAATCCACCGAGAGATGGACTGTTTGGAGGTAGCAAGACCGGTCCTGACTGATCCATAATTGATAAACAACTGGTCTGACCTACGAATATCTTTGGTCTTATCAAGATAAAACTTCAACACCCTCCTAACGTCCAGTGAATGTAGAGACCTTTCCGCTGGAGAAGAGGGATTCTGAAAAAACGTAGGTAAAGTTATGGTCTGGTTGACATGAAAATCAGATATAACCTTAGGAAGAAATTTAGGGTGAGTACGCATAACAACCTTAGCAGCATGAAATACCGTACAAGGTTCTTGGCAACACAACGCCTGAAGTTCACTCACCCTGCGGGCCGACATAATGGCCACTAGGAACGCCGCCTTCCAAGACAGGTGCTGCAACGAAGCCTTGTGAATAGGTTCAAAAGACTCCTTCATCAATCTGGACAGCACCACATTCAATTCCCATGAAGGCGAGGGAAGTCTGACAGGAGGGAACACTTTCTTCAAGCCTTCCAAAAAATCCTTGATCACAGGGATCTGAAAGAAGGAAGCCTGTGAAGGGCATTTCCTGTAAGCAGTCAAAGCAGCGAGATGGACGTTAATGGAACGGAAATTAAGGCCAGACTGCGCCAAATGCAAAAGGTACGGAAGGATGACATCTTCCGTACATGTAGTCGGGTCAAAGTGCTTGGACTTGCACCAGATGCAGAATCTCTTCCACTTGCAAGCATAGGACGTCCTCGTGGAAGGTCGCTTAGCCTCCTTCAGTATATCCATGCAATCTGCTGGTAGATTCAAATGGCCATATTGCACTATCTCAGGAGCCATGCCGCCAAACTCAAAGACGAGAGGTTGGGGTGCACCAACTGCCCCCCGAACTTCGTGAGAAGGTCCGGCCTGCACGGCAGCCGTATGTGAGGACAGAGACCGGTGAAGCAGGTCCGTCAACCACCACTGTCTGGGCCATTCTGGGGCAATCGGGATCATCCGCGCCCCGCATTGGGACAGCTTGATGAGCACCGCCAGAATCAGGGGAATGGGTGGAAAAGCGTACAGAAAGCTGTTCGACCAGTCGATCCATAGCGCATTCCCCAGCGTCCCCCGCTGGTAGTACCTGGATGCGAAGTCTCGGCATTTGCTGTTTTCGGCGGTGGCGAACAGATCTACGTCTGGAGTCCTCCACCTTGCGAAGACGTCTCCTAGTAATTCGTCGTTTATGACCCATTCGTGGTTTTCCTGAATCAGTCTGCTCAGTGCGTCCGCCTGAACATTCTGCACACCTGGCAGATGCGTGGCCGTAATCGTCAGTCCTCGGGCCAGAAGCCAGTGCCAGGTCGACTGCACCTCCTGCGACAAAGTGCGTGATCTCGACCCCCCCCTGCTTGCTGAGGTAATGCATCGTGGTTGTATGGTCCGTCTGTACAAGCAGCGAGTTGGTCTGGAAGGACGGATGGAAGGCCTTCAATGCCAAGTAAACAGCTCTGAGCTCCAGGAAATTGATGTGGTATGTCGACTCCAACGGGGACCACTTTCCTTGCATCTGTAAGTCTCCGGAATGCGCTCCCCAGCCTTGGAGAGACGCATCCATCACGATACTCTTCGTGGGAATGTCCTTGTGGAAGGGAACCCCCCTGAGGAGATTTTCCGCCGAACACCACCACTTCAGCGACTGAAGAGCATGCAGAGACAGCCGTATCTTGTCGTCCCAAGAACCTGTCCTCTGATCCCACTGATCCTTCAAGCACTCCTGCAGTGTTCTCATGTGCAGCCGTGCGTGAGGCGTGAGGAAGATACATGAGGCCATCGATCCCAGCAGCGAAGACACCTTCCTCACTGTCGTCGATGGAGCGGTCATAAGCCTTCCGAAGGAGTGATAACCGTCTCTCCTCCGAAGGAGACACGCTTGCTGACAGCGTATTGATGGAGGCCCCCAAGTACTGTATGCACTGGACCGGAGTTTGGACAGACTTGGACATGTTGACGTGCAACCCCAGCTTGTTCAAGAGAACGCACGTCTTCCGGAAGTGCGCTTGTGCTTCCGAGAAGGAGAAGGCCTTGATCAACCAATCGTCCAGGTACGGGTAGACAAACACCTTGTTCCTCCGCAGGTGTGCAGCTACCACTGCCATGCACTTCGAGAAGGTCCTGGGCGCAGACTTTAGCCCAAATGGCAGTACTGCGTATTGATAATGATTGGCGCCGACTTGGAATCGCAGGAACTTCCTGTGCTTCCGTGCAATGGGCACATGGAAGTACGCATCCTGTAGGTCTATGGCACAGAGCCAGTCTCCTCGTTGCAGCTGAGGGTAAATCTGATGCAACGATAGCATACAGAATTTGTCTCTGCGAATCCATTTGTTTGCTTGCCGCAAATCCAGAATGGGTCTGAACTCGTTCTTGTCCTTCTTGCGAACCAGGAAGACCTGAGAGTACAGACCTCTTCCCCTTTGAGACAGAGGTACGTCTTCCACCACCTTTTTCCTCAACAGGATGTCTGCCTCCGCCTGGAGCTCTCGCAGTTGATACCGTGAGCTTACCGGCGGAATCGCTGGAGGCGGGCTGATGAACTGAAGACTGTATCCATTGCAAACAATATTCAGCACCCACTTGTCCCGAGTAATTTTTCACAACTCTGCCAGAAAAGATTGAACGTTTCCCTCCACTGGAGTGGGTAACGGTTGCAGGGGAAGTAATCGCTCAGGGCCGAGACCCAGCCGGGCCCTTGGTCGCTGTAGCGGACTGCTGGCCTCCTCTACCCTTCTGGCGCTTCTGGAAGGGTTTCCGGAACTGTTGCTGCTGTTGTGGCTGCTGTCCCGAGGCCTGCCCACGCCCTCTGCCTGCAGCCCCGAACCGTCTCTGGAACGGGCACTTTTTCTTCTCAGGCTTCTCTAACCCGACAGCCGTCAGGGTCTCTGCCTCCGTCTTCATGCGGGCCATTTCGTCGCACGCATGCTGGCCGAACAGGGTTTCCCCCGAGAAAGGTAGGTTGGCCATTCTTTGTTGTGCCTCCGGTTTGAGTGAGGTAAGGCGAAGCCAAGCGCGACGCCGTTGGTTGATGCCATGACAATAGCCATGTGCCGCTAACAGAGACACATCCGCTGCCGCGCCGATAATCTGATTTGACACCAGCATCCCCTCACGCAAAGTCTCTAGAAAGTCCTCCTTCTTGTCTCGAGGCAGCAGCTCCGCGTACTGCTGGAAAGACTCCCATAGGGCACGGTCGTAGCGTCCCAACAGAGCCCCGGCACTTGCCGCCTTCATGGTGGTAGAAGCCGTCCCACAGACCTTTCTGCCCGCCGAGTCTAGCCATCGGCTATCCTTATCAGGCGGGACTGTCGAGGAAGGAGTGGTAGCATGCTGCTTCCGTGCCGCCGTCACAATGACCGAGTCCGGTTTCGGGTCCATCCTCAGAAAGGTCGGGTCCGATACCGGCGCCCGATACTGCTTCAGGAGCCTAGAGGGGGCTGGTTTAGTCACCGCCGGAGAGAGGAACAACTCCGTAGCGGGCTCCACCAATCCCGGCACTAGTAGCAGCAGGGGGCGAGGCAGGAGCTTCTTGTGCAGCGTCTCGAAGATCACGGACGTCGTAGGTGTTGGCACCGTCACCGTGATCCCTAGCTTGGCCGCACCCCTCAGTAGCACCTTCTGGATGGAGACTACATCGTCGACAGGCGATACTCCCGTCCCTGGCGAGTCCGACAGCGAGTAGTCCCTGGCAGACGATTGGGTGCGGGATCTGGCTCTGCGCCTCCTGCGGCGTTGCCCAGATGTCGATGACGACCGTCCACGGCTCCGTGATCTTCCTCTCCGTCCGGAGCGGGAGCGCGATCTGTTTGGCTTCGGCCGCTCAGCCGGCCTCGCAGGCGACGGCGGCGTAACCTGGTGCCGCGGCCTCGGAGTTCTCTTCGGCGGCGTCCGATACCTAGGCAACAACACCGACCGTGGCGGGGCCACAGGTGGGCCCGACGGTGTGTGAGGAGGAGGAGGAGGAGGTGGAGGCGGTGGCGTAGGGATCCGTGGTGAGGGCTCCTTTGGCAAAGGAGGAAAGGGTGGCGACCTAGGCTTAGGAGGTGTATACACCACTGAGTACACCGAGCCCGGTGACTCCGTTCTCTTCCCTTGTGACCCCGAGGGACTCCCGGCGTCAGGACTCCTCCTGCGCTGCCTCGGTGTCGATGAACGCCTCCTCGACAGCGAACGCCTCCTCGCCGGCGAACGCCTCCGACAGGTCCTCGACATCGGGGATCACCTCGACGGTGACCGTCTCCTCTTTGCCAACGGCGAACGGCGACCTCGCCTTGACGGCGAGCGCCTACGCCGGGCCTGTTCTCGACGCCGATGGCTCGACGGAGAAGTGGACGGCGTCGACGAAGATAATGATGTCGTTGACGGCGGACTGCTCCGCTCCCTCGACTTCGAGCGTCGACGCTGTTTCTCCCCAGAGCCCTGGGGAGACGGTGAACAAACTGCAGCCATCCCCCTCGACGCCGTAGTCGACGCAATCGACGGAGAAAGGGGACGTTTGCTGGGCTTCCTGCCCCTGGAGAGCCCCCCAGGGGCCTCAGCATGGGCAGAATCAGCCCGTCCTGACCCACCTTGTGCCCTCAGCCTTCTGTCCTCCAGGCCTTGGAGCCTGATCTTCATCCTCTCTCTCAGGGTCCTGGCTGAGAAAGATTGGCAAATGTCACACTCCTCTGGAACATGGGACTGGGGAAGGCAGACAATGCACACCCTGTGTGGGTCCGACTTGGCCTTCTTTCTCTCGCACTCTGGGCACTTGTCAAACAAGCCAGGCATGTTGACAACACAGAGCACACACAAGAAGGAAGGCAACAAGGTACTTAATAAGCACGTGAAAAGTGATCAAATCCAAATAAACCCTTGAAAAGGGAGAGCTCAATGCTCCAGGGTCCTGCTAGCAGGAGCCGGAAAAAAGAACTGAAAGTAAAAGGGACCTGCTGTGCATTCTGGGATACTGGAAAAGTTCTGGAAAGTTTTCTTAAAGGCACAGTATCCTGTTCTGAGCCACATAATGGCAGCCTATGGGGCTTGTCTGTCCATTCCTCCCTCTCTATCATTCCAGAGGCTTTTGCTGGTAGAGGCAGGTTTTTCTCTGTGGAAAAAGCTGGGCAGGCAGTGCTGTTTGTGGATGTTGGTGGAATTTTCTAGTTGAAGTACTGGACAGTGTTGCCTGTGGATATAGGCTGCATTATCTGTCTTTGAATCCTCTCTTAAGTGTGGATGCAGGTCTGCATGGCTTGACAACTTCTTAAGAGATTATTTTTATTGCTCCGGGGTCCACGCACATGGGCGGGACTATTCACTAGATTATGACTATACACAGAGATCCCCTACTACAGAACTAAACTTATCAGGCTTAACCAGACACCCCCTTGCTAACTCAGTTTATTGGGATCACTGCCGGGTGTCCCTTTGAGAAAACTCTCCACACATCTGGAGCACAATTAGTAATAAACGTAAATCTATAGCTGACACAAATAATCAAATGTACACCTATTATTAAAAGTTATCCATTGTTAAAAAGTTCACAGCCTTTTCTTTTGTAATTAAGGTATCGAAGTATTTTATCTGAAACATGCCAGCAAGAAAACATTATTTCGTATTAGTCTAACTTTTCTTTTGGTGTCTAGCTACATTCCACTCTTCATTCAGTTTTTATTGCCATGCTTTAATACTACCTTGCTCACTGAGTTACAACAAAAGGAAAATGCTACTTACCAGTATGCATCTGTTCTTGGCATGTAGAGCTGTAGATTCGTATGCTTGTGCATAGATCGCCATCTGGTGTTGAGCTCGGATGTTTGCACTTTGTTTTTGTCTTGGAAGAAATCTTTGTTGTCACAAGGTAGGTGACATGCGCACTATCATCCTAAGGAGAAGTCCCCTACCTCATGACTACAAAGACTTCTTCCAAGACACAAACAAAGTGCAAACATCCGAGCCCAATACCTGATGGCCATCTATGCATAAGTATTCGATCTACAGCTCATATGCCTCGAACATAAATTTTTCCTATACTGAATCACGGAGTAATAAAATCCTTTTTGCTAGGAAGGGCCCAAACACAGACAGATCTTTTTGAAAGAATACACCCAACAAATTGGTTTAATCTAATTAAAATGTTCTTCTTTTCCCAAAAAAAATCAAATATGTAGTATTTATTGAGATACAAAAGCAAATAGAGAGTTTTGTTAAATTTCTTCACCAAATTCCATTCTATGCAAGGCCGTAAAAACCTGTAAAAATGCTGTCTTTCTCCTAAAAAGACTGTTAATAATATAGGTAAAGTACACCCAAATGTCCTAAAAAGGATAACGCGAGACACAGTAGTTGTGGACTAGTATTGAGATGCCACAGTTGGAGTTCATTGATGAGACCAAAAAACATCTTGTAACGGACACCATTCTACCCTCCATCTCTCTATCCCCAAATGATTAAATTCTTAACTTTTATTTATTTACAATATTTTCCAAACATGCTAACTTTGCTCAGCATAATTCTGCCTGCCATGCATTTCTCTTTACTGTTTAATTACTCTTCTGTATGTGGTTGACTAACTTTGGATTTTGTAAATCACTGTTCTTGTTGTATCTGCCATTTCCTTTTGCCACATCATTCCTCTGGCGTTTACTATTGTAATTCATTCCCTCTTGCTTCAGTCTGTGCCTTTGATCCAATTTCTGCTTTTCACTTTTTAGGTCTCGTCTGACCCAGCGCATGCGCTGGTCTGGCGAGACTTATTGAGAGGGCTCCAAAAAGTGCTACCAGGCCAGCATAGAGCTACAGTGCATGTGCGCGGGCGCGCGCGCCGCGCTTTACCGCGATTACTTTCACGGCCCCACGGCCGCTTTGATGTTTGATCGCGATCACGATCGCTTTGGCGGCCGCACGGCCGCTTGGCATAGCCAACAGGTCTCGCTTTTGTGAACTTAGAAGTATTTAGTTATGCAACTGTTGCATGGCTAAACACTTATAAGGTCCCAAAGGCGAGACCTATTGGCTATGCCAATGCTTGTTTCTTTATGCTTTTCTGCCATTTCTGACAAAACATTATCATTATCATCTACCCATTCCCAGACCAAAATAATGAATATGCTACTTACCAGTATGCATCTGTTCTTGGCATGTAGGGCTGCTGACATTCATATCTGTGCATAGATCGACGCCTAGTGTTGGGTCCGGATGTTTGCACGTTGTTGTCCTGGAAGAGTCTTCGAAGTATCCTGAGATAGGTGACTCCTCCCCTGGACCACAGTGCGCATGGGCATCCTCTCCATCCTCAGATTGTTTTTCGCCATTGTGGCAGTGATGGAGTAGATACAGAAAGTGATGACCATGCTTACAGTAATTCTGAGAGCTGCAGCTGCTACAGGCGCCGGGGAGGAGGGTGGGCGATATGAATGTCAGCAGCCCTACATGCCAAGAACAGATGCATACTGGTAAGTAGCATATTCAGTTCGAGGCATGTGGTCTGCTGAATTCATATCTGTGCATAGAATATATAGCAGTACCCTCTATTAGCGGCGGCCACCAGTGCCAGCTGCAGCGGTCTGAAAAAGAGTTTTGAGAACAGCCTGTCCTACAGCTGCCTGCTGTTTTGATTGCACATCTACACAATAGTGTTTGGTAAATGTATGTGTAGTGGATCAGGTGGCTGCTCTACATATATCATGCAAAGGAATGTTTCCCAGGAAAGCCATGGAGGCCCCTAACTTACGTGTTGAGTGGGCTCGTGGGGGAATCGTTAATGTGCGTTTAGCTTTTTGATAGCAAATTTGAATACATTTAACGATCCATCTGGCTATACCTGCTTTGGAGATGGCGTTACCTTTGTGGTGTGGGGCAAAGGCAACGAAAAGTTGTTTTGTTTTCCTGAAGACTTTAGTCCTGTCTATATAGTACATGAGGGCTCTCTTTACATCCAGTGTATGGAGTGCTCTTTCTGCGACAGTTTGTGGGTTTTGAAAGAACACAGGCAGTTCAATAGTTTGATTCATGTGGAACTGCGATATCACCTTGGGCATGAATTTGGGGTTGGTACGTAGTACGACCCTGTTGGCGTGAACCTGTATGAATGGCTCTTGAACGGTTAGTGCCTGGAGTTCACTAACTCTTCTTAACGAAGTGATTGCTACTAGGAAAGCTACTTTCCAGGTGAGGCATTGAATCTCGCATGAGTGTAGAGGTTCGAAGGGTGGACCCATCAGGCGTGTGAGGACCAAGTTGAGGTTCCACATTGGAGCTGGTGGGTGGCTTGGAGGAATTACTCGTTTGAGTCCTTCCAAGAATGCTTTGATGGCAGGCACTCTGAATAAAGAGAGGTGCTGCCTGTTCTGGAGATAGGCTGATATTGAGGTCAAATGGACACGTATTGAGGTGTATGCCAGATTGCATCGGTATAGGTGTAAGAGATAACAAATTATGTTTTGGATGGATGTGTCTAGCGGGTTAATGTCATTGTTATTGCAATAAATTACGAACATTTTCCATTTGGCTGCATAGCAAGCTCTGGTAGTGGGTCTTCTAGCTTCCTTAATGATGTCCATACAGTCAGGTGGCAGGTTCAGGTAGCCAAACTCTAGGACTTCAGGAGCCAGATTGCCAGGTTCAGCTGTTGCGGATCTGGGTGCTGAATCTCTCCATGGTTCTGCGTCAAATGCGCGGGTTTGATCTGTAGCCTTTGATGCGGCACCACGGAAAGTTCGAGAAAGGTGGTGCACCATGGTTGGCGTGCCCATGTTGGAGCAACCAGGACGAGTGTTAGTGAGTGTTGTCTGAGTTTGCGTGCCACCAGCGGTATCAATGGTGCTGGGGGAAAAGCGTACGCAAATCTGCCGGACCAGTTCATCCATATCGCATTGCCCTGCGACTGCGGATGTGGGAACCTGGCGGCAAAGCTTTGGCATTTTGCGTTTTCGCTTGTGGCGAATAGGTCTATCTCTGGATGACCCCACTGCTGGAAGTACGGTTGGAGTACTGATGGGTGTAACTCCCACTCGTGCATCTGGTGGCTGTGTCTGCTGAGCAGATCCGCCATCTGGTTGTCCTTGCCGGGGAGGTGTTCCGCCATGAGGAACATGTTCCTCTGAATGGCCCACTTCCACATGCTCTGAGCCAGATGAGACAACTGTGGAGAGTGTGTTCCTCCCTGCTTTTGTATGTAGTACATGGCGGTCATGTTGTCCGTTCGGATCAACACGACTTTGTTGCACAAGTGTACTTTGAATGCTTTTATTGCTAGGAAGATTGCCATCAGTTCTAGAAGGTTGATGTGCATCTTCTTTTGTTGTATTGTCCATAGTCCCTGCACTGTGTAATTGAGTACATGAGCTCCCCATCCCTGGAGAGACGCGTCCGCTGTCAGTATTATTTGTGGAACAGGCTCTTGGAACGGTCGGCCCTTGCAAAGGTTTTGTGGATTCCACCAATGCAGAGAGTTGTATGCCCGACCGCTCACCAACACTAGGTCTTTTAGTTGCCCGTGAGCCTGATTCCATTGACGTGCTAAGCACTCCTGAAGCGGGCGCATATGTAGTCTCGCGTGTGGGACTATGAAGATGCAGGAGGCCATCATGCCTATCAACTGCATGAACACTTGCGCAGGAAGGGAGTGTTGGGGTTTGAACTTGGAAATCAGCATTTGCATGCTGTTGATCCTCACTAAATTTGGCTGAGCTGTGGCTGCCAGAGTGTCTATGGTCGCACCTAGGTACTGTTGTACGTGTGCGGGTTGGTGATGTGATTTTGGGTAATTTAGTGAGAACCCCAGACTGTGAAGAAGGTGAATGGTGCGGGACATGTGGCTGGCACATTGCTGGGCTGACTTTGCCTGAACAAGCCAGTCGTCCAGGTAAGGGTAGACGCGAATGTGTTGCCTCCGTAGATGTGCAGCCACAGTAGCTAGGCACTTTGTGAAAACTCTGGGTGCTGTTGTCACGCCGAAGGGAAGAACCTTGAATTGGTAGTGCTGCCCTTGAACAGTGAACCGGAGATATTTTCTGTGTGAGGGGTGAATGGGTATGTGGAAATACGCATCTTTGAGGTCTAGCGTGGCCAGGAAGTCTCCCTGTTTGAGCAGCGGGAGGACTTGTTGTAGGGTGAGCATGTGGAAATGCTCTGAGAGAATGTAGCGGTTGAGGGGTCTCAGGTCTAGTATGGGTCTGAGTGACCCGTCCTTTTTTGGTATTAAGAAGTACAGGGAGTACACCCCCGTGCCTTGCTCGTGGATGGGTACGACCTCTATTGCGCCTTTTTCCAGCATACTTAGCACTTCCTGCTGTAATAGCGCTAAGTGCTCTGAGGTCATAGGACGGTGTTTTGGCGGTATTGTGGGTGGAGTGGAGGTTAATTCTAGGCAGTAACCGCGTTTGATAATATCTTTGACCCACCTGTCCGTGGTGATGGTGTTCCACGTGGACAGGAACCTTTGTAGCCTTCCCCCGACAGGTGTTATGTGGTCGGGAGGAAGGGAGAGGGCGTCACTGTTTGTTCTTGGGGGAGGACCTGGTATTGCCGTATCCGCGTCCTCTGCCCTTTGTGCTGGAGCCACGATACCCACCCCGGGTGTTTTTATCGTAGGTACTTTGTGTGTTGCCCTTGTTGTAGGTTTGCTGTGACCCCTGTCCTCTGCCTGCTCCTCTATTTCCGGGGCGACGAAAGGAGCCACTCCGAAAGGTCTGCGTTTGGAGAGCCCCCATGGACTTTGCAGTGTCTGTGTCCTTTTTTATTTTTTCTAGGGTGGTGTCAACTTCTGGCCCGAATAAGTAGTCGGGGTTGACCGGCTGATTGAGGATGTTATTTTGAACCTCAGGTTTGAATCCGGAGATTCGTAACCAGGCGTGTCGTCGTAGCATGACGCTGGTGTTTATTGCTCTGGCAGCTGTATCTGCGGCATCCAGTGCACACTTAATGGATGCGTTCGTGAGGAGTTGTCCCTCCCTGATGAGGATCTCTGCTCCCTCTTTGTATTGGTCAGGGAGATGTTGGAGTAGGGTTTCTAATGTGTCATAGTGTGCGCGATCGTAGCGAGCTAGGAGCGCCTGGGTATTGGCAATACGCCATATGTTAGCTGCCTGTGCTGCAACCCGTTTGCCGGAGGTCTCTAGCACCTTGGACTCTTTGTCCGGGGGAGGAGCATCCCCAGTTGTCTGCGAGAGCGCCCGTTTGCGAGCATTTGCGACTACGATGGAATCCAGAGGCAACTGGCCTCTAATGTACGTAGGGTCCCCAGTCGCCGACCTATATTTCTTGTCGATCCTGGGGTTTATTACTCTTGCCCTGGTGGGTTCTTTGAAAATGTCCTTTGCTGGTTTGAGGACACCTTTCAACATGGGTAGAGTTTTGATATTCCTTTCGGAGGATGCGAAAGTATCCATTAGAAAATCGTCCTCGATTGTGTCAGAGTGGAGTTGCACACCATGATTTGCCGCAGCACATTCAATTAGGGCATTGAATGCGGCAGTGTCCTCTGTGGGAGACATTTTTGCGCCATATAGCTGCGTGTCCTGTGTATCCATAGGTGCACCTGTGTCTACAGGGTCATCCCAAGCCTGGTCAGGGTCCTGTTGGCCTTCAGGGTCCATCTCTCTGGGGTAGGGGACGTCGTCACCCATATAGTCCTCCAAAACGTCGGTTTCGGAGTGTGTAGGAGAGAAGGACTGTGGATCTGGGTAGGAGGTATGGAGACGTTCGTAAAGAACTGGTTCCGAATCCGCTGGCAGCTTTTTCTTTAGCGGGATCCGGTAGGAGTCCAAAGCGTGTTCGGAAGATATCCTCCGCTTGTGGAGCATAATTCTGCCGGTGTCTGTGTCGGCATCGATGATGTGGGACGGTGACGTCTCCGTAGGAGAGCGTTCGGCAGGTGTGATCCTAGTTTGGGTGACACGTGTTCTTATTTCAAACATTTTGGGCGCCGTGGATGGCGGCAGGCCAAAAGTGATATGGGGTGGTGCTGGAGAAGCTTTTTGAGCTTTTTTCGGCTCGGGGCCCGACGTGTCCTGGAGGGCTGCCTTTTCTCTGATGCGTTGCAAGGACGCTGCAACTTGTCGCACCTGGAGCGCCGACGGTTCTTTGGCGCCGAGCGGTTCTGTAGAGGCAGGCGTGGGCTTCTTCGGGGCCACGGGGTCATCGAGTCGAGGAGAGGTAGTAGCCGTCGACGGCGTCGATGATTGGGCCTTAGGTGCTGCTTTCGAAGTGGTGTGCGGCGCAGCTGCCATTTTGACCTTTGTGGCCGGAGCCGATTGTTTCGGTGCCGGGTGCCGAGGCGGTTTGGCAGTACCGATGGCCTTTTTCCGTGTGTCGGCGCCGACGTCGGCTGCTGCGAGTTCGGCACCGAAGTCCCGTTTGGTGCGGTCGGTGCCGACGGGTTTTGCTGGCGTCGAAGGTGTAGTGGGCTTCGATCCGACCAGTGTCACTTTCAGTTTCGGTTTCTGTGGAACCGACACGACTTTTGGTTTCGGTTTCGAGGAAGGGAAACCAGTAGTTTTGGGTACTAATGGCTGTCGCTGAATGTCCGAGGCCGGGCCCGAGGGCGGGGCCGAAGAACTGCGGGATAGGTCTTGGGTAAGGCCCGAAGGCGATCCCTCGACCGGAGCCATAGACTGACGCACTGGGATATCCTCCGTCTGTACGGGTAGGCCTTGCTCATCACCGGAGCTACTTTCTTCGGCCCCTAAGGCCTCATTGTAGTCTCCTACCTCGGTGACGTCTTCATCCCTGTGAAAGAGTTGTTCTTCGATGTCTTCCGATCCGGAATCGTGTTCGGAAGCGGGGCTGGAGGGTAGGTTCTCCACGCCTTCCACATCCTCGTCCTCGGCGCTGAAGATGTTGGTCGGGGCCGGTGCCGCTTGCTGCGCTTCAAGTCTCGCTGCTCGTCGATTCCGGAGAGTCTTTTTGGATCGGAATCGGGCACAGGCCATACACGTGGATTCGTCGTGATCCGGTGAAAGGCATTTGTTGCACACCGGATGGACGTCGACATGGGGATATTTCGCATTGCAAACAGCACACCGCTTGAATGGTGTCCTCGATTCCATCGTCGATGGTGTCGATGGTCGATGCGAAAAGTTGTTTTTGAAGTTAGTAAACTAACAAGTAACTGTCGATACCGATCGGGAACAGTACCGACGCGAACTAAAGGCCTTTTGGCCTGAAAAAAGTTTTCCCTAACTTGAGTCAAGATAAGCACATCCGAACCCAATGGCGGAAAAAAACAATCTGAGGATGGAGAGGATGCCCATGCGCACTGTGGTCCAGGGGAGGAGTCACCTATCTCAGGATACTTCGAAGACTCTTCCAGGACAACAACGTGCAAACATCCGGACCCAACACTAGGCGGCGATCTATGCACAGATATGAATTCAGCAGCCCACATGCCTCGAACACAAGTCTTCAGCTATGCACAGACAACGTTGTCTCTGCAAAAGTCTCTTCAAGACATCATCTTATATGCTCCATACTTCGACTGCAGAGGCAAAGGGAACTATGATGCGCTCCTCTGTGTTGGCACAGCTAAGTGTTTCCAATCCATTGGTGGCAACAGAGAATTTGGTGGCACAGAAGGCCTCGTTGTGGGTAACATATGATACATTTCTGAAAGCCAGAACATTTCTTAAGCAAATGGGGGAAGGAACAAGAACACAGAAAAAGGGTTTTTTCATTAATTTATGTATCAGAATTGATAGCATTCGTTATGCGAACCAAATTACATACAACAAGAATACATTGCAGAATTTTTGCACTTCAAAATTCATACAGTGATACACAATGGTGAGATAGTAGTGCTCAGTGGTGATATAGATACACAGTGCAGTGAGGTGGTAGTGGGGGGATGTGGTTTGTTTTGGAGGGCCAAATTCAAGAAGCAGTGACAAGTACGTTAAACAAATTATATAGTTGATAGCGACTATGTCCTGCAATCTGTGCCAAAATAGATCGTCGACATTTCAACCCTATGGGCGCTTGGTGGAGTGTCACAAGCGGGTCTTCATCAGGACTGTGGAGGAGGAGAGGTTGCCTATGGGAAGGAGTATTATAATAATGAGTGTTCAAGTTCCCATTGTTCGAAAGTAATTAAATCAAGGAATTGTATTATAGACTCACCCTAGAATTTCAAGGGCGGTCAAGGCAATTGATTGAAGGGGTTGGTTTATTCTAGCAACATGTCTGTGAAAAATAAGGTATTTGTAAGTGCTAACTCAGATGTGAGTAAAACACAATAGCTTAGAATAATTCTAAAATCTTACCAACTGTGATATGAATTGCACAGAAGATCTAAAGGAAAACAAGATAAAGGGGAAAATTAATCCCTAAGAAGCAGAAAGTTGATTTGAGAGTGGTATAATCAGGGCACAATGGTAAAACTCACCAAAAAATTATTGTATTCTGGTAAAACGGAGTCCTCACGAAACACTGCTTTCTGGTTGCAGAGCAAGTGAGAAATGAGCTCTTAAGTACTCTAGGCCAAAGCTCCAGATGGGAGCTGGATGATGATTGACAGGTGTGTTCAAGGACAGCATCACAAGGCCTCACTGCCGAGTCAAAGGGCTACACCTAAACTGTAGCTAAATCAATTAAATTCTGCCAGGTAAATGTGTGCAGACGAAGTGAAGGGAAAAATGCCGATTTGGATAATTAAGCCCGAATCGCTTTGACAAATGTATTGGGTAAGGGAAAAAGAATATTCATGGTGATACTACCTTGCATGGAAACAATTGATTGATTCATAGAGGAGGGGCCTACGCAGGCAAGCTGGGTTGGGCTCCCACCATGAACTTGATGATGATTGACACGAGTGTTCAAAGAAAGCAACCATAAGGGTTTTACTAGCGCTGGGTAGGACTGAAGCTGAAAAAATCCAGCTAAAAGAGACTGTAAGAAATCAATTGAACTTCTGCAAAGCAGATAAATGTATTCAGGGAAAAGCAGTATTATAAAGATACACTTCATGAATTCTGGATGTGGGTGCTGATCATGCAATCTTGCCTACATTTAGAGGCTTGGAAAGGTATTCGGTCTCCATGAAAAAGTGTGTTTTATGTAATGGAAACACAGTGATTCATGCAGGAGTAACAAGAATATCATGAAAGAGCACAATCAATGATAGAGACAACAGATCTAAAGCACTCCGAAAATACAATGGTATTAATAGTCATTAAATAATAATTTTTGTAAACAACGCTGTGGTTTTTGGACATGTAAAAAGAAGAAGAAGAAGAAACATTAAGTGCTAAAATCAATTTAACATAACAAAGACATGTTATTTTAAAGGACATTTGTACTGTTGGGGGTTACTACAAACAGTAAAGTGCCCTTATGTAATGTCTGCAATTGTCTTTGAAAAGGGGTGGGGGGGGGCAGGGGACTGGGGAGAACTAAAGTTGGCCCATCTGTCTCGAAGTCTCCTCTTGTTCATTGAGCCCCTCGGTTACTGAATTAAGTGAATGTATCCATTTGCACTCTTTATACCTGAGAGCTTGAACAATGGAACCACCCCTGGTACTGGGCAGTATCCTCTGAAGTATAAGCCATTTGAGACTTGTAGCTGTGTGCATTTTGTTCGAAAAATGTTGGACTAGGGGTGCTCCTGGGATATTGAATCTCACCCTGCTCATATGTTGCAGTATCCTCGTTTTTGCCTTCTGAGTTGTTTGACCCACGTAAACTTTTTCACAGGGACATATAATGGCATACACAACATTCATGCTGTTGCAATTGGTGAATGCTGGAAGTTTGTGGGTTTTGTGGTTGTGTGTAAAAGACACACCTTCGATGGTAAGGGGGCAGGCTTTGCAACTCCCGCATTTGTGATGTCCCATCAGTGGCGGTAATCCCAGCTGGTCCCTGATGTCTGGTGCTTTTGGAGTCTCCAAATAGGCTTTTACTAGATTGTCTTTCAAGTTGCTGCCTCTCTTAAAAGTAAAAACCGGTTCGGAGTTGGTAGGTAGATCACTGGCAACCAAATTCCAATACTTCTTCACAATTTTCTTGATGGCATTGCTTTTGGAGTTGAAAGTGGTAACACACACCAGGCCCTTTGACGTCTTCTCCTTGTCGCCAGGTCTTAGCAGCTCATCTCGCGGACAATACCAGGCTCGTTTCCGTGCTCTCCTGAGTAATCCAAGAGGGTAACCTCTTTCTTTTAGTCGTGTGGTCAGGATATCCGTTTCCCTGAAGAAGTCCACCCTGCGTGTGCAATTCCTCCTGAGTCTCAGGTATTGCCCAAAGGGGAGGTTGTCCCTTACATTCCGGGGGTGATGGGACTGGTATTTGAGGAGCGTATTTCTTTCAGCTGGTTTCCGGTATAAATCACAAAAGATAAGGTCATCCTCGACTTTCAGAGTGAGGTCTAGAAAATCAATGCTGGCATTGTTTTTAGTCATGGTAAACTGGATATCCATAGTCCTCTGATTGAGCCAGGCTAAAAACTCATCTAGTGCCGTTGTTGATCCGGTCCAGACCATGATAACATCGTCGATATATCGCTTCCAGACCTCAATATTCTCCAGAAAAGGGTTGGTCAAGCTGTATAGATGTTCTTCTTCATAGGAATCCATGAAAATATTCGCTAGACTCGGTGCATATGTAGCATCCATGGCGACTCCTTTGCATTGAAAGTAAAATTGTTTAAGGAAAACAAAATAGTTCTTCCTCATGGCTATTTCCAACATGGTTGTCAAGAATTCTGTAGGGATCCAATGTGGTCTAGGGCGCCTGTCAAGCGAGTCCCTTACCACCCTTAATGCAGTCGCTATCAACTATATAATTTGTTTAACGTACTTGTCACTGCTTCTTGAATTTGGCCCTCCAAAACAAACCACATCTCCCCACTACCACCTCACTGCACTGTGTATCTATATCACCACTGAGCACTACTATCTCACCATTGTGTATCACTGTATGAATTTTGAAGTGCAAAAATTCGGCAATGTATTCTTGTTGTATGTAATTTGGTTCGCATAACGAATGCTATCAATTCTGATACATAAATTAATGAAAAACCCCTTTTTCTGTGTTCTTGTTCCTTCCCCCATTTGCTTAAGAAATGTTCTGGCTTTCAAAAATGTATCATATGCTATGCTGAAGTAACTACGGCTAACCGCAAAACGCATTGTTTCTACCCAAGGGAACCATTTTTCTTTATATATCAAATACCCAGGTTCCTAGGGACACAGGGTCACCCCATTTGTTAATATATAATTCAGTGCAGGTGCTTCCTGCGAGGGTACTTTTACTCTCACTTTGTGTGTTTTTTTGTGAAGGCATTTCCGTCTAATTACTAGTTGTGTATGAAAAAGTTTGTACAGCATGTCTGATAGAGAAACCCTGACATACACAGAAGAATATATTGCTAAGCTCATACAAGACCAGGGTGCATCAAACTTCTTGTTGGGTGAGAATAACTTCACACAAAATTCCTCCCTCAATGAAAAATTAGCTAAGATAGAGAGACTAGAGAAAAAATTAATTCGCTCCCGCCTCCATGGCCACATTTTGACCAAATATTTGCAGGCAAACATAATACCGAAGGGACTCCAGGTTCGTAACAAACCGGCTATTTTTATTGATGTTCCTAAATTTAGAGAAGGCTTCAGTTTTGTGGCGAACAATTGCTTTAGGCACTGGATGGTGCTAGGGATAGAAACGGCAATTGAGTACGTTAAAAAACTCATACAAGATATTACTATTCTCAAAAAAGAGATCCTAGATGATAGTGCACTCTCAGGTGCAAAAGAGGCCCTAGAAAGAGCGGAAAAAACTTTGGCCGAGTTCAACACCATCACGCTCAGTAAAAAACTTGACAAACTCTCTAAAGATATCCGCAACTACGACAAAAAATTCACTTACCCGTACCTATCAGATGATTATTACCAACAGGACAGCCAGGGCTTCTACACAAATAGAAGTAGGCAGGGCCCAAGACGCTTTACCAATTTCTCTGACTCCTCAGTTGGTAGTGGTTCTGATTCGGATACAGAGAGACCTAGCACTAGTTACCAAAATAACCAGGGGGCACATTTTTTAGGGGAAGGTCTGAGACCTCAAGGCAGGGGCAGGGGGACAGGTCAAATATGGGACCGCCCAAGGGGTTGTAACAAAGGGAGATACAACCCTCAGAACAATCAGCAGTTCAACCCCCAGTACAATCCCAAATTCAATCCACAGTTCAACCCCCAGTTCAATCCCCAGAACCCACAGCCCAACCAGCAGGGCAACCCCAGGGTGTTTTGGTCCAGAGACACATGGAGAGATATCCACTCGCAGACAGACCTACAGATGGTAAGGGCGACCCCTCCCACTCAACTTGAAAAACTGGACCCCATCATCAATTTATCGTCATCAGATTTCTAGAGTTGAAAGACAATTACTTGAAAAGGGACTTTCATTTGTACCTACGAATCGACCTGATGCTTTCAAGACAAAGTTACAAAGATTCTTTAGGAAGATTAGACTCAAATACTACTTCAACAGACATACTTATGACCCTTTGCCAACAGCCACCCATTTCAAACCAGCATCCACATTTACCCCAGCGGCCTATCTAATGAACCAAAGAATTTTGGCATATGAACAAGTGGTACTACAATAAACCATGGACTTAATTGAGAATAAGAACTATATCAATTATAACATTACGAAAGGAGAGACTTTCCTTGACATCCCTCAGCAACAACCGGGATATTGTGATTAAGAGTGCAGACAAAGGTGGCGCCGTGGTGGTACAGAATACTACTGATTATGTGGACGAAATGAAACAACAACTGAGTGTCCAAGACAGCTATCTCCCCATCCGTAGAGACCCCACGGGTGAGATCAGGAACCTCATACAAGCTTTGGTAGAGGATGGCATACATCAAGGATTTCTAAACAAACAAGAAGCAGAATTCCTCATCCAGAAGGAACCTAGGTTACCAACTATCTATACTCTACCCAAGGTTCACAAGCGCCTCAATAAACCACCAGGTAGACCAATAGTTTCTGGCTGCGGATCAATCCTGGAACCCCTGAATCAATTTCTGGATCACTTTCTTCAGCCTTTTGTACTAGATACCAAGTCACATGTGCGTGACACGACCCACGTGATCCAACTTTTGGAGGGACAGCCATTTGATGCCAACACCCAGTGGCTGGTCACTTTGGACGTAGCCTCGCTTTATACGTTGATACCACAAGAAGCTGCATTAAGGGTGGTAAGGGATTCGCTTGACAGGCGCCCTAGACCACATTGCATTTATTAGGTCAGCATCCCTCGTCTGAACCGCTGGGACCAAACCCCTGTGCACCACGTCGACTTGCCATTGCCAAGGCTTGTTGGCTCTGCACTCCAGAGATCTTTGGGCTACAAGAAGCTCCAGCCTTCCTTCCCGCCAAGTACAATGTCCTCACCGCATCCTCTGCACCGTGGGACTTCCTTCTTGATGAGCTGCTCGAGGTCCTCGCGAGACTCCTGTGCCTTCGGCCTGTGGGTCCTCTTGAGGGTCTCCATCTGCTCCAGTGGGCTCCCGTGCTTGCTCGGCGACTGCTTTGATTCTCCTGCTTGTGGTGAGTCCCTTGGACCTTGCTTATCCCAACATTGGTCCTGCTTAGCTTTCCACGCCTGTTGCAGCTGCCAAGACTTGTTGGTGCTTGTGTGGTTCTTTTTCGTTGAACCAACACTACATGATTAGACCTGGTAAAACAAGCCGCTTAACACTCCTAGATAAGCCTGAAGGCTGCTCTCCACGGCTACCATTTTGAGAACTTTGAAAGGTTTATCAAAGACCACTAAAATCACCAGAAGGACTGCCTGGATTAGTGCAAGGTGCTTCACTTAAATAAGTGCACCATATACTAAGCCATCCTCCTACAGGACGTCTGTGTTTGAGATCTGCAAGGATAAGGTCTAAGGGATCTAGATTTTGGGGTAGCAGGAGGGCAATGTTCTATGCAGTCCAATGCTGTGTTGATGTTGCATTGAGTGCAACAGTTGTGCGGCCTTAGGGTTCCATGGATGCATACGTGTCCTTAATGAGAAAATAGTTCACATTCACCACAGGGTGCCGCAATCGTGTCACAAAACCCACCGTTGCTAAGATTTATAAGCTGTAGCTTGGTTTATCTTCTGTTTTGTTTTTCTAGGCATTGGAGACACCTTTGCGGCTTGGGCTCATCCGATGCAGCGGGAAGCGTGCTGCAACACCATGTGACTGGACCACCATGGGGCTAGAAGGTAGAGACTGGCGGGCGACAGCTAAGAGGCAAGTGTAGGAAAGTAGCATCTGCTTCTTATGGTTACCCCCACTTTTTGCTTGATGTCTCACTGTTTTTGACTAGTCTGACTGGGATCCTACTAATCAAGACCCCCGTCTATCTGCTTTCTCCCTTGAATTGACATACATGTACTTTGATACACTCCAGATTGGATACTGGGGTACCCTTATCAGTCCCAAGTATATGGTACACATGTACCCAGGGCATAAGAACCCCAGAGGCCTCCCATGGGCTGAAGCATGTATTATGCCACCCATGAGAGGCCATACAAAATGGAACTCTAGGTCTGCTACTGCAGCCTGTATAAGCTGGTGCTTACTTTAGATATAGGTTCACTATATCTAATTGTCACTACACTTAAAAAGTATAAGTCACCCCTATAGCAGGCCTTAACAATCCTGAAGGCAGGGTGCTGGGTTTTGCGTGAGAGGGTGACCCTGCATCAGCAGAGCCTCTCTGCATCCTTAGGAAACCATTCTACCGGGCTGTCTGTGACTCAGCTGGACATATAGGTAGAGGTGCATTATAACCTTGCGGTAAATGCTAACTCGAATATGGGTGCACAGAAACATATTGTGTTTAGTATCAAACACCTTGGAATCATAGCTCCACACCAGTAACTGGTGTGGGAGGTATGATTTCACCCTTCTGAAGCGAGCTTCGTGGGGTCACTGGTCTTACCGGTGCCAGCCTTCTCGACCCGGACAGCACAAAATGGATGCTGCCGACCAGAGACACATTTCTACCCTCCTGCTACTGAGCCAAGCTCAAGCAGAGGAAGGCAGCACAATAGGGATGTCACAGGGAGGTGTGACCACCTCCCAGGCAGAATTTAGTGTATTAGGGCAGGGTGGGTGCACTCAGAGTGCCTGAGAGTCTGCACTTGGGCCACATTTACTGTCCCTGTACATAGTCCAGCTCAAAACCAGTTCTGGGAGCCATTGGCTCCTTCTCTGGCCCGAAACTGGACAAAGGACATGGGTGTAGCCACCCCTCTGTCCTGCCCCTCCACTAGGAGGGTCCCCTGAATCTGTCCAACCCTCTCTGGTGGGTACAAAGGGGCTTACCTGGCTGTAAGACTTTACATGGACAAGATTCTAAAAGAAGAAACCACTGACCTTCGACAGTCTGGACACCTTGGACTTCGCTGGACCTCGACTGGGCACTACTTCATCCCCCTTTCCATTCCATTATTAGTCTTTATTTCGGCTGCAAAGGCCATAAAAGCAACTTATAGTATCACAGATTACAGTTAAAATATAGACATAAAATCACATTTATAATTATAAAATATTACAAATAATTCAGTCACCAAAGGAAACTCAGTGTATAACTACAAGAAATGCCTGCGCTTTAGCCACATTGCGTTTAGAAACCGGGAGACTGCAAAAACTATTGGGGGGTGGGTATCATGTTTAAGGACTCTCAGTGCATACTCACACTCTCTGAATCCCAGGTTGTTACAAATGGGTTTAACCCAACGTTTTCTTTGAGGGAAGTAGATAGGACAAAAAAAGAGAACGTGTTTTTCGTCCTCCATACTATGCCCACAAGCTGGACAGGATGTATTATGAGTTGAATCCCACCTAGAGGTAAACGATCTGAGTGGCAGGCAGCCCAATCTGAATTGACAATACAGCTTCCTGGCTGCAGGTGGGCTGACCAAGTCTAGGTATTCCTCCTTCCTGTAGGTGTCTTTAATTTGAAGGAACTCGATCGTCAGCCTCCCCAACTCAGAGTGTTCATGTAGACACGTGAGATTGTAATTTTTGACCTGTGCGATCAGTTTTGTTTTAGGTAAGGCCAGGCACGAGGCCTCCGGGGAGGTCCATAATTCTGGTATGCCAATCTTGATACATGAGTCTTTGACAAAACTTAGCCAGGGGATGTTCTTGTGCCTTAACTGAGGCCAGACCCCCAGAAGTTCCTCCCGGTAAGAGGCTAACTCTGCATTGGACCAGAGTCGCTTCCAATATACCAATGGGCGCAGCGTTACCACTTGTTCCAGTGGTATTAGGCCAAAGTCCAGCTTGATGGGGATCAGCGGGGTGCTGGGAGTTAACCCAACAGACTCCTCATAAAGGTGTTTTCGGTCCTGGTCAGGCTGCAGATTCTAGAGTGACCCCACAGTTCTGCCCCGTAGATGGACGCTGCTCTCACTTGGGTCCTATAGATTTCAATCGCTGGTCCCACCGGTTTCGAGACCAAGCCTCTAAATACTTGTGAAATTCCCCCCGTAGTTTGAGCGAGTTTCAGGGCGGAGTTGGCAATTTGGCCCCCCCATCCAAAGTTTTCTTGTAAGGTAATCCCCAAATAACTGAACGTTGTCACCCGCTCAAGATGTACACCGTTCAGAACTGGGTTTGGCAGTGTATGTTTGGGGGGATTGAGAATCATAAATTTAGTTTTAGCTAAATTGATCTCAAGGCCTCTTTCCGCACAGAAATCCACAAAGCCGTCCAAGATGCGCTGGATACCAGTTGATGTTCGAGACAACAGCAAAGTGTCGTCAGCGAACATCAGCGCTGGCACCAGGCCCATGGCAAGTCTTGGCACATCTGTGTCCCGGATCCCTTCCAGATGTTTAATGAGCCCATTGATATAGAAACAGAATAGCGTGGGTGCCAACACGCATCCTTGTCGGACTCCTCGGTTAACAGGGAAACGGGAGGACAAGTCGCCATGTTTTCCACATCTGACCTGGGCGAAGTTGTTCCTGTGGAGTCTACTCACAATGTCCACAAGATACTCGGGGACATTGAGAGCCCGGAGTACCTTCCACAGATTTTCTCGTGGTACCTGGTCAAATGCCGACCTCAGGTCAACAAAAATAAGATAGAGGCTGCCACCCTCTAGATTTACGGTCTTCCAATATATGATCTGAAGTCGAAAGATCTGGTCGACAGTGGAGATTCCCTCTCTAAAACCTGCTTGCAAAGGGCTTAAGATGTTATTGTCTGACTCCCAAGACTGTAGTCTATCCAGGATTATGCGGCCGAACAGCTTTTGTGTGGTGTCAATTAAGCTGATAGACCTGTAGTTGGAAGGTTGTAAGGGACAGCCTTTTTTAAATATCGGCACTATTTCTGCTCCAAGCCAAGACTCTGGTGGTTCAGCACCCAACAGGATGGAGTTAAATAGAATGCAAAGATACGGAGCCCATATCTTTGGTTCCGAGCGGTAAAGGTCGCCGGGAATTTTGTCCAATCCCGGCGCTTTGTCGGGAATCAGCAGGCGTATGGCCATTTCCACCTCCTTTAGTGTTATCTCCGAGTTGGCTTCAGATTGACATACAGGTCTGGGAGACAGAGTAGATGTGGACGATACAGTGCCATTAGGGCTGGAATAGAGACCCCCATAGTGGGCTTCCCATGCCACTGCAGATATGTTTGGGAATGAGATGGGACCAGATTCTTTCTTGCCCGTGCCCACAATGGACCAAAAGCTCTAGTAGTCTTTAGCCAGCAAGGTAAGCCTTAGCTCTTCCCACAACTCGTCCTCCCATGTCTTTCTAGCCCTTTGTAAAGTTTGTTTATAACTTGCTCTCAAAATTTTGATCCTACTTTTATCCGAGGCCTTAATAGCAATAAGCAGTTCGCTCTTCAGTTTCCGACACTCTGCGGAATACCATAGTTGTCTTTTGAGCGGATGGAGCCTGGCGTTCCCTTGCGGACAAAACACTTTCAACAGTTTTTCTACTAGCTGTAGGTGAATGCCTGTGGGTTCAATCGCCTGTTCTATAGGTTCAATCGCCTGTTCTATGGTGGTACGTTTATGGCCAACCTCAGACATTCCAATAAGATGGGGTAAGGCGAGACAATAGATCTCTGAAATTGAGTTTTGGCTTGTAGCAATACGGGGCCATCTAACCCTTCGTCCATTATTGCGCAAAATTAAGGGTTGCGCAGATAAGGATACTGCGATGTCATTGCTACTGCTGCCAATACCCCAGCTTCCAGGTTTGAATTTTACGACCAAAGCATTATGGTCGCTATCTTCGCGATCGATCACGTTGAAGTCGAGAACCTTATCCCAAGATCGAGTTTGGATAAAGATGTAGTCTAGAATGGAGGTGTGCCCTGTTCTATTAAAGGTTGCTCGGCCAGGTCTATCAGAGTCGAATCTCCCATTGCATGCCCTCAAGGAAAATGAGAGAGCAAAAGCCAAGATTTGGAGGACCAGGGGAGTCCAGGCTTTAACCATGGGGATCAAGGTATCGGGAATGTTCCAATTTTCATTTTCAGCGGTTGGGTCATCAAGAGCCGAGACACTAAGTGGTTCGTATTGGCAGTTTAGGTCACCTCCCACTATCACAGAGTAGCCGGGGTCCAGGGACGAAGTGAATGTGGTTAGCTGTTCAATGACCGTGGATTCCCGACCACCCTGTGAGGGTCTGGAGTAGACATTCAGAAGAGCCAAAAAGTTGTTATTGGGCAGCTCAAGCAGGACACACTGAATGTCATCTGAATGGGTGTTGAGTTGTCTAGCAGTTACGCCCAAGTGAAGCCCCACCCAGATACTAAGGCCCCCAGAGGGTCTACCCTTGCCACTGGTTATTGCAAGTGTGTTGAAGGATGCAAAACCTGCCCTGTGGGAATTTAAGGGCCCACGTCTCCTGCATTAGACAGATGTCAAAATTGTCTATAAATCAGCCCCATTCTTCACTGTCAAGAATTCCTGTCATACAAGGGAAACACGCCCTTATGTAAACAGGAGAGCTGTTACATAACTCAAGGGAAACACGCCCTTATGTAAACAGGAGAGCTGTTACATAACTCAAGGGAAACACGCCCTTATGTAAACAGGAGAGCTGTTACATAACTCAAGGGAAACACGCCCTTATGTAAACAGGAGAGCTGTTACATAACTCAAGGAAAACACGCCCTATAAAGGGAGGAACCGGGAGGTACAAGGCTGTCGGATATTGTGTTTACACCGACGTACCTGCTTCGTGAAGAGCAGTGTTCCGGAGTGGTGCTCCAGTAAGGCAAGAACGGAGGTAGGTCGAGTCGTTACTCCCTGGGCCGTGTCTTGCCCCATCGTCACCTGTGAAGGGCCCGGAAGCTCTACCGGTCAACCATTGAGCTTCGCTTTTTGACTCGGCTGAGTCCAAGCGCAGTGGCGCTTTTGCTGGTTGGAGTCGTAACTCCCAGCCCGACCAGAGACACAGGGACTGCCAGCTGTAACGCACACCAGGAGGTGTTTGCCGCGTTACAGACTCGGAAGTCCACAGGATCGATCGAGCGGCTGCTCTCGGTTCAGTCTTCTTGCTTGTGATTGGGGTATCGGTGACGCATCACCAGGAGGTGACTCCGCATCCCGGTGCAGTCTGAGGAAGAGGTTGAGCGTCTGCTCCCTTCAGGTAGAGACCCGGCTGGGTGTTTCCCTGACTCCTCGATTCTCCCCAACACTCTTCGTGCCCCTCACAGCCTACCGATTGGCATTGTCGGCCATTTCATTTCTGCCCTCTGTTGGCATACGCCGGGATCGGCGTATATGCAGAGGACGGTTAGGACCATCCGTGCTGTGGGCTGGTAACGTACTTAGCCTGGAGGATTCCAGTGACTATAACTTTTGTTTGTTCTTTGTATTTTATTTGCCTTCATTAAAAGAACTAACCCTTCACAAGTGGTTGCGTCCTCATTGTCGTGTCTGTTAAACGATCCTGAGACGTTCAGGGCGTTACATTCACAGAACAATTTGTTCTTGAGACCTGCCACATTCCATGAAAGCAAGCAGAAGCTCGGCTTTGGTTTGGTTATAGCTGGAAACTGGTCAGCAACTGGACTAGTGTGTTGAAGTGAGATAGTTGACCTACTTGGTGGTTCCTGGCCAAGCCCATTTAACGGTTCTCCCAGATCAGGCTGCCCCCCCCCAAAACAATGAGTGGGTGCAGGACACTGCAATTTGGGCGTCAATCCACTTGGTCAAGGATGCTATATCTATTGGTGTGCTGATGGACTTCAAGCGGAGGTAAAGTAAATCGGTCGAACAGGCGGGTTTCTTGGGTAGGGCAAGGGGGGGTGGGCCAACCCTGCCTATTCTCACACTATCTACCCTTCCCCTATTGCAAACATCGATGCCGGAATTCTGGGGTCCCGGGTAGAAATAGGTAACTGGAAGGGCTTTAATTGCTGTGCGGGGGGTAAAGTGGGAACCCGGCTGGTATGTGCAGATCTAGCAGTATTAGGATTCCTAAAATTAATTATTACACAGTCGCCAGGTATATCCTTAGATCTACGACCAACCCAGCTGATCCTTCTTACGAGTAATATCTCGCTTGTGCACTGGTTCGGGAGGGGTTTATTGCGATTTAGCCAGTGCATGCATTTGTTCTTTAGATCAAAATGGGATTCCCTGGTTCCATGGCTCAAGGGGGGAACCCCAGCAAGAACCACCGCATACGGGACAGATTCAGGGGGAGGTTCAAAGAAGATGAAAACGGAGCAGAAAGTGAGCCGGTCAAGGTGTGTGCATTACATTTAGGGTCGCTTAGTTCCTTTGTCACATTACCGATAGCCGGGGATAACCCAGTCCCTTGATTCCCTGTAGGCAAAGATGGGGGGAGAGAGTGCTGGACAGTATGGGGCTCATTAACCGTGGCCTGGGCTTTGTTCTGTATAGTAAGGTGGTCTATTGTATCTTCCGGTGCGTTAGGCGGGTTGGAAATAGGCCAGGCGGACTCAGCAGTGTTATCATAGGTTCCCCCAGTAGCCTCTAGCCCCTTGGCCCTGTTTAATGTAGAAAACATTGATTCCAAATTAGTAAGTCTATTTTCCAGGGAGTCAAGTCTGTTACAGATAGGGCGGCAGGTCGCAGATAGGAGCTGTTCCATTCTATGCCAGTAGTCATTATTAAGTGCGAGGCCCTTCGGGGCCTCTGTGGTTCGAACAGATAGATCAGTATTGGGCATAGGTTCAAAATGTCCAATATTTTGCCGATTTTGAGTTTTAGATCTTTTATTAGACAGCACTGTGTCACCCCGCTTGCGTTTCGCCACCTTTTCAGACTGCTTTGCCGAAGATGCATCAGAGCGAATAGGTAGGCCAGATCTGGTTGTTCCTTCATGAGTGGTGGAAATGGTAACATCAGGGCCCTGGGGAGCACTTTGTTCTAGAGCAGAACAGACATTGCTATTTGCCGTTACAGCAACAGTTTCACTCAGCAGCGATGAGCTAATATCAGAAGCTGGAATAGATACATTTGTAGCTGCTGGTGACTTTGCTGAAGCAATGTAACCCAATGAAGAACGTTTGTTATGCACTAAATCAAGAGAAAGTCTTTTCTCGGTAAGTTCAATTTCTTTCTGCAGGACTGAAGCAGCTCTAAATATAAAGTTATCCAAGGTTCCGACTACTCCAGCCCCGCTAAGGGACTTCCGGCCCTTCCTCTTACCAACAGAGGCCATTAGATTATACGTGAACTTGTGAGGTGCAGGTGGCAAGGGAGTAACAGATTGGCGTCCTAGCCCAGCAACACAGTCAAGTAGAGCAACTCCCTGGCGACAAATACTCGCATATGCGCAGCTCACCTGATGAACCAAGATGGGTGGCCCGTCCCGGCCTCAGTCGGTCTCTGACGGGCTCAGACGGGCCCGCCCTTGGCCCGGGCTTCGCCCGCGCTGCGTTCCGCGCTGCGGAAAGAGGTTAGCGGTATTATGAGGATGTGCAGGGGGCGGGTCGCAAGGAAGAGGCAGGCAGCAGGAAGGTCAGGGGCTGCTGGGCCTCGCAGTCCAAGTGCACCAACGCTGATTCCGGTGAACGAGCGGCACCCGCGAAGCGGGGGCCGCGAAAGTTAATGTAGGCTCCAAAGGCGGGTCGCAAGGAAGAGGCAGGCAGCAGGAAGGTCAGGGGCTGCTGGGCCTCGCAGTCCAAGTGCACCAACGCTGATTCCGGTGAACGAGCGGCATCCCCCTTTCCGTCAGAAGCTTAGTTGTGCCGTTGCGCCATATAGGCTCCGTGCAGGACCTGTGGTGCACTTAAGACAACAGAAGAATCTCCCTTGGAGTGAAGGTGTCACTCCCCTGCTTCGCAACCACTGAACCACAACTGACCAGTCTGCTGCCCCATAGCGCCTGCGGACTTCGAAGTTTCAGCAACACAGGAGTTGGGTTTTCGAAGGTCCCTGAGGTCTATCTGCCCTCTCACCGAGTTTGAGGCCAGTATACCTCGCGGGAACTGCATAACCCGAACCCCTGTGCACCGCGTCCATTTGCAAGTGCATATGCTTGTTGACGATTTCCGAGCTTGTGCATTGGACACCGTGTAGTCCTGACCCTGAGCAGTATTTGCACCAAGGAACTCCGGTCTCCTCGCACCGAGTGCTCCGTGGGCTGGTACTTTGCAATGTTGCTCGAGGTCCCTTCGCAACTCCTGGTCATCCAGCCTGTGGGTCCTCCTGAGGGTCATCTTGATTTCTCGTAGGCTTTCCTGGTTGCTCCAGACATGCCCAGACTCCCCATTGCTTGGTGAGTCACCCTGGACCTTGCTGGACCACACCGTAACCTGCTTGACCTTCCTGCGTGGGTTGCTTTTCCCAAAGGCTTGTTGGTGCTCCCGCCGGACACCGACCCCTCAGCACTTCACATCGTTCGTGGGACAGCGTCGTCCTCGACATCACCTGGTCCTCGTAGCTGCAGAGTCAAGCATCCCTTCTTCGCACCTGAAGCACCCGACATAGGTGGGCATTCGTCTCCTGAGCCCCGGGTCACTCTGAAGTGACCCAGACTCTGTCCCCTCTGCTTTCAGGTTTCTTCCATCTAGAATCCAGGCTTGGATTCCACCGGGCCCTTTTCACCTTCACGGCAGCAGTACTTATTTACAGCCTTCCACTGAGAACGACGAGTGTGTCCAACCCCACTTCAGACCTATGCACACGACTCCCCCGGCATAGGTAACTCTTGTACTACGGTGTCCACGGGTGGGGTGGCTCTTCAAACTCTTCAAAAAGTTCCAAAGGGTTCGCTCAAAGTCCTCCTAGAAGGGTTCTTAAACTTTAAAACTGTAACCGCGACTTTCCAATAGAATTGTACGTAGCCCGCGGTCATGTTCCCACCCTGCACCCGGCCTCCGTGGGGTCCCCGTCTACTCACCTTGGGTTGTTCCTTGGGGTCCCAGCGATTCTACGTGCTCCCAACCATGTCTTGATCCAAGACATGATTGTTATACCACTATTTTAGTACTGGTTTGGTCTCCCCCTGGAGCCCACTGTGTATTGTGCTACTTACAACTGTTTTATTGATTACATATTGCGTGCTTTGTGTTCTATCCTCGTGTAGAGGATAGTTGAGAGTGTTATATTAATAAATACATATTTTTATATAACTACTGTGTGGTTCTCCTTCATCAAGTCATTCAGGAGGTGATATTCTGGTAAAACAAGCTGCTTTACATTCCTTCAAGATTAAGCCAGAAGGCTGCTCTCCACAGCTACCACTAGGATAGCTTTCTAAGGTTATCATACATCATAAGGGTCGCGTGGACTGGTACAAGGTGCAAACTTTAATTAATGGACAGAATATACCAGGCCACCTTCTCACAGTGAGCACAAGGCATTTGGTTCCAGGACTGACGTGGTCGTGTGTTTCAGGTGTTTTCGGAGACATGTTGCAGGAGTTGCCTGGAGCAATCCACAGTGTGTGGAAAACAACTGCTTTGTCAGCAATAAAGTGATGCACTATGGCAGCACTTGTGATCAAGGCGAGAACCATCACCACAATGGAGACATGGGCACACACTAGTGCGAGTAATGGTGCGGGTATCTGTGCACACTAAAACCTCTCTGTTGATTAATCTTAACTGATGGCACGCCTGGCATCCAGATGACTGTGTGCGTGTGTGATGACATCCCCGCTTTGTGTCGCCACACTACAAGGGGATACAGACAGCAGACTGTACCCATTCTATCAATTGGACTCATGTGGGAGTTGAGTGGAGATTATAGCAATGGAGTAGTGCAGCAGAGAAAACAGTAAGGGGGGACAGAAGGGTATTAGGTGTAGTGGTGGTCAAAAATTGAGCTTGAGGCGCTATGGAGTGTGGCGAAAAACTGCGGCAGAGATAGTGAGACAATGCCCGTTAGAGGGCAGGGTGGTAGGCTCAGGAACTGTGGAGCATTGGGAATTGAGAGTATGCAGAGGAGTATTACAAAGTGCTTCTGGTGATTATTTAGCAGATTCTGATCAAATGTGGTCTGGTGGGCACAGAAAAACAGGCATACTAGGAAAGGAGAAAGGGCAGAAATGAGGAACACACTGGGGCTCAGAACACCACAATGATTGTACCCAACAACAAGAGTGTATCTCCATCTGCTTCCCCAGCCCGACAGTTCCCTTGGGTCACAGCCTTCAAGTGCTACGAAGTCCCTCAAGCCCCTCAATTCTGGTACCTACTGCCAGACTTTCAGCCGAATGGGAAAGGCATAAGTTTAGTCACTTTGAACAAATTACAGCCTCCTCAGCCAAAGGGAAAGAGGCCATGTAACCAGAGACGGCTATCCTTGCCCTGGGCACTAGGCCCACCTGAGTAGCCCCAACTTGACATCCTGGATCTTATTTTGTGCTGGTCTAGTTAATCTACACCACACACTGCCACAACTTAATGGGTAATCTGCTCTCAACAAGCAAAGGACACCAACCTTGACACAAATTGTATGTTTATATCATTAAGTCAAACCCATTATAGATGGCAAATGTCAACAGCACCCTCCAGCCCTTTGCTCCCTTATGCAAAGACTTGCCCTCTTGCTACGGCTACAGGTCTTAATGAATAAGGTACTTACCTTCTGTAACACATTATCTGGTAGAGAAAGGATCAAGCAGCAGATTCCTTTCTTTAGAATCCTCCCTATAGTGTGAGACTGTATTCGGAAATTGTTTCCACAGTACTTCAGCGCATCGGAAGAGGGCACCATGCGACTCCGTATAGATGTCACCAAGCGATGTGACACAGATGGAGACCATATAACACCCTCGCCGATGCACTGACATCAGTTTCTTCAATAATTATTTTCTGCGGTCAAAGCTTGGAGCCACATATAGAAACTGCCTAATGAATCAGTGTGCTAAAATGAAAAACACCCTTGTGTCAAAATCATTCATTTATGATTCAGTATGTGGATTTCATAATGAAAACATTGAGATGAAGGAGGACTCAGTCTCAAATAAACACTGAGTTCTTGGTTCAGTATGTGAAGTCCCATAACTAAATTATAGAGACCAAAGAGGACTCAGTTCGCAGAGTGGGGAGGATGGGATGGGTGTAACGAATCTGCGGCTAGATCCTGTCTCTACCAGATAATGCGTTACTGAAGGTAAGTAACTTTCTCATCTGATAGAGACATTTAGTCGCAGATTCCTTACTTTAGAATCAAATACCAAAGCATACCATCCCTGCAGCAGGGTCTGAGAACTGAGACCACTAAAAGCCTCTAACTAGAACAACAAGCATTGGCATAGCCAATAGGTCTTGCTTTTGGGACCTTACAAGTATTTAGTTATGCAGCACAATATCCTTGTTGCAACAACATCAACTGTTGCATGGCTAAACACTTATAAGGTCCCAAAGGCGAGACCTATTGGCTATGCCAATCCAGTCATGTGTGAGTATCTTTCGTAGATTTTCTATTAGTTTTAGCTTTGAGATTCATTTTACCACCAAATGGATAAGGCAAATTCATACAAGCAATATTTTGCAAAATGGTTCAATATACATTATCCGAGGGCTCAAACCCAGAGGTTTAACATAACGCCCCAATGCAGGAGGAGAATGCTGCTCGTGCTGGCTTATTGCAATGTCTGCACGTCCTTGCAATAGGCGAGGGCGGAAGTAATAACTTCACAAGTGATGGTCTTGAAGAGCTCCAACAAATGAAATGGCCAATGGCCGTTGCCTCGTCACCGGCTTTATTTAGAAACAGCGTGCTCGACTTCTGGTGTGTAAAGACATGGAGCGGGCGCGTTGTTTTGGACGATGGTGCATACAGATGTAACTCCGAACTGTTAATGGAGCAACGAGATGATAGATGTTGTAAGTTCCCCCTAAGCATCCTGCCTGCCTCTCATTGGAGAGAATGGCTCCTGGACATGGCGTAGCCTAACATACAGACGGCGAGGATTTATTTATTGCCGATATGAAAATATCAGTAGCCACCAACTGAATCAAGGAAGCTGCTCTTGGTTCCGGCGGTGGACTGTCGTGCATGACATGTAAAATCAATCGCAAACCCTGAAATGCCGTCAAGTTACTGTGTCACCTGCAGCTTGCAGTGTTTAGAATGTAAAATAAAATACATTCCGGTTGAGTAATCCTCTCCCCATGACGCTTTTTGCAAATAGGGGACGGTAAATTGTAAATAAACAGGAGATGTTCGTGGCTGCCCCCCCCCCCCCTCTCCCCCACCCTCCTCCCCAAGGAAAAAGGCAGAAAATCAAACCTGTAATAAAAATGCCGTGCAGGGAGTGCACGCATCCTGACGAGAATGTTTCAGAGCTCTATTTAACACCGTGGGTTCAGCACCTTGATGAGTCTAAACAACACAGCGGGCTTGTTACAATACCATCAGGGCTCAGAGGTTCTGAATCCATCGCCTTTTCTACCGCCACAAATCCGAACGAGTTATTAATCCGGTATTATTTTACGAGCACTGCGAATCAGCAAGAAAAAAAACACATTTTATTTCGGCTGCATTATTCATGATGTTAAACAGGCTATGTCATTGACTCGCGTCCCCCCTCGCCATTGTCCTCTGTTGTGCAGCTGGACCTAGTTTAGCAGGGGGCAGGTCAAGATGCCGAATTAGCATATTGTTTCTCAGGAAATGCCCTACAATGTGCTTGAGTAGCTGTCTTGGACGCGACGTGAGCAGCATCGCAGAGGAGGAGCAGCGGAAATGTGTTCCGGGCGCTGTGCATTAATCCTGTGTGGTGGCGCCTACTTTTACAGTATAGCTGAGAGTGGCTCTGCAGAAATGTCAGGATCCGTGTTCAGTGATGTGAGAAGTTGGCCTGGTATATGATGTTCACTAGTTAAAGTGACCACCTTGTACCATGCCAGGCAACCCTTATGGTGTGGTTGTAAGTCAACCTTTTCGGACTAGCTGCCCTAGTGGTAGCGTAGGATAAGCAGTCTTTGAGGCTAAACTCGTTAAAGCATGTTAAGCAGGCTGTTTTACCAAATGTAACCCCCCCTTTATACCAATGAAAGGACACCACACAGATATATATTCAAAATATATATGTATTTATTTCTCAAAGTATCTCCTAGACGCTTTATGAGCACAGGAGCACAAATCGTTAAACAAGACAACGTTATAATATACAGAAGTTGCACTTTATATGGATGGGCCCTGGTGGCCACTCAAACCATATACTAAAATAGTGGTATAAGTACCACGAACAGGAAAGGGAAAAGGCCTAGGGCCTCTAGAATCGCTGGGCCTACAAGGAGCTAACTTCAGTTAGTGACCAGGAGGTCCACGGGTCGCGTGTGCAGTGAGGAAAGTTACACGCGGGCTCCCATAGGTTTTCAATGGGTGCGTAAAAGTTACAAAGTTACTGCAAAAGGGTCTTCTGGGTGGACTACGATCTTAAGATTTGAAACACAGACACCAGAGATGATTCTCTACACTTGGGCACCGGAGTGCCAGCTTTACCTCACCCACAGGAAGCGGGTGCATAGGTCTCGAAGTTCGTCCGGTTTCTTCTATCGATACAATGGAGCCTGATGACAAAGATGCTGCAGGCGGTCGGTCCAGAAGAGCTGCGTTGGATCCAAGGGTGGATCGGAGTTGTAGAAGACCTGAAAGCAGAGGGGACAGTGTTCACAGTCACTAGCCAGTGACCGGCGTGGCACCAGGTAGGTACCAGGCGATGTTGGGTGCAAACAGGCAAAGAGGGGTAGCTTGTCTCCGCAGCCACGTGGTCCCCGAAGGTCGACGACGTCCAGGAGTCGAGTCACGAGCTGTCCCACGCAGGCTCTCGCTGTCGGCGGTGTCGGCGACTCAAAAGAAGCAAACAAGCCTTGGCAAAGGCAGGAGTCGTGGAAAGAGATGAAAGCTGATTGTTCTGACCAGCAAGGTCAGAGGGGCTGCTCTTTTGGAGAGCAGCTAGGGCCAGTCTGGAGCAACCAGACCAGCGTCGGTGATTTCAAAATACGTCGCAAAAATGGCCACTAGCCAACGGGCCAGGGACCGGGCAGGCGCGTCGAGTTGCAAAGTGCAGAGGGGCCCACGCAGATCGTGGAGATGCTGGAGGGCTCACCTTTGGTGCAGATGCTGCTCGATGGTTGGGCTTCTCAGGACCCAAAGCACAACTTGGAGGGAGCCTCTGTCGTTGCGCTTGCAGCTTGTCGTCGGTCTTTCAAGATGGCTGGCTCCACGTGTCTCGGTGCCTCCACGGGTTCCTTCTTTTCAGGGACTGTGGATCGGGCGGTGAGAGGTCTGGAGGTCCAGGTCTTGTCGGGCTCTGGGCTCGGGCTCCGGCAGGAGGCGGCGGCAAAGCAGACGTTCAATAGCTGGTTAGTGCTTGCGTTAGCAAGATGGTCACTCCCTGACCATAGGGGATATTTCCTTCAGTCCTCTGTGCAGCAGAGCGTCGAAGTTCCCGTCTTCTTCTTGTGGTTAAGTTGATTCCAGGATGTCTGAAGTCTTAGGACACAGCTCCTACCTTTAAGCGGATTCTAGGGGCCGGACTACCTTCTAGGTCCCTCCCTAAGGGTGGGACCAGGAAGGGGGGTGGTTACACCCCCAATCCTTTGTCCAGCTCGCCCCAGGTCCAGGGCTGGTGTGCCCCAGGACCGGTTTGAACTGGCATATGCACCGAGGCTCCTTGTGAGCCTCAGGCATGTCTGGTTTCTTTCAAGCCCTACCTGACCAATACACAAAATCCTGTCTGGGGTGGTGCTCGCACCTCCCCTGGCAGGAAACCCTTTGTCCACACCGCCCAAGCTGGAAGGACTCCCAGCAGCAGGAGGGCAGACTTGTGTCTGTGGTGGCAGCATCCATTTTGTGGAGCTGAGGCTATGTCTGATTTTACCCGGGTTTCAGGTACTGTACATGTCGTGTCCCTCTAGAAGGGTGGAATGCTAACCCCGTCGCCAGAATTGGCGAGGGGTTAGTATTCCAATTCGTATGACACCTTACTCGTCATGTTTTGATAAAGCCAAACCAAAGATAGCATTTAACCGCAGGTTCATAATGCACTTAAGAGTATATGGTATGACGATATCTGGAAACGGTAGAAGGAAGTTGTTCCGACCACTGCAGACAGGCTCAGCTCATGCCACAGCACCATCTCACATGGAACCAAGCACTCTGCCTTCAGGATTATTAAGGCCTGCTATAGGAGTGACTCATAGGTTAACATGTGTCCCATTTAAGGTTAGGTATAGGTATACTACACCTAAGTAAGAGGTGGTTACACCAACTTACCCCAGCTGAGTGATCAGCCAGTTGTGTCAAATTTGTTAGGCCAGGCCAGGGGTGGCACAATACATGCTTCAGCCCCTGGTATGCCTTAGATACACCAATGCCCTGGGTATCTAGTGTACACTGGTACAGGGGCTCACAGGGTGATCTAGTTCCAATGGGTTATGCACCTAGGGTACATGGAGTCCATTTTAGAGAGAGAGCAGATAGGCTGAGATCCTGAATGGCAGGATCTCAGTCCAACTAAGTCGAAAAACCAGCTAGACACTAGGCAAAAAATTGGGGGTAACCATAGTCAGATATCCACCTTCCTACAAGTGATTAATGGGGAGCTGGGGCCGCTGGACTGCTGCTCGCACCTGGGGGACACGTGGCTAGCTCGCTCGGCTCTGCATTCGCTGTACCAGAAACTCCGAGGAAGGGCTGCTGACGCTGCCAGGTAAGGACCCCAGCTTAATTTCCATGCTCGAACGGCAAGGAGAGGCAGGGGCTGAAGAGGGGGCAGTCAATTGCCCCCTGACGATTATTTTCAGATAGTGTAATATTTCCACAGAGTTCATTTTATGGCAAAGGGTAACTAGTCATTTAATGGCCTCTTGACAGGTAACGTGCCGCACTTTGGAAATACATTGGCAGAGAGTGAGGGGGCGGCTGCAAGGACGGCCACTTGAAGTGGTAGACATCACCAAAGCTGCACAAAGAAAATGTAGCATAAAAGAGAGAGAATAGACGAGAGACCTGTACTAAAGTATTGGGGGGAGGAGGGATATTACCTGGAGGAAGAAAGGGTGATAATGAGGGGTAAATGAAGGGAGTTAAGGCTAAAGTAAACAAGCCTGCGCGCCTCGCGCAGGAAGTAAAAAAAAAACAAAAAAAGATGGACGAGGAGAGGAGGAGGCAGCAGGGGGGAGGAGAGAGAGGAGGGGGCCTGCGCCTGTTTCCCTTGCGGGAGCGAGCAGGAACCATCTGTTAATTACAAACAGATGGTTTCAAAGCTCACTCCCGCATAGTAAATTGCCAAACGTGCACGCGTTGCCATTGAAAGCAATGCAACGCGTGCACGTTTTGGGGTCAAAAACGGAATTGATTCCTAAAGGTCTCCTCCTATGCAGCGCATGCGAGACCGAAAAACAGTCAAAAACCAGGGAAAAAGAACAGACCTTCATAATAATGTAGGTGAGCAATAACAGGCTTTACAATCTAAAAAACCATGTAAAAGAACCACAGCTAAGTAAAGTCACAGACATTAATAAGCATGGGAATAAAATTATCCATGTTAGCATGACAACTGTGGTAAAAGCCAACCAACACGATCAATAAAAAACTACACACCCTTAAGGGGATCCGAACTCATGCATGCTCATCACATAAGCACTGCTGAAGGGACCACAGTAAGAAATGTCATAAAGACATATAAGGCATCGGATGAACGTTACCCACGATAGCAGGACAATTTGCCAAATACCTCTATAATATAAAGCTATTGTCAAGCATATCCAGCCTCGGACAGCGTGTTCAATACTTGTGAGATATGGAACAGCAGGTAATGCTATGGAGGCAAACCTCTGTGCCATATCGAGTTCTACCAGATCCAGACCCGCACATTAATAGCAAGAAAGGTCCATCACCGATGGGAAAGGATAAAGAAAGCTCTCTACAAAAAAGAGTCGAAGACAACAGGCATAACGTGTATTCCTAAAGGGGACCACTGGTGCTGAATAATGCCACTACGCTTTCCATACTATTATGTCAGCATTTTCTGACTAATTATATTCAGCTTTACTTTATTTCTACGTGGTATATATTTTTCTTCTATACATAGGCAGTTATTTATTTTGCTTCTATGCCAGTGTATTTCTTGGATATCCCCTAGCTGTCTTTTGCATTATCTCTAAGAGTATGACTGCTTCTATGCTATTAATTGCTATTGTCAGGTCTAGTCGCTTAGTGGACTGTGCGTCTACTGTAGGGGTCCGTGTTTAACCTCATCGTCACAGGTGACTCAGCCTTTCATCATTCTGAGGTCAATAGCATAATACCATTGAGCTGGGTAACAATAAACATCTATTATAGCACATAAGAAAACAACAGTCATCCAAAACTTCAGAATAATACAAATTGCCTGAGAAGGCATCAGCATGCAATAGAGTATAAAGTTGACTAATATATAAAGTATGAAAAAGAAACCTTAAAGCTTAGTGAAACCCAAGGTTAGTACGTGATCTTTACAATATAAATAGAGACCCATCTACAGAAAATTTAGAAAAGATCCCTCACACTGAAACTGGAAAATCTTAAAAGGATTCCATAATAAAAGAATCTGAGCTATCTATAAAATAAACATTAATAAGTATATATGTCGTCTAGGGACAACACTTTGCAAAGTGTGAACCTAACTACAACGCATAGAGTTAGGACAATGATGAAGAGTTGTCCCCTAGAAGAGCAAAGATCCAGTATGAAAAGAATAAAAGCCATCTACAAAAGTAGAAGCTATGAAGAAAACGTCTAGTCCCCTCATGGCCAAATGTAGGAATACCTTCAGAGAGAAGAACAGGTACATCATTAGAGGAAAATGACCTTCAGAAAGAAGAAATCTTTAGCTAGAACGCAAAGCATTATAACAACCCCTAAAGAGTCAAATACTCTTCATAATAGTGGGAATAGTATCGATGGAGAGACATGTCTATCTGACGACCAATAATAGCACAACATGATCCCAGGAAAAGAAACAATCCTGACCAAGGAACATGTAAAAAAACAACCATGTTTACAGGAAGGGGTGAAAGAGTCAATCAAATAGCTAATAGATAGAACCTGAAGAGCAAAACATAAAGTGTTTGCAGGTTCACAAGCTGATAATCTCCTGGCCAACAATGATTACATATACTGAGACTCCCACACAGGTAAAAATATCGAAGTGCCTAACAAGGGGTACCAAACTTCATGAATGTATGACACCATACGTCAGAGAAATAACCAGACACAAAGGGTGGAACTCTGCACCTCCAATTGACGGTCCAATAGTGCACAAGCTGAGAATCCCAACTAAGCATATATAAATTTAGAAATGCTCACATAGCATACAAAAGGTACTCTTGAGCATTTCTGCAGAGTAAAGCAAACTGCAATACCAGCACATCAGTTATCAATCAAAAACCTAAACAAATAAACAGCTGAAAAGAGCCGAAGGAGAAATGCACAACTTTTACGCCTAGCATTAAGTAGTAATCCAGAAAGGCACATATCGTGGAATACACTATTAAGAACACAAATGTACTGAAAGGAATTCAGCAGAATAACTGCACTACTATAATCGTAACTGACTGGAGTAAGGGTCAGGTAAAAACGTGTAACGATTCGCAAGGTTAGATAAACAATCAAACTCCTACAGTAAGCAGAAACACCACACCGGTTGCAACTAGAAAAACACACATTGCAAGCAAGTGATTTATAAACACATCCGTCTACACAAGTCAGTATTAAAGAATGTTAGCAAAGACATGTCTAGGTGTCTATCACACCATGCAGCTCTAAATCGCCGTAAACCCAAATCAGCATGTACACCAAATGAAGGCACACCCTCAAACAGCATATCTTTCAGGCTATTCTGTACAGGCTCTCAAAACCCAGACTGACTCAGCCATGCATGTCTGTGCAGTGCAACTGACTGAGCGATATCTCTACCCACGGAATCAGTGCTGTTCATACCACATTTTAAGGAGAACTTGGCAGGATCTCGGCCATCCTGCACCAACTGTAGCAGTTCATGTTTGGCTCCTCCGGAAGAGAAGGTAGCAAACTCTTCAAGGAGTCCCATAACGCATGGGAAAACCTGCCAAGAATACATATAGTATTCAAAGACCGTAATGCTGCACTAACGGAAGAGAAAATATTTCTCCCATAACTGTACAGCCATCTGAACTCAGTGCTTGGTGGAACCAGAGGGAGGACATTTGGGTCCACAGGGGCTGTAGCTACTTGCACAACTAGACCGTTTATGGAGGGATGTTTTAAGAGTCAATCAGGATCCCCAGGTGCGGGACGATGCCTATGGGATACAGCCCAGTCTAGAGACATTCCCATTACCAGCCTTGCCCAAGCCCCTAACAATATGTTGTGTAGAGACTCATTATACAGAAGCAAGGGTTCCACTCCTGTCTTACCCTGTAGAAGAACATTCACCAAAGGGTCTGTGGAAAATTCCACTGAGGGAAGCTGGCAATCTAAGACAGCAGCTGCCCTCCTTAATACCGCAGCATAAGAGGAACTCACCTCTGTTGCCATACAAGGTGGAAAAAGTAAGTCTGAAAATGGGCAGGACTCAAGACGACTAGCCTCACCCATGTCAATCAGCCAATTTTCCTCCAAAGGAGGCTGGACAGTATTGCCCAAAGGGGTTTAGACATTCAAGTCTTCCCATCGCCTAAACTGTGCATTTCTGTGGGAAGAACAGAAACAGGTAGTATAGGGACAGATGGAGAGTTGCCTAAAGAAGACCGAGCCATAGGTGCCGCATCCATTGCCGTCTGGTGCAGTGATGTGTTGACGTCAAAAAGAGTAATTGCTGCGGCATCGATAGGCACCGCCAGGGTCATTGGCTGACCCGAATACGTCGGTGAAGGCCCCAAAGGACTGTGCACCAGCAACGTCTCGAATCCGATAACGGATTTATAGGGCCCGACTGGCATTGAGGGTGAACCCGCCAGCGAGGATCCAGTCAGGGCACCTACCACCTCCTTGGGGTTAGAAAGCGCACCAGAGGGGAATAGAGGCCTAAAATCTTTATGCAGGGAAATGTAATATTCCCACATTTGGGCTAGAGTCGGCCCAGCTCCAGGATATTTAGGGAGGCGTGAGGTGGACTCAGGAGAACGCTCAGCAGCCGAAGGTTTGGAGACAGCGGCCAAAACAAACATACATTTTGACCGTTGTTGCTTTGTACCCTATCTCAAAGGCCCCTCACCCGAACGGCTCCTTGACCGGTCTCTGGACTACGACAAGGGATTATGATGCCACGGTGCCTCAGTCACACGGCCAAAGGTTTTATTCAATGCTCTCTCAACCCTTTCGTCCGAAGACACTGACAGGAACCACACTCCTCCAAGTCATGGTGATCGCCAGGCTCCAAAAACAGATGGTATGAGAATCTGTGATCGACATCTTTCAGTCACAAGATCCACAGGGTTTAAACCCTGAAGACATCACAAAAGCACACTGTTTCTCAGACAATATGTGGAGCTGGGCCGAAAAACAGCCCCTAACACTCCGGATGCACGTTGCAAGAGTGGAAAAGAAGGCAATGACATCAACGAGGTGGTTATATGGACCCGTCGACGTCAAATCACGTAATGATATCGATATGGGGGTCATGTGGAGACCTCTTCCAATGCACATATGTGCTGTGGAAAAAAATTCCGGATCCAGTCTCGCATCTCGCAGAATGTTCTAAAGTAAGGATCCTGCAGCTAGACGTCTCTATCAGATATACAGTGGCACTTATTTTATTCTCACAATAAGATAATTTCCAAAAACAAGCATCCTTACCCAACTGAATGTTCAAATCGGTTGTGTGAGGCTCCAGGAAATACATAGTAACAGCCCCCAAGCTGTTTAATGTAGCGCAGGCGCTGGAACTGAGGCGTGTCAATGATGCGAATAAGTAGCGGGTGCAACTCAATGTGTCCGTGGATAGGGTCATTGAACACCTAGAACATAAAATATTTACTACAATTTTCCATAAATACATTACAAACTTTCAAAAACATGTATGTAAAAACGTTAACACATGCTATGAAACAATATTGTAAATATATATTTTTTTCAAACTCATAATTGCAAAATTGAAATTAGTATGAACTGCATCTGTTACCCACCTATCCACACATACCGAAGGACACAATTTCTGCAAAGAATGAATAGCATTTCTGACAAAGATCCAGAACAGGCACAAAGCCATTATCTCCTTAAGCGAGGTACTTTTAACATTTAACAATCGCCAACGATAGCAACAACAGCCACAACAGTTTTATAGCGTTAGCTAGTGACCTAAACAATTAACTGTGAAATGTACTGATTAGAAATACACTAATCACGAAAAAGACATGAGTCCCTTCCTTCCAGGCCAATTAACACATTTAATCCACTGAGGGACAAACACATATCACCAAGAGCCACATGGGGGGTGGCTCAGCAAGCTTGGGGCCAGATGTACGACCCTATTTTGCATGCGCAAACAGGTTTGCGACCCGTTTGCGCAAGCAAAATGTCACAGGGCCATGTACAATTCCTAAAAAGCGAGTCGCAATTTATTTGCGACTTGCTATTTAGGAATTGCGAGTCGCTATTAGGAAGGGGCGTTCCCTTCCTAATGGCGACTCCAAAGCCATGTATCAATGTTTTGCGACCGCAATTGCAGCCGGAAAAGACTTGGAAATTAACACCCTCTTCAAGAGGGTGGTAAATGCACTTGCAAAAGGGAGGGGGTCCCCAAATGCAGGGGGAAACGTCATGAGGGGAAAGCATTGGTCCCAGGGACCACCGACTGCCCATAAAGAAATAAAACGAAAACGTTTAATTTAAAAAAAAAAATTATTCCTGGGAGGGCCATAATGCGCAAATAACTAGGACCCCCTGAGTTCAAGAAAATAAAATTCCTAGGACAGGGTGAAACACAATGTAACAATAACTTCCTAGGCAATTGTTTTATCTAGCATAATAGTGTCCTAAAAGTGTCCAATTAGCGTAGCCACAACAAGACTTAAAAATTCCATAGATTTATTTGTTGTTGGTATACGTATCAAAAAATAATTCACAGTTAAAGAATACTTTTCGCAAAGGCCTGAACAGTGATCTACCCTGGGAGAATGCGATCATTTAACCCATTTATATTGGCAACTATTCTTCCTTGTTGACCATAATGACAAGTATCCCCATATACCGTCGCTACTCCATTAGCGATTTAGTCGATTCTTTGCTTTATTTGTGAAGATACAGTCACATGCTCCAACGTTGAGACACTCCAGGTAATATTGATTTATTGTATTCGTTTAGTGATTCATTTCTCTGTTATGATCTAGACATGCCACTCTACACCAAAGTAATGGCTTATCCCATACAATAATGTCATCCACATCTTCGTCTACATTATATTACCTCCTAGGAGCGGGAATATCCTTAATACAGACACCATTAAATGCTCGTGTTTCCATAATTAGACCCGTGGAATTATAACTATCTGCCCAATTATATGTCTTCACATCTATAATCCCTTTAGCTAATGAGTTGTTTAAAATCCAGTAGTCAACGCAGAATAACAGTCATATGTTGCAATGCCTGTATGCGTTAGTTGAGACTAATTAATTACGAACCTCTAGCGAATAACTATTCGCTATCTATCCAACACATTACACGTCGGCGTAGTAGTGTCTCCACCTACGCACTGACGTAACACGCATTTACATTGTACCCAATCACCTCGGTGCAGTGCGAATATTTAAATGCGGAAACAGTCCGTCAGCACTGTTTATCCTCCCGGCCATTAGCTGAGTTCGCGGCAACATCGAAAAAACCGACACCCCGCACCACCATCCATCAGGTAAGAATATCGTGACATTCAAATAGCGAAAATATAATCACGAAAGAATCAAATAAAATACCCTGAGAATACAATGTTATGATATTGTCGGATATTTTCCACTCATAGCTCCCTCTGACTACATTTCATAGATTCTCTCGCCATGTAAAAAAATCTCCTGTTTACATGTTCATTCCTCAACATCTTAAATAAATAATGTAATTAAGACCCGTTTAACCTACATTTTCTTGGCTGTCGAAATACTAAGAAAGGACACCTCATTTATAACTAGTTATTTTCTTTCAACATCCAAGGTAAATAGCCCCACATAGAAGACGCCCGCTATCCGAACGGCATCTTTTTAATCATCGAACCGAGAACATTCCTTGTGAAAACATACAAGTAGGTAATTGCAAAATAATATACGATATTTGTTAATACTAGCATTATTAGGCGTTCACCAAACATAGATACAGACATTTTGTTGTTCTTTTATTTTAGAATCACCCTTATGACAGTGAATGTCCTCATATTACTAAATCTTTGTGAGTTTATACGATACGAAAAATCGGCCTTTATACCCTAAGTCTGCTGATATTATCGAACAGGTACCAATATGCTCATTATACAATGAAAGCTAACGCTCTTTTCTTTCGTAATCCTACTAAGACTTATATCAGAATTATTGACTATCATTTTAGGTTCCATTGAACTTTTCGATAACACAATTGAACCTTGACCTGAGCATCATGATATCAAATATCAAGTAGAACTACACTTTACAACAGGTACCTTGCTATCACATCATACATAGTTGCCCATTTTCTCTTCCTCTCTGAATACTTAACCCTCCTATGTATCACCTATTATCATTACAGGTTTTCCTTATCTATCCTTGAAAACCACCATACCTCCCATTTGGTCGCGCGGCCACGATCCCAAGTAAGCACCATCTATCTTTGCAATACCACTGTTCCATAGATGAGGCCTTCAGTTTCTTTGCCCTCTCCACATAACCCCCACACTGATTCTTTAGTTTTTCTATTTCATTCTTACCTTTTTCTTCACCCACCCATCTTGGTTTTCAAGCTACACCCTTTTCTGTTTTGTTACCTACCGAATCTATTCTTAACTTTTCTCCCCTTGCTAGATATTTCAGTTTGTATGCTTTAACCTCTAATGCATAAGACCAATGTCATAGTAGATATGCACAACTTTATTAGCAATGTGTCCATTAGCTTTGTAGCCATTATACATTGAAACAGACAAAAAAAGAAAACCATATATGAAATATTATTTCGAGTCTGTTTTTTTGATTACAGGAGTTGTGGCCTTTCCTGACGAAGGCGTACTTTTTGCCGAAACGCGCGTAGGAGATTATTACATGGCCACTGAAATGTTTTTACTATGTTTAACTATTGTAATTTTAATGGAATTATTACACTGAATGATTATACTATATATGAATGTATTCTTTAACTGTGAATTATTTTTTGATACGTATACCAACAACAAATAAATCTATGGAATTTTTAAGTCTTGTTGTGGCTACGCTAATTGGACACTTTTAGAACACTATTATGCTAGATAAAACAATTGCCTAGGAAGGTATTGTTACATTGTGTTCCTGGGAGGGCCAGCCATTCCCAATCGGGTCGCAAATTGCGAGTGGCTCAATATTCATGAGCCTCGCATTTTGCGACCCCACTGGGAATTGCAATTAGTGTCTCTGACACTAGTACATTGTAAATTGTGCCTCGCAATTTGCGACTCGCAATCCAGCGCAAATTGCGAGGCACAATTTACAAGGGTCGGACATCTGGCCCTGGATGTTCAACATTAACATATTTAATCTACACTTCACTAATCTAGCCTCACATATGCGAAAGATACACTGCTCCTTCAAAGGCCCAGTTGATCTATCAACATGTTATCAAATTGACAGGAACAAAATAGAAATACTCCTTTGAGAATCAAAGAATTAACGATGCAAATGATAAAGCAAGTTTCCTTTAATACTTGCTCTCCGACATGGGAATCCAATTGGAAATGACTAAAAAAAATGGCCACTTAACACTCACAACAAATGAAACCACAAACCTTGAAATAGTGTTCTTATCCAATACAATTCACATGAAGCAATTCAGACACTGCTCCTTTAAGGATTCCAGAAGCTGCACTGTTCCAGAATCCCACGGATGCTAAGTTACTCAATTTACATGTGCTTCGAAGTTAGATAGGCATCTACTTAACCAATTCTCATCCATGTTTTTAGGCATCATAGTAAGCACAGTAGGCTGCTCATAAATTAGGAAAATATGCATGATGGATAACAAGAAATATATCATTAATTGCCTTCATATTATCCTTTTCTTCGATGTTGCTAAACAATTGAAAATAATAGCAAGCCCAACCTTCAGTACTGGAGATGGGGAAAACCTGGTGAATTGAGACCCCTCAAGAATCTTATGTAGGCAAACATGTACCCTAATGATGGCTTGCCTACTGGTGTGTTATCAGAATTGATGCACAATTACTGCACAATAAAGTGGACTGATATAGAGACGGTAGATCTTTTCAGAACAGATTTTGCTTACCTTACAATTGTGGAGCACTTTTCAGAAGACAAGGTTGAAACCATTTACCAATTCATGTTTAGACTGCTGCCTGCTACATTTTGCATGACATTGCCTACATTGATTTGGATAAGCTGCCAAACATCGCAGTCAAATCTTGGAAGAGTGTACGGAATCAAAACCCTAATTTAGATTTAGGCCCTTATCATGCTGTTCATTAATCTGTTTTACCCGTCACTTGCCGACAAACTGTGAAACATTTTTTTCGTGTAAAAAAAGACATTTTGTATAAAACTGTTTAAATGTGTGTTTAAAAGTGCATGTTTAAGTTGCAAATTATTTCTGGAAATAACCTACAGCCAGCTTTCCAAAAAAGGTCTTTTTAGAACTGGGGGTCTCTAGTTGGCAGAGGTAGGTACCTTTGACCAAATAGGAACCCTTCCTTCTAAGTCGGGGAAAGGGAATTACACTACTGGATAACCCCTGCTCAACCCCTTGGTAGCTTGGCACGGGAAGACAGGCTTATCTCAGAGGCAGTGTGTTAAGCATTTGTGAACACGTACAGTAATACAGTGAAAACACTACAGATGGACACCACACAGGTTTTATAAAAATAAGTATTCTTTATATAGACTTAACACAAGACCACAAACGACAAAAATCCACAATACTGTACTCAAAATTGACTTAAAGATGGTAGAATTAGCTTAGTTCAAGTTGTTGGTAAATGTGACACAGTTCTCACAAAAGTACCTGGATGCGTAACGCAAAATAAACAGGCTCGCATCTTTGGAGATGCGTCAGTTCCTTGCTTCGGGGGAGACGATGCGTCGCGCAAAAATGCTTGTACAGAGTAGCGGATGCGTCTTGATCCTTACCGGAGAGGAGGTGATGCGTAGATTCTCGTGCTGCAGCCCGGTTGCGATGCGGCAAGATGGCACCTCGATGCGACAATCCGGTGCGATGTGTTAAGATGGCGTCCTTGATGTGAAGACGATGCGTTCACGCCCTGGCAGTCTTACGGCGACTGTGTACTTTGGAGCCGCGACAGGCCCTGCGACACTCTTCTTCGGTGATGTGACGGTGACCCTCACGTTTGCGACACACTTCTCCGGTGATGCGACAGCAGACAGCTGCGACGAAGTCACGCTTCTGGAAGATGCGGCGGTGACACGCTTTTGGGAGATGCAGCGGCAGCATGCTTCTCCGGCGGTGCGACTACAGCTGCGGAAGAAACACGCTTTTTCTTGTTGCGTCGCGCTTTTAGCTCCAAGCGACACGCAGGCTTCTGCAGATAGAATTCCCAACAAGGAAATTCAGAGGGGAGCTGGTGGTGAAGTCTGTTGTCCCCGAGACTTCAGCAGGAGGCAAGCACAAGTTCAAGCCCTTGGAGAAATATTCTGCAAGATGATGAAGCACACACAAAAGAGTTACTTCTCCTCTCCTTGGTGCTGAAGACACCACTGTAGGCCAACACAACACACTGGGGGTCTTGGGGTCTGGGTCCCCATATTTATACTACTTTTCTCTTTGTTCTTTGAAGGCAGAGAGGCCTTTGCCTAGTCCAAACCAGTTCTGGTCAGTCCTGGAGCACTTTGTTTACATGACTCCTTTCCTTTGACAGTGCAGGGCAGAGACATCGGACACACCACAGGAGGTGGAGCCAGCATTGTGGAGGGAAGGCACAGTCCTATTCAGGCCCCAGGTGCAACTCCTCCCACCTATCTAAATGCAGATCATGCGATTCAGCCCTGTGCTGACTCACCCTCTCCCCTGGAATCCCCAGTCCCTGTCACTCACAGAACCAGACACACAATACACAACCTAGCAGAGGCAGGCTTGGACAGTTAAGCAAGAAAATACCTACTTTCTAAAAGTGGTATTTTCAAACACAGAATGTTAAAACCAACTTTGTTAGGATTATAAGATGTAAGACTCAAACTGCCCATTCTGGTCCATGGGGAACAGGTAGCCTTGCAATAATGAAAAACGAAAATGGCTGTAATTCACTATTAGGACATGCCATACACACCAGGGCATGTCCTACATTATACTTACAATGCACATTGCCCTTGGGCCTACCATAGGGGAGTCTGATATGAAGAAAAGGAAAGGTTTAGGGACTGGCAAGTGGGTGCACTTGGTCAGTCAACATGGCAGTCAGAGACAGCATGCAGGCTCTGCAGTGGCAGGCCTGAGACACACTTTACAAGCTGCTTCTGTGGGTGGCACAACCAGTGCTGCAAGCCCACCAGCAGCATTTGATGTACAAGCCCTGGGCACACATGGTGCATGTACTAGGTCTGACAAGTAAATCAAATAACCCAATCATGGAGTCACTAATCAATATATCAATTTACCATAGGGAGCACTTGCACTGTGGCACTGAATAGCAGTGGTACAGTGCCCAAAGCAGCTAAACTAGCAAAACATATCAAAACCAGAGGAGGCAGTCAGAAAAAATGTAAGGGAGACTCACGCCAATTGTACCAGGTCTTAACAGGCCTAAATGCGGTCTGACTTATGTGTTTTTTCCTCTCGTGTGATTTCTGGGAACCTTCCTGGCTTGAATGTGTTGCAGGAAATTAAGAGCTGCAGAGGATGTTCCAAATATAGTTCTATATAAGCAGTTTACCTGTTAGTGACGAACACAGGAAAAATCTGCACTTTAAGGAAATGTGTGCAGTCTTGGTGGGATATAATGGAAAAGCAGGAAGCTTTTTCTATTGTTAATATTGTATTGAAGTTATGGATGTGTGCCAAAAGGAAAATGCTACTTACCAGTATGCATCTGTTCTTGGCATGTAGAGCTGCAGATCCGTACACTGTGCATAGATCGCCATCTGGTGTTGGGCTCGGATACTTGCACCTTGTTGTTGTCTTGGAAGAGTCTTTTGTAGTCACGAGGTAGGCGACTCCTCCGTTGGACGATAGTGCGCATGGGCATCGACTCCATCCTCAGATTGTTTTTCGCCATGATGGAAAATGATGGCGTTAGTAAGAAATAAAGAGATGTCCATGTGAATGAATCTAATTAAGATAATACTGGAACACATACAGGTTCCGAGGAGGTGGGTGGGCATGTACGGATCAGCAGCTCTACATACCAAGAACAGATGCATACTGGTAAGTAGCATTTTCCGTTCGAGGCATATGAGCTGCAGATCGTACACTGTGCATAGACTGTACAGCAGTGTCTCCCCTAGCGTTGGTCACCTGTATCTGTTGCAGTAGTTTGAAAAAGTGTTTTAAGAACAGCCTGGCTTACAGATAGTGTTTGGTGAAGGTATGTGGTGTAGACCATGTTGCTGCTTTACAGATGTCATCTAAGGAAATGTTCCCTAAGAATGCCATGGAAGCCCCTAGTTTGAGTGTTGAGTGTGCCCTAGGGGGAAGTGTTAATGTGCGTTTAGCTTTATGGTAGCATATTTGAATGCATTTGGCTATCCACCTAGCAATCCCAGCTTTGGAGATGGGGTTACCTTTATGAGGTGGTGAGAAGGCTGGTGAGAAGGCTACAAACAGTTGTTTTGTCTTTCTAAAGGGCTTAGTCCTGTCAATGCAACAAAGTAGTGCTCTTTTGACGTCTATTGAAGAGCTCTCTCTGCTACAGAGTCTGGGTTTTGGAAAAACACAGGTAACTCAACTGATTGGTTAAGATGAAAACCAGAGATTACTTTGGGAAGAAATTTAGGATTTGTTCTAAGAACCACCTTGTTACGATGTATTTGTAAGAATGGTTCTTGCATGGTTAAAGCCTGGATCTCACTTACCCTCCTGAGAGAGGTAACTGCGACAAGGAAAGCTACTTTCCATGTGAGGAACTGCAGTTCACATTTGTGTAGCGGTCCAAATGGGGGACCCATGAGCCTGGTAAGAACAATGTTTAAATTCCACACTGGGGAGGGTGGCAGACTGGGGGAATTATCCTTTTAAGGCCTTCTATAAAGGCTTTAATTGCAGGTACTCTAAATAGTGACAAGTGTTGTCTGTTTTGTAAATAAGCAGCAAGTGCCTCTAGATGTAATCTTATGAATGAATATGCTAGATTACACCTTTGTAACTGTAGCAAATAGCAAATGATGTCCTGGATTGAAGCATCCAGCGGATCGATTTTATTGTTATTGCAGTAGATGACTAATCTTTTCCATTTTGCTGCATAGCAAGCTTTAGTAGTAGGGCGTTTGGCTTCTTTAATGATGTTCATACAGTCCGGTGGAAGTTTAAGGTAACCGAACTCTAAGACTTCAGGAGCCAGATCGCTAGATTCAGTTGACCTGGATCGGGGTGTCTTATCTCTCCATGGTTCTGCGTTAGCAAGGTTGGGGAGAGACGTAGCTTTTGGTGTGGAACTACTGAAAGTTCCAGGAGTGTTGTGAACCACGGTTGCCGTGCCCATGTGGGAGCTACCAGGATCATTTTGAGAGACTGTTGTCTGAGCTTGCGTACTACTAGAGGAATCAGCGGGAGTGGCGGAAAAGCATACACAAATCTGCCTGACCAGTTCATCCATATCGCACTGCCCTTCGACAACGGGTGAGGAAACCTGGCGGCGAAGGTTGGGCATTTTGCATTTGCGTGTGTGCCGAACAGATCTATGTCTGGTTGACCCCACATGTGGAAAATATGGTTGAAGAACTTGAGGATGAAGTTCCCCTTTGTGTATCTGCTGTGTCTGTCGACTTAGCAGATCCGCAATCTGATTGTGAACTCCTGGAAGGTGTTCTGCCAGGAGGTATATGTTTTGTAGAATGGCCCATCTCCATATGCTTTGCGCCAACTGAGACAGCGGCAAAGAATGTGTGCCTCCTTGTTTTTGTATGTAATACATGGCTGTCATATTGTCCGTCCAGACTAGGACAGTCTTGTGATGTAGATGTACCAGGAAGGATTTTAATGCTAGAAATATTGCCAGTAATTATAGGTTTTTAATGTGGAGCACTTTTTGGCGAGTGGTCCACTTGCCTTGAATGGTGTGGTTTAGGAGATGGGCTCCCCAGCCGGTGAGTGATGCGTCTGCTGTTAGCACTATCTGTGGAACTGGCTCTAAGAACGGTTGCCCTTTGGAAAGGTTTAGTGTGTTCCACCACTGCAGAGAGCGATGTGTGCGGCTGTCCACCAACACCAGATCTGTAAGTTGTCCTGGAGCCTGGTTCCACTGACGTGCTAGACATTCTTGTAAGGGGCGCATCTGAAGTCTTGCGTGAGGTACGATGAAAATGCAAGAGGCCATCATTCCTATGAGTTGCAGGAATACCATCGCTGGGAGGGAATGCTGTGGCTGAAATTTGGTGATTAGGGTTTGTATACTGGCTATCCTTGCTGGATTGGGATATGCCAGAGCTTTCGAGGTGTCTAACGTGGCCACTAGATACTGATGTATGTAGGAGGGCTGAAGATGTGACTTGGTGTAGTTTACTGTGAATCCCAAGTTGTGTAGTAGCTGGATGGTCTGATGAGTGTGATGAACACACTGGTTGGATGACTTTACTTTTATCAGCTAGTCGTCGAAGTATGGAAAGACCTGGATTCGTTGTCTTCTCTAGTGTGCTGCTACTGCTGCAAGGCACTTTGTGAACACCCTGGGTGCGGTGGTCACCCCGAATGGAAGGACTTTGAACTGATAGTGTTGTCCGTCCACCATGAACCTTAGGTATTTCCTTTGAGCAGGGTGTATGGGAATGTGGAAGTAGGCATCCTTGAGATCTAGTGTGGCAAGGAAGTCGCCTTGCTGAAGTAGTGGGAGGACCTGTTGAAGAGTGATCATATGAAAATGATCTGACTGTATGTAGAGATTGAGAGGTCTGAGGTTGAGTATTGGCCTTAGGGTGCCGTCCTTTTTGGGGATTAGGAAATACAGCGAGTAAACCCCTGTTCCTTGATGCTGCAAGGGAACTAGTTCTATTGCCTGCTTTTGAAGCAGTGAGAGAACCTCCTGTTTTAAGAGCGTGAGATGTTCCGTGGACATTGGACGCTGTTTGGGTGGTATGGTGGGTGGGGTTGCTGCAAGTTCCAGGCAGTAACCATACTGGATAATTTGTCTTACCCACTTGTCTGTGGTGATGGAAGTCCAGACAGGTAGGAACTGTGATAGTCTCCCTCCGACTAGGTTGGAATGGTCTGGAGGGAAGTCACTGCTAATTAGTGGGGGAGGTGCGAGTGTTGAATTAAATCATTGGCCTTGGTCTTATATTGATCAGGTTAATGTTGCAATAGGGTTTCCAGTTGGTCGTAGTGAGCCCTATCGTACCTAGCAAGTAATGACTGTGTGTTAGCTATCCGCCAGTGATAAGCTGCTTGGGCAGCAACTCTCTTGCCGGAAGCATCTAACAACTTAGACTCTTTATCCGGAGGTGGTGCATCACCGGAGGTCTGAGAGTTGGCACGTTTCCTAGCATTAGTTACCACTAGTGAATATAAAGGTAGTTGACCCTTGATGTAGGTGAGATCATTGGGAGCGGGTTTATATTTTTTGTCAATTCTGGGATTGAGAATCCTAGCCCTAACAGGGTCCTTAAATATGTCAGGGGCACGTTTAATGACACCTTTTAACATTGGCAGGGTTTGTACAGTCTTTTGTGTCTAGTAGAAAGTCCTCGTCTGCGGGGTCAGAATGCATCTGAACACCATGGTACAGAGCAGCTCTATTTACAAGCTGACCAAAGCCAATATTGTCATCTGAGGGAGATGGCTTTGTTGGATATGCATGGGAATCAGGGAGGTCTGGAGGATCTATCATAATCGCCCCAATCATCCTGTGATACGTCTGTGTCGTCATCAGGGTCAGTGAAAGGGTCATTGTTGTCTCCCCTATCCCCTAAATCATCCTCAACCTGTGGTAGTGGTGAGTTTGGTGGAAGTACAGGAGAATGTGGAGGAGAGAAAGGCTTAGGAGGAAGAACAGGAGAAGAGAGTGGTATAGGTGAAGTGGCACAGTCTTTTCTCTTCACAGACACTACAGGAATGCCTTGAGTGTCCAATGTCGTCCTCTTGTGTGGAATAGTAGTCACATGTCCTGTTTTGAGGTCTATGTGTAGAGTTTTTGGTGTAGGATCGATAGGATCCGGTCGAAAAAGTTCTTCCTCTCCAGTAAACGCTTTCGGCGCTGATTTTTTCGGGTCCGAGCAAGGTTTGGATTTCTGCTCCGGAGCCTTGGAAGGTGGTTTTGGGTCCTTCGGCTTCGATGTGAAGGCAGAAATCTTTTTCGATTTCGACTGTTTTGGTTTCAGATCCGATGCCTTCTGTTTCGGCGCCGGGGTGGTCGATGCCGACATCTTTTTGGGAGTAGGCTGGAACCCTGGCTTCGGAGCCGATGGTACCTGTGGAACACTGATATGCGGCTTGCTCAGTCCTGAGGCTTGTACCCCATCTTCGGGGCCGGGCCCAGGGGCGGGTCTTCTGAAGCTTGTTTTCTTTCGCGACTGGGACCAACAGGCGAAGTCTTGACGAGGGCCTTCGATTTCTCAGGTGAGGTTGGGGTAGGGGCAATTGTACTCACTCGTTGACCTGGAGTGATGTGGTTGCTTCGGACACGATCTCCAGACCCTCAGAATCCTCCTCCGGGACATCGGGGCCTTCATCGAAGAAGTCCACCGGTACCGGAGCTGCTTGTTGCGTCATGATGTGTCGCTGGGCCTAGCGATCACGGATGGTTTTTCTCGATCGAAAAGAGGCCCAGGCCTGGCAATTATTCTCATCGTGTTCTGGCGAGAGGCACAGGTTACAGACCTTGTGGTGGTCACTGTGTGGGAATTTAGCTCCACACTGGGGGCATTTTTTAAATGGAGTCCTTTCCATGTGGCGAAGGGCCCGAACGGCATCGATAGGCCCAGCGGCCCACGTCGACAGCCGGAATCGGAATTTGAGGAGCGAGTTGAAGATCACGCGATCAAAAAAAATACAGTCGAGTTTGCGATGATTTGCGCGTCGAAAAGGTTTGGAGAATATGGTGCCGAACCGGACCGCAGAAGTTAGATCTGAACCCAATTGCGGAAAAAAACACAATCTGAGGATGGAGTCGATGCCCATGCGCACTATCGTCCAAGGGAGGAGTCACCTATATTCTGACTACAAAAGACTCTTCCAAGACAACAACAAGGTGCAAGTATCCGAGCCCAACACCAGATGGCGATCTATGCCCAGTGTACGATCTGCAGCTCATATGCCTCGAACATAGTGTTATAAGAATTGACTCGCAGCGTGTGTAATTTGAGATTGACTTGTACTTCCCTCATAGTGCGGTCACTCTCCTAGCGGTTTTAGTCTGAGCATATGCAATAAACCTGTTTGTACTACCTTTGTTCGGATGTGGTGATTGAATGATTCACTGCTTAAAGGATTTTTTTACTGACATCGTGGCGAGTCAGCCAGGAGATCCCCTTAGCTCTGGCCTGCCGCTGGGGAGATTCCCTTCTGACAACTAATTTAGTTGTGCACAATTTGAGGAGGATGACAGACACCCGATGAGACGAAAGATCCGTTTTGGGTCTGCGGGGAAGTCTGCAGAGGCCTGTAAGGTAGGAAAAGAGGGCAGTCGTCGAATCTTTGTGTATTGATCCACAACTGTTACAAACGGAGATGTGTATTTAGTTAATCCTGTCAGACATTTGTTTAGGAATGGTCAGAGAAGTAGATGTGTATTTAATTTAGAAATAGGATTTATATAAGAAGTTTATCCGGACAGTTTATTCAGGAAATCGTCAGAGAAAGAAAGAAAAAAATGACATTTTGTATAAATATGTAATGTGAGTTTTTTTTTATAAAACAAAATATTTAAAAATATAATATAGATTTGTGATTATTATAGCATGTGTAATAGATCATTAGTTCTGTTGCATTATCAGAGGTACCAACTGTTTTATTAGTGTTAACTCCATTAGGACAGGAGCCTTTAAGAATACTAAGAGTTGGGTCTACTAGGATACCAGGTAGATTTATTCCATGTACTATAGATCCATCTGATTTTTGTGCAGGTGTGTCGTGTGTAACTCTTGTAAGTCTCCCACAACTTACTTATTTAGGGATAACTGAAGACGAGGCTTAACAAAAGAGAGCAGTCTGTCTTATTAGTCCACAATTTTTTTCCCCACAGACCGGAATAGTACAAGTTTTTAGTAGATTAAGAAGCAAGCAAAATTGTGAGGTCATGGCTTTATTAAAAAAATCTTCCTTGGGGAGGCAGGGAGAGAAAGGGACTCCTATAGGCCACATGATTTCCACATTTTCAGGAGACTTTGATAGAATAAAAAGACATTGTCAAGAATGGGCAGAAGGTACAAAGACTTCCCTGGTTCCATGGCCACCAGATGGCTCTTTTGATAAAACAGTGATAGCCCACGTAATATTGTACATCTTAGGAGCATATAAAGGAGATAAAATAACAAAGATTAGCATCATTAGACATGTGAAAGACATTCAGTCAGGATTCCCAAGTCGAATCCACAGCACCACCCCCGACATATTCTGAGATAATTAAAGGGCCTTTATGCAGTCAGGTTATGTATCCATCATTGTCAGCGGAAGATTAGGAATCCATTACCTCAATAGACTCAGTGGACACTGTTTCAGCTGTAGGCTACAAAGATCCAACATTAATACCCCTGACTGACATAAACTAAGTTACACCAAGGGTTGATGACTTATTAAAAATGGGAGAGGTTGATCTTGCTCAAACGATTAATAAAGATTCTCTTAAACCTGAAAAAGTATATGAGGGAACAGTGTCCCTAACAGGAGACATTTCAGTGAAATTAAGACAAGACAATCATGGAAAATTGCTGGAACAACAGACCTATTGGAATGGGATAGCAAGATTCCTAAAAACTCAAGTGAAGGAAATGGATACTATACTAGTACCCCCCAGGTGAAGTTTGACTAAGGGGCACGGTCAAAGATAAATCAGGAGGAAGATAAGGCTTATCATGACATCACCCCCACTGTAAAGGGAATACAGAACACAATTGAGAGACTAATCTATATTGCTGATGACTGTTCAAATATATGTAAATCCAAATAATTTAAACCAGATGAAAAGCCAGTTTTAATGGATATAGGATATGATATAGAAATCAAGAATGTGACAGGAAAAGCTGAGAAAGAAGAAATAAACTCAGTGAGGAGTGAAATTACAAGGGTTTTTGACCGTGAACGCATGGAATTGTGCCAAGAGGCTGAGAACAGAAATGCTGAAATTAATAGAAGATTAGAGGAACAAAGTGCCTTTAAAGAACAAACAAGAGGAGAACAGGTGTTTCCCATTAGTATAACAAGGTCTAGGCGTCCATTTCAAGCAGAGGATGTGATAGAGAAAGGACAAAGTTTCCCTCCGGCTAGAGTAGGATTCCTTCATGTACGAAATATACAGGGAATGACAAGTTTTATACAGAGAAAAGAAAGGAAATAGTGACTTGACACCTAATGAAATAGTAGCGAAGGGAGTAAACAGTTGGCATAATGTTGTCCCGTTTACTAATAACCTTGCAGGGTGGACAGAAGGTATGGTGCCATAGATGAAAGTGTGGCCAAGAGCAGGATCCTTTGACCCTGAAATGATAAATATGGCTGATTTATGTATTTTTCAAGGTTATAGGGACCCAGAGTGGGATCATGATTACATGCAAAGTCTGTGTGTTTGGAAGAAATATGCTACAAGGTCTGAGATATCTTATGAGTGACATGGTGGCAGGAATACTACTGTAATACAGATGCCACTGGTGTATGGGACACAGGGAGCACAGCCTGTTTATGTTCCATGGCAACACATGGATAAAGAAAATCTAAAAGAAAGGCCTGCCTCCATTACAATAAAAAGCAAGGAAATAGATAAAAGCATTTGAAAATGTAACAGCTAGGATACCTTTAGCTCTTGGGGACGTAAAGAGCCCGTTGATCTTAATAGTAGGGGATGAGGTGGACAGTATAATGAGAAGTGCAGGGATCCAATGAATAACTATTACTAAAGGAAAACCAAGGATCTGCTTTTGGAGTAGTGCGCTCTAGGGTGTGGACTGAATTAAGGAATAGGTACCCAGACCAACCAGACATTGGGGCATTGATGCAACAAACTATGTCTCCAGGACAGTCCTGTACAGACTACAGAACAATGATGAAGAAAAAGTGGGAAGCAGATATAGGACCTGTAGAGACATGGGAGGTAGTTGTAGATTATTCTACAATGTTTTAAAATAGGGACAACCAGGAGACATACAAGACCATTTAGATCAGGTTGTGGCCTTAGATGTAAAACCCTCGGCAAAAATACAAGAACATATTATACATTTTTCAAGAAAAAAGGAAGAAAAGGAAAGGAAAAATAAAGACCAAAGTGACAGAGCCCAAGCTAAACTGGTGACACAAAAAATATAGAAAAATGAGAAGGAAAAGAAATAACTGTGCAGGTTCCTGTTGCAAACAGGGTGCAAGGAAGAGGTCGAGGAGAGACAGATGCAAGGAAGAAGACATTTTAAATGCCATTACTGCATTGGACATTTTATTGCTGAAGGCTGCTTTAAGAAGAGTGATGAAGAGCAGGGAGTGATAGGAATGTAGGGAGAGGAAGGGGAAGACAAAATGTGAACACGTCATGGCCAGCGCTTCAATATGGTCCTTATCAGTATGTCCCCTATCCTCAACAACAAATAACTCCACTACCACAGGTTTATATGCCATAACAGCAATTTGCTAATGTGCCTGTTCAAGGGACACCAGTACCTGTTGTACAGACAGGAGACCAGCCTCGGGTGCAGACTACTGCACTGGTGAGCACAAGGAGTCAAGGAAAAGGGGGAGTGATTATTCAAGGTGGAAACCCCTTTTATCATACAGCCTGATGAGACGCATCAGGGAATCCCAATTGTTCTGTGGTAGCTAGGACTCAAGACCCAGAGGAAGAACCAATGGTAGAAATGATTATAATGGGAAGGAGGTATGCTTTCTTGGTTGATACACGGGCAACAAAATCTTGCCTCTCAGAAGGAAATGTTCCATTGTCCTCTGCCACCATGGATACATAGGGCTTCTCTGGTGAAGCACAGCACATTACATACACAACACATGTGCCCATAAAGGTGGCAGGAGTGCAAAAGCAGGAGCGTCTCCTTATTCTCCAAATTCACCAGCAAATTTATTAGGAAGGGATATCATGTCTAAATTAAACATGACAATAAGGTTTTCCTCTGATGGGTCCATGATGTGAAATATCAGGTCAAGCGAAATGTGGGATACATCTGCTAGGAATACCAGAGGAAAATGTGGTTGGAAGTGCAGAGCCAGTGCATTATAAATTGCTAGCAGTTGCTGTACTTAAGTTTTGAAGACAGAGGAAATACTTTTAGGGAGAAGGATGGAATTGCCACCTAGACTAATTTTCAGGAGACAAGCTGGTGGTGATGAACTGGGACACGTGAATACCCTTTACCTTGAGTGCACAGGAATACCAAGCAGGTGGGGTACCCTGGTGGCATCAGATAACGATGGAAGAATTTGATTTTTCTTATGTCTGGTCTGAGACCACGTGACATTCCTGACTCAGAACTCTTTTCAGACGATCCCACCAGGACTGAGATTTGTACACACACTGCACCCTTGTTAGTGCGTGTTTACCGTGCACAGACCACATTATCAATTGTGCCATCCCTCTCCTATGATATTGAAGCGCTTGCAGCGGTCCCACCTTGTCTCTGGACATCAGCTCCATACGTAGTAGGACTGATAATATCTGCAGAACCACTTAAGATAAAGTTGAAGCCAGGTGCACAAGTACCCCGTGTAAAACAGCATCCACAGTCCAAAGAAGCAAAGAAGGTATTAGAGGGGCAATACGAAGACTGAAGGATCAGGTAGTCGAGTATTCCTGTCCATCAGCTTGTAACACCGCAATTTATCCTGTATAAAAAAAACTACAGGTAATACTTGGAGGATGGTACAGGATTATCGCCCTCTTAATGCAATAGTATTAGCAGAGTACCCCATAGTGCCAGACCCATCTGTGATATTGACTAATATACCAAGTGACAGCAAATGGTTTTCTGTGGTGGATCTAAAGAATGCTTTCTTTAGTGTTAGAAATGGGACCTCTGGTTGGCTAAGGCTTGCGCCAAAGCCAGGCAGAGACCACCACTCTAAGTCAGGGCTGGGGAGTTGCACGCCACAGATAACCCCTGCTCACCCCCTTGGTAGCTTGGCACGAGCAGTCAGGCTTATCCCGGAGGCAATGTGTGAAGCATTTGCGAGCGCACACAGCAACAACACCCTAGGCCCACCACAAAGGAAACTCCACACAAGGTTATATATAAAGAATATCCTTTGTATTATAATAAACACATTAGATGATAATCACATAATTTACACTATTCCAACTGGAACTGGCCAGAATTTTACAGGGGACTGTTTACACAAGACAGGGCCACATGAACCACTGTCAGAATTAGCACAAATCACCAATTGTAAATGTAGAACATATACCAACTGTAACACAATTTATAACTGTAGAGCACAACCAGTAACTACTGGCGCAATAATGACCTCAGCATTATCACAATGGAATGTATACATCACAGGGGCATAAACACATTATGCAATCTCTCACAAGTCTAACGCTTTAGACTCTACATTACACTAGGGGCGTACATCATACAGGGAAGTATAATCTCCCTAACATAAACTTAAACAGGTAAAACAACCTCCTATGCAGAAATCATATATAGAGGTATAAACACAGGGTGCGCAAAACATACTACACACGGTACATTTCCTAACACCCAAAGCATTAGTATGTAAATCACAATAGCACCTAAATCACATTAGGGTCCAGGTTGCACCAGAACCTAAACATAGCAGCTGCCCACTACTTGCTGGGCAGTTGGGGACAAGAACAGGGCCTAAACGCTGCAGTTGGCACTAAGTGCTGCGCAGCTGTGGATACTCAAATGCGGTATGGGCTTTCAGTAGCCCTCGAAATCTATGTGCCCAAGGTGGGAGCCACACGGGGCTCTAAAAATGCTTATGGCAGTGTTGGAGCCACACGGGGGTCTGCAAACAAGTAATGCCCCCAAGAACGTGGCGCGCACTGGCACTGTAAATAATTATGCGCCTGGTGGAGCCACGCACAGGCTCTGAAAAATGAACATGTCCCCTTTGGTGGAGCCCCTCGGGTCTATACATAAATAATCACTGCCCCTCTCGTTGCAGCGGCCCGCAACGGCGGCACCGCTGTGAAGAAAATAAAGAACTGGCACCACTGTGCCTGGGGACCCCCACGGGGCTTGTAATTAACTTTGACCCCATTGTTGGAGCCACGTAGGCTCTGTAAACAAAAACATGCCCCCACAAGTGACAGCACTATTCGGGTATGGGGAGCCCCAATCCCTGGGCTCCTCCGTGTGCCTCTATCTGGTCCCCCCCCCCCCCCCCCCCCCCGATCCGTCTAAACTCACCGGCTCTCTCCTTCACCCGGTCCCTCTTCTGGGACCGGGGCTTCCTGCCAACGCCGCCCGTCTCGCACTTCTCACGGGGCTCCCAGCCACTCAAGGGAGCCCCGCTGGGACGCGAGGCAGCTCCCGGCATGGCTCTTCACCTGGGTCCTCTCCTAGGGCCCAGGACTTCTCTTCGCGTCGCCCGGTCCGCTGTCTCGGGACCGGGGCTTCTCCGTGGGCGGGCTCCGGACGTCTTCCTGCTTCCGTCCGTGGTGTCCCGCCCACGGTCAGGCGGGCGCGCTTGTCTGTAGTTTGCGGCCCAGGGCTGCGGCGGTGATCTCTCCAGCCCAGTAACGCGGGGTGGGCACCCGCAAGTAAAACAACGGCCAGCAACTCGGGGTGGGCACCCGCAAAGCTCCTCAGGGAAGGCGGGGTGGGTACCCGCTTTTAGAACTCAATTTGCGCCACATTCAGCTTACGGCCATAATGCGGGGTGGCACCCGCTCGATTACGGCAATGTGGGGGGAATCCCTACGCTGGGGATTCCCTCCGGAGCGATGGGCAGCTTGACGCTGCGAGGCTGTAGCACTCCCCTCTCCTAGGGGAATTGAAAGAAAGCGCACACGAGGCGCTATATGCAGTCCCAGTCCTCAAGGCCATGGAATATCAAAAGCAAAGCGCTCACAGGGCGCAAGGAGCCCCAGCCCCAAAAGCACAAGTCCTCAGCAATCAAAAATGATAAGTCCTTAGGAATGAAGGGCAGAAGGGTCCCCCAAAAGAAGTCCTCCAGGCATCCAGGGGCAGGGCAGGGCCCAGGGAGGCAAGCCTTCCCCTGAGCCCCAATAGCAGCACACCCCTGGCAGATTCGAGTCCAAGAACAAGAACATTTTCATAGGGTCCCAGCCCCTCTTTTATACACAGAATCCTTTGTCTCCAAAAGGGCAGGGAAGGGGCGAACCAGATGCAACTGGTTCCTGACCACTTTGTTTTGCTCAGCCCCTCTCCCTATTCACAGGACAGGGACATCCGACGCACCACAGGGGGTGGAGCCAGCATTGTGGAGGGAAAGCCCAGCCCTATTAAGGTCCCAGGTCCACTCCTCCCTGCCATCAACATGCAGATCTCTCCATTCACCACCGGGGCAGATCCATCCTGACTCCTGGAGCCAGGCACACCAGCCAATCACAAGCCAGACAGTCACTTCACATTTATTACACAGACATGCCAGCTTCTAGAAGTGGCACTTCTACACTAGACACAGTAACGCCGCACACATCATTGCGCAGCATTCAATCTCACGAGTTCGCACATACCAAACTCGACCCTGCACTCCTCTCACATCAGGACTTAACACGGTCACTCAGATCCCCCATGCATTCCTATGGGAGGGCAGGCCTATCTCACTAAAACATACACAGAGCACACGCACTTTCCACTGGGACACAGTGTAAAAGCGCCTAGAGGCCTAAAACCACTAATACAACATAGGAAAAGGCTAGGATAGATGAAAAAAGTTTTAGGGGTGAACTTGCAAGACGGGCCAAGTCCAACATTTAGCATACCTTTACATCCTGACAGTCATTATTTGACAGCCTTCAGTTTTGTGGTGAACAAATCGTGTACTCTAGACTTCAACAAGGCTATTGTGAGTCTCCATCTGTGTTTAATAGTATCAAGAGAGGATTTGTTAAATTTCCAGTCAGACAGTACAGTCTTGCAATATGTAGAATATGAATGTGTTTTGGACACTATCAATCTCTTAACGCTACTTGCTACTAAGGGATACAAAGTGGACAGGAAAAGATTACAGTTTGTGCAACAAGAAGTGCTGTATATAGGCCAAGTGTTGCCCGCAGAAGGCAAAAAGATAGCAGCCCAAGACAGTAAAAGACATGCATAAATGTCTAGGCCTTTGTAATTATGTACGTCAGTGGGTATTTGATTATGCTACCATCATACAATCGCTATTATCTGCAATGAAGCAAGCTAAAACTGACAACACAGACATACAGTGGACTTATGACAGTGTAAGTGCATTTCAGGCATTGAAAGAACCAATTGCTTCAGCCCCAGAGCTAGCAAACCCAGATTATACAAAGATTTTTTTTCTGTTTTGAAACTTAGTATTCCATTATGTCAGTCCTTACTCAAAAATACCCGATGGGTCACAAACCCGTTGCCTATTTTAGTGGACTATTAGATCCAGTAATAAAAGGTCAGTTTCCTTGTGAGCGAGTACTTGCAGCAGCAGCTTTTGCAGTAGAAAAGAGTAGTACTATTGCAGCAGGTTGCCCTGTAACACTGTATGTTGAGCACTCTCCATTTGCTGTGCTGCAGAAAAGTTAAAGGACACTGACCACTCAAAGAGCGACAGGTTATGAAGTAATACTGTCAAACACTTCTATCTGCATTCAGCGAGTACACTCAGTCAACCTGCAACTTTTTTTAGTGCACCCATTAGATCCCACTGATCATGACTGTAGTGTAACATTGGAGGAGGACGTTCACCTGGCACATGAGAACCCCTTGTCTGATGGCTGACAATTGTTTATTGATGGTTCCTCATGGATAGACCAGGAGACAGGCAACCAACATACAGGTGCAGCTGTTATTGAGGATATTGGTACACCTACTGATTATACCTTACACACATTGCACCTCTTACCCTTGCCATCCCAAGAGGCTGAATTAAAAGCATTGATAAGGCTTGTCGGGGTCAGCCAGTAACGATATACACTGATTCGGCATATTTAGCTTCCACAGTTCCCTCAGGGCTGAAGAGATGGGAACAGCGAAGATTTCTTATATCTGATGGGACACCAGTAGCACACCAACATCTCTTAGCAGAACTTATTGCTGCATTGTAAATACCTTGTCAAGCAGCAGTGGTTAGGTGCCAGGTGTGAGAAGTTGGCCTAGCATATGCTGGTCACTAGTTATAGTGGCCACCTTGCACCAGTCCAATTCGACTCTTATGGTAGATAGGTTTAAGACAACCTTTTAAAGAAAGCTATCCTAGTGGTAGCTGTGGAGAGCAGCCTTCAGGCTAAGTCTCTGAGGAATGTAAAGCAGCTTGTTTTACCTTATAATCTCTTGAATTACCAGATGAAAGGACACCACACAGGTATATATATCAAATATATATGTATTTATTTCTAGACACACTCTACTAATCTCTTTATGAGATTAGAAGCCAGGTACACATTCAAATGTCAACAGTTCTCAATAAATTAAACACAAATATGGCTGGAGCCCTAGGGGCGTACCAGACCATATACTAAAAAAATGGGTTAACAAAGTCGACTTGCAAAATGACAAGGCCTAGGGCATCGCTGGGGCTTCACTACTGCAGTGTTAGCAGGTAAGTAACAAGTCCACGGGAGAAGCATGCAGTGTGTGAACACAGCCGCGGGTTCCCTATTGGTTTCAATGGAGCAAGTCGCAGTTTGAATTTTAAAGTTCTAGGGCACTTCGAGTAAGTCAACAAGCAAGCCACTTACAAGGTAAGTATTTCGCGGGCCAACACACACTTAGGCACCGGAGTGCACAAGTTACCTCACCCAGGGAAGCCGGGTGCATAGGTGTCTTTTGGTGTCGGGTCGAGTCGCTGTTTTCTATGGAGACCAAAGAAGACTTGCTGCTTGTGACGACTGGAGAAGTGTCCGGTGGAAACCGAAGGTGGATTGAAGATGAAGAGGACCTGAAAATTGAAGGGACAAGATGGATGACCATAGATGCCGCGTTGATTCAGGTCGTCGATGGTGTTTTGACTCTTCGCTCACGAGGTCCAGGAGAGATCGACGATGACCAGCAGCTGGATTCGGAGTGTCCCACGACGTCTGCAGCTGATGACTGTGTCGGCAACCGGATTGGAGCTTGGCAACTGCAAGTCTCGTGTAGACTGAAGAAAGTCGATGGTGCAGACCAGCAAGGTCTGATGGACTCACCCAGCAAGGGTAAGTGAGGGCAGGCCTGGAGCAACCAGGAGAGCCCTTTGAGTCGATGAGAAAGTCTTCGGGGGACCCACTAGCCAACGGGCAAGTGATCGCAAAGACGCCGCCTCAGGAAATGCTTCACAGGAGCCCACGGTCACTCGGGACGGGATAGGCAGCTGATTTTCTGGTGCAAGACCTGCTGGAGGCTTGGGCCATAAATGGTCCAATGCACAAGTTTGTAGAACTTTGTTTAGGGTTTGCACTCGACAATAGTGCACGGTCCCCAGGTATTGCTGTTCCTAGTCACTCGTGGGGTCCACTCGCCACAGCTTCGCTGGGGACTCACAGGGGCCGTCGAGAAGTCAGGAAATCCACTTCCGGGGCAGCAGGGACTTCGAACACCGCCGGGAGCGGGAAAGTTTGCAACCTTTGACTAAGGTTTTTGGTGCCTGCCAAGCAGGAGTCACTCCTTGACTCCAAGGGAGATTCTTCTGTCTTCCAAAGGTAGTGGAACGTCGAAGGGCCAGGATTCTTCTTTGTAGAGTGTCATCCAGGGTTATCTGTTTTGCAATGGCAATGCTGGCTATCTTATAGTGAAGACAGGGGAGGGACTAGCTCTATGACCACTCCTCTAGGAGGGTCAGGGTAGTGGGTGGTTACACCCACTTCCCTTTGTCCAGTTTCGCGCCAGAGCAGGGGCAGGTAGCCCCTGAACCGGTTTGAGCTGGCATATGCACAGAGGAGCCTACTGCTCCCCCAGTGCAGGACTTCAAAGCACTCTAAGAGTGCACCCACCCAGCTCCAATACACTAAATCCTGTCTGGAAGGTGGTGACACCTCCCTGTGACAGGATGCATTTTGTTGGGCTACCTCCACTGCGAGTTTCGGTCAGCAGCAGGAGGGCAGCCCAGTGTCTGTGCTGGTGGCATCCATTTTGTGATGCCAGGGCTCCTTTAGATTTCTACCGTTTAGTACAGTGGGTACATGTCGTCCCCTCTAGAAGGGTGGGATCATACTACCACACCAGTTACTGGTGTGGGGGTATGATTCGAAGTTGTTTGACACCAAACACAACATGTTTTGATGCAGTCATCCCAAAGTTAGCATTTACCGCGAGGTTATAATGCACTTAAGAGTATATGGTTTAACCGCATCCACAAACAGCAGCAGAGAATAGACTCTGCCAGCTGCAGAGGGGTCCTGCTCATGCAGAAGCACCCCGTCACATAGTAAACCAAGCACCCTGCCCTCAGGATTGAAAGGGCCTGCAATAGGGGTGGCTGATAGGTTTATATGTGTGTGTGTAAGGTGAGATATAGGAACCTATACCTCAGTGAGGAGTGCTAACACTACCTCACACAGGCTGTAGTAGCAGGCCTGTGGTGTCAGATTGAGAATGCCTCCCAGGGGTGGCATAACATATGCTGCAGCCCCTGGTAGGCCTGTGAAGTACCAATGCCCTAGGTACCCAAGGTACCATATACTAGGGGCTCATAAAGTACCACAGTATCCAATCACTACTGAATCTAATATGCACACCAAGTTGTTTAGAGAGATCAGAGAGACTGGGGCCCTGATTAGCAGGGACCCAGCCAGACTATAGCCAGAAACCAGTGTATACATCAGAAAAAAAGTGGGGGCCACATAAGTGCAGATCCCACTCTCCTACACCAGGCACATACAAAAGGAACAGATTTGGTGTCTAAGGGAAATTAAGCTGCTGATACAGCAGCGAAGGAAGCTCGTTTATATGCAATGAAAACATGCAGTATGAACACTTAAGATGCAGATGATGAAGTTGAGATAAAACACTGAGAATATTTCTACAGAAAATATCACAAATAGGAAGAGACAAGGGACTAAGCCTTCTCTGACTCCCCTCCGACAATCTAAATCTCACTCAACAGAGAAGTGCTACAAAAAGTAAACTATGTTCCCCATAATGAGAAGCAGGGGGTTGCTGCAATTCATAAACCCTTTCAAATGTGGGGGGTATACCACATTTCAACCGAGACAACACACAAGAAAAGCAAAGACATTGAATGTCTTAATACTGCCCTCACACACTTTGCAGTGTCATGCTTCATCATAGGGCCGCATCATACATCTAGGTGCAGACCAACACCCTGGATGGAGCGCAAAAAGATTTTTTGAATGAAGAATAGTGGTGAGGGTAGAGTGAATACAAAAGAACACAAAACAAAACACAAAAAAGTAACAAATTAGAGGAAAAAATCGTATATTCCCCTTATGAGAGGGACCAAAAAGTGCAGCTACATATAATTAAAACTCCCTAGAGGGCAACACTCTATTTCTATTCTTGTTAACCCCTGGAAGTATTAAAACATATGATCTGGGATATTTAGGGGAGGTAATGGCCCCATTAACCCCACTGCAGATACCAACATGTTTCTGCCAATATTTGTCGCGCCCAACTGGGTCGCTCTGGTATTCGTCAGGGTGCTGGTCCCTAATTTTTGTGGTCTTCACCCCTATTCGAGTGTTTACCTTATTATTAAGTACGATGGACAATATCCAATTGTCATACACACTGGAAATTTTCGAGAGGGATCAAATTTCTGTATAAAGAAAAAAGAGGAAGGCAGAACCCATCAGTGTTGTACTACCTAACTGTTGCGTGTTCCTTATTATTTAAAATTTTAAATTCATGTCTTCAAACTTGTGCCCGATAGTCACATGCAGTGTCTCCCTACAGCCCAGTCTTTTTATATATGTACATGCTATTTAGGTTTCACCACACCATGTGCAAAAAACACAGACACCTCCAAACTCGGTGGATATATAGATGGGACCTTGTAGAGTTCATATATCCAAAATACTTAGATCATAATCCAATTAAAAACGAAACCAGTCAGAATGTGATGGTATAGTATTGTAAACACGTGTTTCTAATTCACGCATCTCTGTCGTGAAAATCATCAAACTCCTAAATCTATATATGTGTGTGTAATCATACTCTACTCACAAGAGTTCACAAGTAGTTCTCTGAACCCGGGCCCTTTGAGGAACTGTGCTCTTGTAGTCACACTCTAATGTAGAGTAGGAGTAGAAAGAGAAGGGAAAAAAGGGGGGAAAAAGGGAGGAACAGTAGCTGTTAAATATTTCTCCCCTCTTCTTCTACCAACTCGCATTAGGCACCGCTTCAAACAAAAGTGCCTCTTACACACTCAACACTATGTTAAATCCGGAGATTCCCTTTAGTATCCATGGCAGTGATAAAACCATAGACAGATACTACGCTCTCCTGTAAGCAAAATGTGAGAGGCGCTCCGTTCGTAAACATAATATACCCCTTAAAGGTTGTTTGTAAAATTCACTTGCTGTTATCTGTATGCTGGCAACCCTCATAGCATCTCCTCTTAATCAAAAGATGGCAGTCCCATGAAAGCATATTTTACTGTTACGAGCTCAGTTCTAACAAGACGCGCAAACCATAGTACCGGTAAACCATGGGAGCTATCGGGGAGACAAATACGCATAAAAATATCTCTGTTTTCCCAAAGTTCCCCTTCCACTTACTACTCCAAAGAGACACCGTCAGTCTTGTCCTCATGCCGGTCCTCTGTCAGATACGGTTTTCTGCCACTTGCAGGCTTTATAGAGCCACAAGCAAGCCCGAGTTGTCGAACACACCCCCAATCAGTCACGTGAGCGTGTCCTACGATCGGAGGTCAAGTTAATAGAAATAGAAAAAGTGCTCTTTTCGTTCCCAAGAGTAAAGAGTGGCGGCCATTTTTAAGAATGCACTTATTTGCGATTAGTATCCTTAATAGTGCATGAAATGCAGAATATGCGTCCATTGTAGTCACGATATTCTACAATCCTCAAAAAGTATCAAGTCATAAGAAAGATCTATAGATTTAAGCGTAACCCAAGAACACCGAATGTAAGCAATTACTGAGGAAACCTCAAGGCACAAAACATGCCCAACCTAAAAAAAATTGACTCAAACAGTCGTGTGTTTCGGAAAGTTGTAATGGGAAAACACGACAGAGTCCAGTCAAAACTGCAGTTTGCTGCAAAAAAATACACGAAAGCGCTGTCGGAGGCGATTGAGGAGGGTGCAGAGACCGTGCAGGAGGCACCGGTGGGTATGGAGGGCGCCCTGCAGGCTATCCAGCAAAGCTTGCAGGATATTCATGGCAAGCTAGACTCCATTACCTTGCGCGTGGACAACATGGCGGCGAAGCTGGATGGGCACGGGGAGAGACTGGTGGAAGCTGAGACCCGCATCTCAGCGGTGGAAGATGAATCGCACACCACGGCCCGAAAATGTACAGAAATGGAGAGGCTGCTCGATGTTATTAAGAACAAGGCGGAGGATTTGGAGGCGCGTTCCCGCCGCAATAACGTACGAATCGCGGGTGTTCCGGAATCCACGAACATAGCAAAGATGGAAACCTATGTTGAGGACCTGATCAAGACCGTGTTTGGCACAGAGGCCCTCTCGGCCATCTTCCTGGTGGAACGCGCACACAGAACACTAGCCCCGAGACCAAAGCCTGGCATGCCTCCAAGACCGATAGTGGCAAGGATTATGAACTATCGAGACCGCGATACCATCCTCCGCATGGCCCGGGAAAAACGCAAGGTTAGCTATCAGGGAAACAAGCTGGAGTTCTACCCGGACTTTACGGTGTCAGTGCAGATGGCGCGTAAGGAGTTCAATCCAGTCAAAAAGAAACTTCGAGAAATGCAGATTGAATAGGCTATGCTTTATCCAGCACGGCTGAAGGTAACATATGACGGGAAAACGGCACTTCTCCAGACGCCTAAGGATGCACAGGATTTTATCAAACGGATAACTACCAGGCGCAAGGAGCAGCGACGGATGGATCAAGGCAAGGACTCGGACTGAGAGCTGCTGTGAGTGTGGGTAACAAATATGTCATTGAGGAATTGGAGGACTGCTGATGTAGATTATGATGCGGGGGGTGCCCTGGACGCTGCCGCCACGGCACCAGAAGGAACTGTTATGGTGAGACTGGCTCTTACGGGGCACAAACTGACCGAGGGCACATGCATGCGGGGTGCGATGTAACCTCTGCCACCCCTCCAGTAAATAAGATTTTTATCCCACAGGCTTAGTGACACGCGATACTGTGGGTTGGGTGAAGGGAGGGGTGCTGGGATTGTTGGAACAGGTGCCACTTTGACGCAATGTCTGACGAGACACCATATATAGAGCCGGTGTTGGGATATATGCTTGCTGGCCTGACTACGCAGGGAGACATTGGGATTTCGCATGTATAATGATTGGGTAACCGACCACAACCATTAGATTGGATGGAGTTGTGCGTTCTTGGTGGATCCCCCACACGGGTGTTCCCCAAACCAAGTTGGGTTGAGATGTTGCAATGTAATGGGGATTGTCTTTGGCAGAGTTGGGTTGCTGAAGTGGGTGGGGGAGGGTTGGAGGGGAGTTGGGGATTGTTATGTGGGTTGTGGTACGAAAGATGCATTCCGGCTGTACAGGGTGGGATGGGGGCACACACTCAGAAGAAGACTGCTCGGGCTGTATGCAGTGGTAGTTGCTGCCAGCTAGTGGTTGTAGAGGTACTAGAGAACCAGCTGAAAGATGGGCGACAGTACGTTACGTAATAAACAGCTGTCATGCTTAACGTGGAATGTGCGAGGGCTGAACAATCCCAAGAAAATAAGGCATGTATTGGCATACTTAGACCGCCATCGCATAGATATTGCCTTGCTGCAGGAGACGCACCTAAAACCGGCAGCACACATGCTTATTGGGAGTAAGTGGGCAGAGACAGTACACTGCTCGTCGTACTCCTCGTATTCCAGAGGGGTTATGATTTTGATTAGAAAGGGGGTACAGTTTGATGTTGAAAACACGATCAAGGATGAGGTAGGACGATTTGTTTTAGTAACGGGAAGATTGCGGGGGCATAAAGTAGCGTTGCTTAGCACGTATGGTCCAAATGTAGACGACCCGGATTTCTATCATGCGGTGTGGAACAAACTTAGTGAACTGCCTGAGATTCCACTGATTTGGGGGGGGGATTTCAACATAGCGCTGCAGGATGGGTTAGACAGATCGGGTACCACGACTGAACCCCACACTAGGGCCAGGAGAAAATTACAGGCTATAATGGCTGACAGGGGACTTGAGGATATATGGCCGGCACGTAACCCGGACAGTAGGGAGGCGACACACACGACAGTGGTTGGGAGCAGTTGGTCCAGGATAAATTATTGGTTGGGAACTGCGGCAGTCCTACTATGGACACGGTCTGTAAGCCATCTGCCCAGGACGTTATCAGACCATAATCCGGTTAAACTAACAATTGAACTGCCACATTATGTACCTCCCCCGTTTAGTTGGCGTTTTAATGCAAGGGCACTGACTGACCCGTTATATGCTGACGCAATAAGTAAGGCCATTGCGGAGTATTTTGAGATCAATGCGCCCACGACGGAAGACCCTGGGTTGCTGTGGGAGGCGTTTAAAGCCAACATTAGGGGGATTTGTATAGGCACAAGTGCAGGCATATTAAAAGATATTCGTCAGCAATTGGTTAGACGGGAGGAGCAAATTAGAGAGTTAGAGCGAGAATATGAGAGGACACGCAATACCAAACTGTTAGGCGACATAAGACATACCATATCTGAATACCAAACGATTGCAGAGGATGAACTAAAGTACGTATCGAAACGCCAGGCAGCTAGGGCCTATGGTAAAAGCGGTAGGCCGGGTAAAAATCTAGCAGCTAAAATTTGTGCGGGGAAGGCGCCGCAGATAATGCGAGGGGTGCGTAATGAAAAGGGGGACATGCAATATGGTGCACAAGATATACTAGGGGAATTTAGTTCTACATATGGAAAACTGTATGAGTCGCAACAGGCAGCGTCGGAAGAGGAGATTGGGGATTAGCTAGAGGAGGTAGCGATAGCGTGGCTGTCAGATGCGCACAGAGAGTACTTAGCGGCACCTATAACAGTGGAGGAGGTGACAGAGGTGGTTAAATCACTGCCGAACGGAAAAGCGCCAGGCCCGGATGGGTTCACGTGCGAATTTTACAAAGAATTTGTTGTCCCATTGGCACCTCATTTAGTTGAAATGTACGGACACGCTCACGATCAGATGTTGCTCCCACCCACGCTACGTGAAGCGCTTATAATTGCGCTATTGAAACCGGGCAAAGACCCAGAGTACTGCGAGTCATATAGGCCTCTGTCACTTATCAATGTTGACGCGAAAATTATTGCCAAACTATTGGCTAAGAGGCTCCAGCCACTGATGACCCGGCTGATATTACCGGACCAGTCGGGATTTATACCCACTAGAACCACAACGCACAACACGCGCACACTATTTGCTCTGTCGCACTACCTGCAACCTTCGACTAAGGCGGCTGCTGTCCTCCTGGATGCAGCAAAAGCATTCGATTCGCTAGAATGGCCGTATCTCCACAAGGTACTCCGCAGGATGGGCTGTCCGTTGCGGTATCTGAAATGGATACAGCTACTATACACGGATCCGACGGCCCGTATCAGAGTTAACAAATATGTATCTGAGCCGATGCCTATTCGAAGGGGAACGAGGCAGGGCTGCCCGTTGTCCCCTTTACTATTCGCGCTTGCAATGGAGCCATTGGCGTGTAAAATACGGCAAGGCCATCACTATTCAGCGCTGCAGTTCCCACAGAGGCCGCTGCATATCTCGTTATATGCCGATGACATGCTGCTGTATGTACGAGATCCTGAGTCGAATTTAAATGCATTGCTGCGGGAATATGTGAGGTTTGCACAGAAGTCTGGGATTAAAATCAATTGGGCAAAGTCGGTCGCAGTGCCATTATCGGACACCACTCTTCCGCATCAGATGGACTACCCAATTGAATGGCAAACAGACCCGGTGCGCTATCTGGGAGTCTGGTATCATAGAGACCCGGAGGTGGTGATCCGCACTAATTATGGCAGGGCTATTGGAGCGTTGGAAGGAAAAATAGATAGATGGATAGGGCTGCCGCTGTCACTGGCAGATAGATTGGCCATCGTAAAAATGGTCATCTTGCCCAAGTTGCTGTATCTATTCACTAATATTCCGATACAGCCATCGGCTGAGGTGTTCCGTAGAATATCGGCAATGGTCCTTAGGTTGATTTGGGCAGGTAAACAAGCCAGGATTGAGCTGCGAGCAATGACATTGCCATATGCACAGGGAGGTTTCAAGGTGCCGGACTTTGTTATATTATTTGTGTGCGCAAGCGCAGTTTGCGCACTATTGGTACCACCCGATCCCGTTCCTGACGCACACTGCCGTAGAGGAGGGAGATGCGGCACCGATTCCACTGCGGGCAATTGTTACGCATGTGAGAGCACCATTGCATAAACGAGATATAAATACAATAGACACGACAAATAGGGCATGGAGGGTAATAGGAAAAAAAGCGCACAAATTGCCGTTATACGCGCCAGCATTACCGCTATTGCACCATCCAGAATTGTCGGTAACGCAGGAGACGGTGGGGATGGGACTTTTGAGGCAGGTAGGCATAACCACAATGGGGGATCTGTTTAACAATGGGATGTTTCAGACATTGAGCGAGCTTACATTTATTAGTAACCAAACATTATTGTTCAAATTCACATATCATAGATTGCATGGTGCGCTGCGGAGGCTTTATCCTTAGTTTCCTGAGGAACCGTCACAATTACTCGCTTTACAGTTTGTGATCACAACACCCACCGCCACTAAACTGGTATCGAGATTATATGGTAAACTGCAAGAGGACATAGCGGGCAATACGCATAAATCGCTGGAAAAATTGAATAGTGTGTTAGCTGACCCGCTGACGCTGGAGGAATGGGGAATAGCCTGTTCTCTGACTGAGTTATTAACGCCAAATGGTAATCTTAGAATACTGCACTATAAATATTTGCACCAGACCTATTATACACCGGCCAGACTTTGTAAATACGGATTGAGGGAGGACTCGCGCTGCTGCCGCTGTGGAGCGGAGGGGGCGGATTTCAGTCACCTGGCCTGGAGATGTGAGGCAGTGGCGGAATACTGGGAGAGGGTGGTGCAGATGGTGGGCGAAATGGTGGGACTGGGGCTGGAGTGTTCAGAAAGGACATGTCTGTTGGGGATTCTGCCTGTGTTGAGATCTACAAAGCGTAAATTTGCTGCGATCGCACTGCTGATGGCCAAAAGGCAAGTATCGCTATGTTGGAATAGTAAACAAGCTCCTACGATTAAGCAATGGATTAAGGCCTTAACATTTTGCAAAGACACTCTCAAAACGTATGAGGAGGAGATCCCGGGAGGGTCGAGGCCTAGAGATTATTGGATGTACTTAATTGACTATCTACAACTTAGCCCGATTGAGTGATTGTGAGTTGAAAACTTTTGTAAGGCAGTACTGCTTAAATTTACTGTGTTGGTGCGCACCAGAGGCCACTGTGGGCCTGGAGGACGGCCGCTACTGTATCATGACCTAAATGTTATTTGTATGTTGAAATGTTGGCTGCATTTCCTAAATGTTAATTAAAAAAAAAAAAAAAAAAAAGTATTTGACCCCTCTCCCTTGTCAACATCGTGAGTGCTGGTACTAGATGGATAGGATTGTCCTGAGATAGAAGAAGCAGTTCCTGGAAAAAATATTGTCTTGGCCAACGGGGTGCAATAAGGATGAGACGGCAACCCTCCATCTTCATTTTGCGGAGCACTTTCGGAATCAAAGGTATCGGGGGAAAAGCGTATGCACAAAGCCCTGACCATCTCATGGACTGGGCATTCCCTCTTGATCCCTGTTGAGGGAACCTGCTGGCGTAATATTGGCATTTCCTGTTCTCTCTTGTCGCAAACAAATCCAGTGCTGGTTTGCCCCAAACTTGAAAGATCCTGTTCACCTGCTTCTGCTCTAATTCACATTCGTGACAGCCCGAGAGAGACCTGCTCAGGTTGTCGGCCAAAGTGTTGTGAAGGCCTTTGACGTGCTCTGCTCTTAGGGTTATCTTGTGTGCTGTAACCCACTCCCACAGCTCCTGAGCCTCCTGCAAAAGAGACAGCGACCTCCTTCTCCCCTATTTGTTGATGTAATACATTCTGGTCGTATTGTCGGTCCGGACCAGCACTGAAGAGCCTGCAATTCTCGAGAGAAATGCTTGCAGAGAGAGAAAGATGGCGCGAAGCTCCAATCTGATATGCTGTTGACGGTATTCTTGGGACCATCTTCCTTGAATCTGCAAGTCTTGGAGATGGCCTCCCCATCCCTCCATGGAAGCATCTGTTAGAACGAATTCTGGAGGAGTTGGTAGAAAAGAAAGACCCGGAGCCAAGTTTGCCATCTGAGACCACCAATGCAGAGAGAGTATCATGCGCGGTGTTACTATGATGGAGTCGAACGACCCTACGGCTTGCTGCCATTGCAGATGTAATTCCTCCTGCAGAGGTCTCATTCTGAGTCGAGCCAACGGTACAAGGTTCATTGCAGATGAGCACATCCCCAGAAGAGAAGCGAATATCCGGACAGAAACTGACTTTCTTTTTGTGATCGATATTGCCAATTTTTGCAAACGGAGCAGACGGTCCTTTGACAAGAATTCTTTGCACTGTATGGTGTCTAGCATTGCTCCCAGAAAAGGAATCAGTTGAAGAGGATGCAGCTGAGACTTGCTTTCGTTGAGAGTGAGGCCTAGGGTTGAAAAGAGACAGGCATGCTGAAATATCCTCTTCGGGTGCCTGCTTCGAAGGACCCTTGAGCAACCAATCGTCTAGATAAGGAAACACTTGTATTCCTTGAGATCTTAGAGTCGCTGGCACTGGTGCAAGACATTTCGTGAAGATCCTTGGTGCCGATTTCAGACCGAACGGAAGCACCTTGAATTGATAGTGGACGCCAGCCACTGTGATTCAAAGGTAGTTGCAATGTTTGGGATGTATAGGGATGTGAAAGTACGCGTCCTTCAGATCCGGAGAAGCCATAAAATCCCATTTGTTTAGGCAGCTCAAAACTTCGGCCAGCGTAACCATCCAGAAACTTTGTTTCTTCAGAAATTTGTTGAGTTTGTGGAGGTACAGAATCAGGCGCCACTCTCCTGACTTTTTCTTGATGAGGAAAAAGCGAGAATAGAACCCGGTTCCTCCCTTTTGAGATGATGGAACCTTCTCTATTTCATTCTTGTAGAGCATTTTTAAGGCTTCTTTGACCAGTAAGTGAAGACGAGGGGAAGGGGGACCCCTGGGCGGGGTAGTAGGTGGTCGTTTTAAGAATTCCAGGGTGTGACCGTTGCGAACTAGGTCCAGAACCCATCGATCCGAAGTGATCTGTTCCCACTTGTGTACAAAAGCTGAATTTTTGTGCCCACGGGGAGGGAGGGATGACTGGCGTCCTGCGTAACTCATTGTTTTCTGTTGGCATCGCGACCCTGATTGTTCGGTCGCTTTCGTCTGCCCTGGCGAGAGAAACTACTTGAGGAAGATTGTCTGTAAGATGATCGCCCGTAAGGCTGTCTATACTGTGTTTGATATTGTCTATTTTGTTGATTTTGATACCCTCCTCTTGATGCAAAGCCACGACCTATTGCACCACGGAAAGATCCACGCCTATATTGGAGAGCCGCCAATGATTTAGCCGTATCTGTATCTGTCTTAATAGCGAGGAGGGCCTCATCTATATGTTGTTTTCCGAAAAAGGACTCACCATCATAGGCCATGTCTATAATTTTTGCTTGAACCTCTGGCCTAAAAGATGTTGCTTTAAGCCATCCTTGGCGTCTAAGTACTGCAGCACCAGCAAGTTGCCTAAAGTTGGTGTTAGCGATGTCCCGAGTGCAGTCTATGATCTCGATGCGGCTCGTTCTCCCTCCAAAAGTATCTTCCTTGCATCTTGTTTACGGTCCTCAGGGATGAGGTCCATAAAATCCGACAACTCTGACCACATTTGGAGGTCATAACGGCCGAGTATGGCCAAAGAATTTGCTGCTTTAAAGGATGTTGCCGCCATAGTGGAGAACTTTTTACCAATAAGGTCCAATCTCCGTCCTTCCTTATCCGGCGACGTTGATATTGGTGTAGCTCGATTTTTGGATCTTTGTTGGGCGGCTTGTGATATAACGGAATCTGGTCGGGGATGACCAATCAGACAAGATGGAGTTTCCGGAGGAGCACGGTATTTTTTGTCAATGCGAGTGAGGACAGCCGGAATGGAGGCAGGTGTTTTCATAATTTTTATCCCTTCATTCCAGATATAATCAATGATGGGAATCGCTCTTGTGATTTTTCTGAGCTCTTCTTTAAAGTGATGCAAGAAGGAATCCGTGTGTTCCACTGTGACTGGCAATTGAAAACTGGTTGCGGCACGTTGCATCAGGTTGTGAAAGCCGCCAATATCCTCAGGAGGAGAATCCGAAGACTGAGGAATGGGTGGAGAAGGCATTGGTATGATAAAGTCATCCCAAGGATCCAGATGGAACGCGTTACTTACCTGTAACTGCGGTTATCCAGTATTGGTATCTTTCATAGATTCACATGCCTGAATCATTCCCCGTCGTCGGGAATGGGAGTCGCCGGTAAATAACAAAGTAATGTCCATAAGACATAAGACAGCCATAGGCCTCAGAGGCCTTAGCTTAGTAAGCTATCCACGTCCTTATGTAAAAAGGACCAAATTTTGGCCAGAGCCAATCAGCTAACACCACCCTCTAGAACCTTCCTGGTAGGAGCTCTAGTCCCTCAGATTTTCGTGAGCACAGTGCTAAGCAGCTGTATACTGAGAGATCCGAGAGAGCCCTTCCAGGGGAGGCGGGTGGGTTGCATGTGAATCTATGAAAGATACCAATACTGGATAACCGCAGTTACAGGTAAGTAACGCGTTCCTTATCCAGTATTAGGGTATCTTTCATAGATTCACATACCTGAATCAGAGTAGCAAGCAGTGAAAAAAGCACATTTCGAAAGATATGGATAACATACAGGTATTAGATAACCACATCTATCTGAGATAAATAACAGTGCTACTGTAAAGCAATGAATAAGTAATGCATACATTATAGTGCGAAATGTGCATAAACTCAGGATGGTGGGATGAAAGAAAGGGCTCACCTCTATTTAAAAAGATGACGTAGTACCGCTTGGCCCACTGACGCATCCTTCATGATCTCCGCATCCAGGCAGTAATGCTTGGTGAAGGTATGCGGCGTCTTCCATGTGGCCGCTCTACAAATGTCCACAATGGGCACCCCAGCAAAAAGAGCCATGGAAGTAGACATGGCCCTTGTGGAGTGGGCACGGACCGTTGTTCTCAACGGACGTCCTGCCTGTTGGTGACAGAAAGAAATGGCCGAAGAAATCCAGCGGGAAATGCTCTGTTTTGTGAGCGGAAGCCCTCTTCGAGGTCTGCTGTAGGCTATGAATAGCTGATTTGATTTACGAAAAGATTTCGTTCTCTCAATGTAAAATTTCAAGCAACGCTGAATGTCTAGTGAATGTAGAGTTCGTTCCGCCACTGTTTGTGGATTTGGGAAGAATGATTGTAAAACAATAGGTTCGTTGAGGTGGAAGTGAGATGGAACCTTGGGAATGAAAGCTGGATTTGTGCGGAGAAGGACTCTATCCTTTTTGAATTGCAGGAATGGGTCCTGGATAGAGAATGCTTGGAGCTCTCCCACTCGCCTTGCCGAGGTGAGAGCTAGTAGAAGTGCCACCTTCCAGGAAACAAATTTAAGGTCAGCTCTGTGGATGGGCTCAAACGGGTGCTTCATTAATTGAGCTAGAACTATGTTAAGGTGCCAGGCCGGTGGAACAGGCTTTACTGGAGGGAATGTGCGAAACAGTCCTTTCATGAATTGCTTTATGAGTCTATGAGACCATAAAGAGGGGCCGGAAGAAGATCTTCTGAAACGTGAGATTGCAGCTAGGTGAACCTTAATGGAGGCATGAGCAAGACCAGATTCTGCCAGATGTAAAAGGTAGGGTAAGACTTGTCCTGGGGTGGAAGAGAAAGGATGCAACTTATTCGTCTTACACCAGATACAGAATCTTTTCCACTTGAGTGAGTAGGTCTTGTTGGTACTATCTGCTCGAGCCCGAGCTAGAATTCGTCTGCAGTCTGGAGGAATGTCTAGGGCCCGAAACTCTCTGAACTCAGGAGCCAAGCTGATAACCTGAGAGAGGCTAGATCCGGATGTTGAATCTGCTGATCGCTGAGCGTCAGAAGAGATGGAAACGTTTTCAGCCTGATCGGAGGTTCCTGGGAGAGGAGGTGAAGTTCCGAGAACCAGTGTTGGCGTGGCCAAGCTGGGGCTATCAATATCAAAGTGCAAGGTTCCGCCTTCATCTTCCGTAGTACCCTGGGGATCAGGGGAAATGGCGGAAAGGCGTATGCAAAGACGTTGCACCATGCTATCGAAAAGGCATTCCCCAGGGATCCTGGTTGGGGATGCCAGCTTGCAAAGTATTGGCATTTGGCGTTGCGTTGGGTGGCGAATAGGTCCAGCTGAGGTGTGCCCCATTGGGCGAAGATATTGTTGAGGACCTGCTGATCCAGTTCCCACTCGTGGCACGCTGCCTGCCTCCTGCTTAGATAATCTGCCAACACATTGTGGGTGCCTGGAACATAATCTGCTCGGAGAGAGATGTTGTGGCGGAGCAGCCAGTTCCAGATTTTCTGCGATTCGCGCGAAAGTGTCAGTGAACGAGTCCCTCCCTGCTTGTTCAGGTAGTGCATTGTCGTGGTGTTGTCTGTCCGGACAAGCACTACTGAGTTCTTTATCCTCGGGAGGAAAGCCACTAGAGCTAGGTAGACTGCTCGGAGCTCTAAAAGGTTGATATGAAACATTTTCTCCGAAAGGGACCACTTTCCGCTTATCTGTAGCTCCTGAAGGAAAGCTCCCCAGCCTTCCAAGGAGGCGTCCGTGGTGATTATATGAGGAGTAGCAGGAAGCAAGAAAGGCAAGCCTTGCGAAAGGTTCTTGGGGCGAACCCACCATTGCAGAGCCTGTTTGATCGCCGGGGTTACTTGGATGACGTCGTCGAAAGACCCTGTACACTGGATCCACTGGTTCGACAGAGCCTCTTGTAGGGGTCGCATCCGTAAGCGGCAATGTGGGATTAAAAGAATGCAGGAGGACATCATCCCGAGGAGGGATTTGAAGAGGCGCACCGAGAGTGTCTTTCTTGTCATTACCTGGAGTGCCAGAGATTGAAGTTTGTCCTGGCGTTCCTGTGACGGGAATGCTTTCCTGTGGATGGTGTCTAGTGTGGCTCCCAAAAATTGCATGCATTGGGATGGATGCAGGACAGATTTGTCGTGGTTGAGAGTGAGCCCCAGTGACTCGAAGAGTGTCAGACAAGCGTTGGAAGATCTTATCACGCCTTCTTGTGATGGGGACTTGATAAGCCAGTCGTCTAAATACGGGAAGACTTGGTGGTGGGAACGGCGTAGGTACGCCGCCACTGGTGCTAGGCATTTGGTGAAAATGCGTGGCGCCGATTTGAGCCCAAAAGGCAGAACCCGAAACTGGTAATGCCTGCCCGCCACCATGAAACGCAGGAACTTCTTGTGGTTGCGGTGTATTGGGACATGAAAATAGGCGTCCTGAAGGTCCACCGACACCATGTAGTCGTTTGCGTTGAGTAAATGCAAAACCTCCTGTATGGTAATCATTCGAAACGACTGTTTTTTCAGAAATTTGTTGAGATTTCTGAGGTCCAATATGGGTCTCCATTTTTTCTCTTTCTTTCGGATGAGAAAGAAATGGGAGTAGAACCCTCTCCCTCGTTGGCTTAGGGGAACTTTCTCTATAGCTCCCTTTAGAAGCATAATCTTTATTTCTTGGAGTAATGGGCGTAGGTTTTTGTGAGCCCTTTGGCGGGGAGGAGTTTGAGGAGGAATTTGTATGAATTCCAGGGAATGGCCGAATTGTATTAATTGGAGGACCCATCGGTCCGTAGTTATCGTTTGCCAATTTTTGAGAAAATGGGAGATTTTTCCGCCAATCTTGTAGGATGGAGACAAGTTTGTGACCGGCTGCATCTGGAAGTCATTGCCGCCGCGCGGCACCCTTTTGTCTTCCTCCTCTGTTACGAAAGGAAGTTTTGTGGTAAGACGACTGTTGTCGCTGCTGAGATTGTGGACGGTACTGCTGGGAAGAGGAGAAAGAGGAACGCTGTTGAAAGTCTCCTCTGGAGGAAGTCTGACCTCTTCCTCTGGACCCACGAAAGGAAGGGTTCCGAGATTGCAGAGACCCCAGGGCTCTGGCAGTATCTGTATCTTTTTTGATACCTTGCAGTGCCTCGTCAATAAGAGGACCGAATAGAAGCTGGCCATCATAAGGCATGTCCAGGACTTTTGTCTGGACCTCCGGCCTGAAAGAAGTTGCCTTGAGCCAACCCTGGCGCCGGAGAACAGCCGCACCAGCCAGCTGTCTAAAACCTGTGGAAGCAATATCCATTGCACAGTCTATCAGTTCCGTGGCAGATCGTTCACCCTCCAACAGAATCTTCCTTGCCTCTTCTTTTAAGTCAGAAGGCAAATCCGCTAGATATGGGGCAATGTCCGCCCACATTTGTCGGTTGTACCGTCCCAATAGTGCAGTAGCGTTGGAGGCACGCACTGTCAAGGCTGACATAGAGGAGAAACGTTTCCCTATGTTATCCATACGTCGCCCTTCTTTATCCGGCGGAGCTGTCAACAGCGCAGCTGGGTTGTTTGCCCTCCTCTGCGCAGCCTGAGTGATAACCGAGTCCGGCTTTGGATGGCCTGTAAGACAAACCGGAGCCGTGTCCGGAGCTTTATATTTCTTGTCCAGGCGTGGTAGAACCGGTGGCACTGATGAAGGGTTCTGCATTATCTTTATGCCCTGGTCCCAAATATAATCAATTATCGGAATTGCCCGGACGGACTTCTTGAAGGGTTCCTTAAAGTCATATAAGAAACAGTCTTGTTGATGCGAAGGCATCGAGATCTGGAAGCGCTGGGCCGCTCTTTCAATGATGTTGTGGAAACCGCCGATGTCGTCGGGCGGTGAGTCGGCTGTGGTAGGGACAGGCGAAACAGGAGCCGGAAGGATGTAATCGTCCCATTCATCTTGTTGGGATTGGACGTCCTGGAGTTCTCCTTCCTCAGGTTCCTCCTCCTCCTCCTCGTCGTCCGTGGTGGGCCGAGGCGGAGGTGCCGTCCTCTCCAAAAGCAGTGGAGGCGGTCGTGGCCGTGGAGTGGAAGGCCCCGCAGGCATCGGTGGAGGTGCCGGAGTCGGAAAACGCTGCTTATAGTCCGTTATTAAGAGCTGAAGGTCTGTGACCAAGGCTGCCGGTAGACACACCATGGAAGGTGGAGGCGGCATGTATTCTTGATGAGGAACCTCCTCATAGTCCTGGGGATTGTCTTCGTAATCCGAGACATCCTGGTACTTTACATGGAGCTGTGATGGACTAGTCGCCGCAGGAAAGAGACTAGCGTCATCCGAATCCTCCTCTTCAAAGAGGCGAGTGGGAGGCAAGGTTGAGACCTTACTGGGCGAAGTGAGGGCCGGAGTTAATGCACGCTTGGTTATTTGTACATGCACAAATGTACCCTGGTCGTCCGTGTCCATACCCCTCAAGGGGCTCGATGGTATAGCTGTAACCGACGTTACAGGTATCAATGCAGTCGACGAGATCGTCGTCGGGGTCGTCGTCAACGACGAGGATGATGAAGACGGTCTCCTCGTCGACGATGACGTCGACGATGGCGTCGACGACGGCGTCGACGGTGATATTCTCGTCGACGGTACCCTCGTCGTCGACGGTGTCTTCGTCGACGGTGTCTTCGTCGTCGGTGTCTTCATCGACGATGTTGTCGTCGACGATGATGATGTTGCTGAAGCTCTCGTCGACGGTGTCGTCGTCGACCCTCCCGTCGACAGCTTACTCGACGACGACTTTTTTATGGCTAACGTCGACGGAATTGTCTTGCCTGCCGTCGACGATGGAGTTGTCGTCGTCGAGGACATGGAATGGGATGTCATCGTCGATAGAGTCGTCGTCGACGATGTAACTGAAATCGCTGTCGAAGGAGACTTTCTCGTCGACGCTACTGTCGACATTGTCGTCGACGAGGTGGCAATAGGCTTTTTGAAGGTGTGGGGCATCACCTTAGGAGACAAGCTCCCTGGAACAGGCGAATCCTGGACCTCTGAAGACTTTTTCTGCGTCTTCTTTTGAGGTGGCTGCGACGAAGGGCCCGGCGATGCCACCCTTGGTCTTTTAGATGAGGAGTGAGACGCAACTGAGGAACTCTCACTCTCCTCAGAGGACACCACATCCTTGTCCTTTAGCCTTTGCAGCCAGATTAAAAGGCGCCCCTCTCGGTCTTTCAAGGTCTTAGAAGAGAAAGTCCGACATACCTTGCAGTCCTTAGAACTATGACTGGGATAGAGGCAATACAAGCAGTCCTTGTGTTGGTCGTCGATATGTAGCCTCTTCTTTCCGCAAGAGGCGCAGGGCCTGAATAAACCCTTCTTAGGTGTATCAGCCATGCTGAAAATCCAGAAAGTTGAGAAGAAATACTGTCAAATCCAAAGAAATGAGCAGAGCTCAGTGGAGACTCCCTTAGCACGACGTGCGGTAGAAAATCTGAGGGACTAGAGCTCCTACCAGGAAGGTTCTAGAGGGTGGTGTTAGCTGATTGGCTCTGGCCAAAATTTGGTCCTTTTTACATAAGGACGTGGATAGCTTACTAAGCTAAGGCCTCTGAGGCCTATGGCTGTCTTATGTCTTCTGGACATTACTTTGTTATTTACCGGCGACTCCCATTCCCGACGACGGGGAATGATTCAGGCATGTGAATCTATGAAAGATACCCTAATACTGGATAATAGTGTCTTTATCAGGCACTTCACCCTCTTCGATCTCTTCCTCATCAGAGGAAGTAGTATCATGGTGTGATTGTGGCCCGAGCCAGAAGGATGAGGTGGCGAACTTGGTATTTCTTACTGCGGTAGTGAGTCTGGCTCTTCAGCAGGTAAAGGTGGTACGTCAGGGACAGCCTGTTGTGGGGGAAACCGTTGGCAGTAATCCGCCAGCATGGCCTGGAGATCCTGTAAGAGCGTAGGAGGGAGATGACTCGTTTCCCTATGATCCCAATCCCTTCTGGGATGTCTGCAATGTGGTGTAGAGAGGCCTTCCTGGTAAAAGTGTTCCTGGTAATCCTCTTCCTCATCTTCATCTTGGCATTTTATATGAAGTTCCGAGGGGTGCCGAGCTATGCCGAACGGTCCCTCATCTTCCTCAAAGTCCTCATCCTCTACATAAGTCTCTAGGATATGAGATGGCAAAAGAGGAGATATCTTGCTGTAATCCTGCCTATGGAAAGTCTTTAGTTGAAAATGAGTATAAGAAATAGGTGTAGTCTGAGAAACTGGTGGAATCGCCTTCAATAAACTCCTCGTCGACGGGCTCTTCGTCGTCGACGGGCTCTTAGTCGTCGACGGGGTCTTCAAAGACGGGGTCTTCAAAGATGGGGTCTTCAAAGATGGGGTCTTCAAAGATGGGGTCTTCAAAGATGGGGTCTTCGTTGACGGGCTCGTCATCGATGGAATCTTCATCGGGGACGCCATTGTCGTCGATGGGACCTTCGGCGACGAGCTCGACGTCGACGGAGACTTAGAACATTAACTTTTCGTCGACGAATCTTTCAAAACAGGCTTTTTAGACATAGAAGATATCTTAGAAGACACAATAGGTGAAGAAATAGCCGTAGTGGAGACTGTAGCCGTCGACAGAGGGGCAGCAGAAGTCACAGAAACCGTATGAGAGGAAACCAGAGTTAGAGTCTTAACCTGGGTTTTACTCACGGTTTTCGAGGCTGAATGTCTTTTGGATACCTCCAAGGGCGAAGACAGCGATGACCCAGAGGATAATTTTTGTGACCTCTGTGAATGGTCAGAAACTTCATGAGAGGCCTTGTGATGCTTTCTTCCCTCACTGGAAGAGCTGTCAAGCGATCTACTAGCCCTTTTGCTAGACGTCGAGGCCCTGTCATCCTCCTCAGCCGAGGAAGATTTTAACCATAAAAGCAGCCTTGCCTCCCTGTCCCTTAAAGTCTTAGCAGAGAAGGTCCGGCAAATTCTACAATCCTTAACAACATGCTTAGGATGTAGACAGTATATACAATTTTCATGTTGGTCGTCCACATGAACCCTTTTGTTTTCACAGGTCCTGCAGGATCTAAAAAGAGCTTTCTTATCAACATTCTGAAGAAAAGGTGAAGAAACTGAGTAGGCACTCAGGGAGACTCCCTTCTACACGACGTGCGGTGAAAATCTGAGGAGAACTGCCTCTGCTGTGAGGGTTCTAGAGGGTGCTAGTAGCGGATTGGCTAGAACAATTTTTTAGTTCTTTTCGTATAATGATGTAGATAGGCACCTAAGTTTTAGGCCTCTGGCTTTCTTTTAGCCTACTACTATTATTTACTTAGGCACTGCTTTTGTATTTTACCGTGGGACTCCCGCCTCGGCGACGGGGAATGATTCAGGCATGTGAATCTATGAAAGATACCCCAATACGGGATAAAACTGAGATTCTTTTATGCGTATTTGTCTCCCAAATAGCTCCCATGGTTTACCGGTACTATGGTTTGCGCGTCTTGCTAGAACTGAGCGCGTAACAGTAAAATATGCTTTCATGGGACTGCCATCTTTTGATTAAAAGGAGATGCTATGAGGGTTGCCAGCATACAGATAACAGCGAGTGAATTTTACAAACAACCTTTAAAGGGTATATTACATTTACGAACGGAGCGCCTCACATTTTGCTTACAGGAGAGCGTGGTATCTGTCCATGGTTTTATCACTGCCATGGATACTAAAGGGAATCTCCGGATTTAACATAAAGTGTTGAGTGTGTAAGAGGCACTTTTGTTTGAAGTGGTGCGTAATGCGAGTTGATAGAAGAAGAGGGGAGAAATATTCAACAGATGCTGTTCCTCCCTTTTTTTCCTTCTCTTTCTACTTCTACTCTACATTAGAGTGTGACTACAAGAGCACAGTCCCACAAAGGCCCCTGGTTCAGAGAACTACTTGTGAACTCTTGTGAGTAGAGTATGGTTACACATATATAGATTTAGGAGTTTGATGATTTTCACCACAGAGATGCGTGAATTAGAAACACGTGTTTACAATACTATACCATCACATTCTGACTGGTTTCGCTTTTAATTGGATTATGATCTAAATATTTTGGATATATGAGCTCTACAAGGTTCCGTCTATATATCCACCGAGTTTGGAGGTGTCTGTGTTTTTTGCACATGGTGTGGTGAATCCTAAATAGCATGTACATATATGAAAAGACTGGGCTGTAGGGAGACACTGCATGTGACTATCTGGCACAAGACTGAAGACATGAATTTTTTATTTTAAATAATAAGGAACATGCAACAGTTCGGTAGTACAACATTGATGGGTTCTGCCTTCCTCTTTTTTCTTTATACAGAAATTTGATCCCTCTCGGAAATTTCCAGAGTGTATGACAGTTGGATATTGTCCATCGTACTTAATAATAAGGTAAACACTCGAATAGGGGTGAAGACCACAAAAATTAGGGACCAACACCCTGACGAATGCCAGACCGACCCAGATAGGCGCGACAAATATTGGAAGAAACATGTTGGTATCTGCAGTGGGGTTATAGGGGCCGTTACCTCCCCTAAATATCCCAGATCTTATGTTTTAATCCTTCCAGGGGTTAACAAGAATAAAAATAGACTGTTGCCCTCTAGGGCGTTTTAATTATATGTATCTGGACTTTTTGGTCCCTCTCATAAGGGGAATATACAATTCTTTCCTCTAATTTGTGTTACTTTTTTGCGTTTTGTTTTGTGTTCCTTTGTATTCACTCTACCCTCACCACTATTATTCATTCAAAAAATCTTTTTGCGCTCCATCCAGGGTGTTGGTTAGCACCTGGATGTATGATGCGGCCCTATGATAAAGCATGACACTGCAAAGTGTGTGAGGGCAGTATTAAGACATTCATTGTCTTTTCTTTTCTTGTGTGTTGTTTCGGTTGAAATGTGGTATACCCCCACATTTTAACGGTTTTATGAATTGTAGCAATCCCCCATTTCTCATTATGGGGAACATAGTTTACTTTTTGTAGCACTTCTCTGTTGAGTGAGATTTTAATATTTCTACAGAGGCTTTATTAGACATTCAAAATACAGCACCACAACATGAGAAAGATCTCTGAAAATCAAGGGGGAGGGACTGATTGGATTTCCAGATCATCTTTATAGATAGGCAACTTCAGGTAAAGTTATAATGCCCCAGTCACTACTTATAACAGCCCTTAAACAACTTCATTTACCAACACGCAATTCTAAGAGAGTAATGATGGATGAATTAAATAAAAGCTGGTTCATCCCTAATCTAGGATCATTAGTTGATGTATTCCTAGCTTCATGTAATGTGTGTTAACAGTTCTCTAAGAAGAGATCACCAAAAATGCCTTCATCCTCCATTCCAAGACCAATAGGTGCTTTCGTAGAGCTACACATAGACTTTGTAGATATGATACAAAAATGTAACGAACATCGGTACTTGTTAGTATTGGTGTGTCTATTTTCATGATGGATTGTAGCGGGACCCTGCTCCAAGTGTGATGCTGACCAGGCAGCCAAATTACTGGAGAGAGAGGTCATAGCGAGGTATGCGGGGTGGGGGGGTTTCCAGCAGCAATACGCAGCGATAATGGCAAACACTTCGCTAACACAGTATTTTAGCAAAATACTAAACTATGTGGAGTGGAACACCCGTTTATCTCAGCTTACTACCCAGAGAGTAACGGAATAGTTGAGAGGATGAATGGCTTATTAAATAGCAAAGTGTCAAAAATGTGTGGGATACTGAAAATTAATTGGCTTTACTGCCATCCCCTTGCTCTGTATGCATTGAGAAATGCCCCTGCAAAAGATCATTTGACCCCTCACCAAGTTGTGACAAGTAGGCATTCTAATGTTTCCTTTAAACAAAATCAAATGATTCGTTCTGATACTAAGTCTGCATCAGAAATTGTTTGGCAAGAAATGAATGCATACATGTCTGCCTTAAAAGCTGTACAGGTTTATTCTAAACAGGTTCAGCTGCAACAGGCCGACAGTACTGCACCACCCCTGCCTTTGTCGACAGCCAAAAGAATGGTTCCTCGGTCTTCGTGTGCAACTTCGTGAGAACATGGAAAGACCCCAAGTTTCTAGGCCCCTACCAAGTCACACAGAGCACGCCAACGGCAGGAAAAGTGGAGGGGATGAGGAACTGGTTGCACGTAACAGACCTTATTCCATTTTTGGCCTCACTCCCGCAGGGAGGAGAGGAGGCAATGGTACAAGAATTAATGACACAATGAAAATACAGTTAAAAGATATTTTTCATAGTATAATAATGAGTTCAGTGGTTATGATTGTTACTCTGATAATTTGCTATTGTATTATGTGTTCGGTAGATGCAAAAGACCCCACACATAGGGAAGAAATATTACGTTTTAGTAGGGCTGTTTTCAATGAAAAAGATATACATCCTTTGCATGATTCTTTACTTGATAATTTGTGGTATAAAAATATGAATGATATAGGTACCAATACACGAAATGATACTTGTTATGTATGTTCTCTTATTCCCCATGCCATAGAAATACCACCTTAAGTGTATCCTAAAGAAGTGCCTGTTAATATTTCAAAAAAATGGTTTATTGCACGTTTTCTTGTGTAGGATAAAAGCACAGTTAAAGCCAACTCATGTTAGTCCTAGGACTGCCTGAGTTAATACAACCAGATTTGATACAACCCCAGAAATGTTACAAATTCTGACAGATAAAATAGAGATAATGAAAGATATTCAGAATGAAAGGAGCAGGGCAGAAATATAGTTATGTAAATTGGGAGGAAGCAGTATTGGAACGAGGTATTCTAGGGAGACCTAATCCACCATCCATCGGTAATAATTATTCTGCCAAACCGCTGCCCCCAGATTGTGCAGCCAGGCAAGTATTAAGTATTGAGGCTACAGTATGTGCAAATAATAAATTGTTTACTAGAGCTAGGGTTTCATGTAGGGCCATATCTTTATGGACTGGCACAGAAACAAAAAGTCCTTTGAGATTTGATGATATAAGGTCCAAGATGGCGGATTGAAGCCGCCACGGAGCGCAGCCAAGTGGAGGTTCTCCCCGCGCCTAAGATAGAAATGGAGATAAGCGCTTAAGCGTCTAAAGCAGATCTTGAATAATAGACGCATTGTCAGCTGAAAATTAAAAGTTTGAGACTTTTCAACTGGGAACACAAACGAATGTGGCGGCTTTCTACGGCTAGGATCGGGCGGTTACTGTGGGCGTCTCGGCTTTCTTTCTGGAGACTGACTGGCCGGTCGGTGCTTGACTGGCCGGGTCTTCTCTTTGCAGTGGTTCCGGCAGTAGCTACAGTGCCCGAGGCTAAGAGAGGGATGGCGCCACCTAAAACTGCCCCGAGGAACACCCGTGCCGGTCGGAATGCCGCTGGAGGGGAAGCAGGTACATCTGACGGTGCGAGCATGGTGGAGAAGTCGGGCACGGTTATCGGTAAGCCGTTATCACGTTTGCTGCAATCAGGGAAAGTAGCAGAGCTCCTTGCCGGTAATTCAGGAAAGGATGTTACTGGTAACAAAATTGCTGAGGCTTTACTTGCGGCGATTCCAGACTGCAACAGTGTCGCTACTGATATTGCTACTGCTGATACAGTCTTAGCGGCGGTCGGAACTGTAAGAAACGGTAATATGGATAATATAGAAGGTGGAGATGGGAGTGGAGGTTGTATGGCAGAGTCCTCAACTCTTATGTTAACTCAGTCTGTGTGTATGCCTGAGATATCCAACAAGAGCCCATCCAATGTACTTAATTCTACCAATACACTTGATGCGTCTAGTAATCTAAGCCATCCAAATCCGGGAGAGTATCATATTGATATATCGAGAGCTGATGAGGTAGCGGAATTAGGCGCAAAGGTCTGTGCTGCTATAGATGGCATTTTAGAGGAAGGTGAAGGCAACGAGTCGGACTCATTTGATGATGTAGAAGAACTAACGGAACTTTCCACACAGGCTCTTTCTGATACGGGTAAATCACCTACGGGTAAGAAAGGGAAAGAGAAGGTTAAAAATGAAACAAAAAAAAAAATCACTTGATGGGCAGAGCGTGGCACCTCCATGCGGGAAAGCTATTTCAGATAATAGCCCTTTACGGAAATGGGTGCAAGCAAAGGGAGGCGTCTAGACCATGGCATTACGGCTTTTGGGTACCAGTCCTATCAAGGGTAATCCAATGAATGCTCACCCCTTGCCCATAGTAGTAGTGGATAGCTCTAAGCTGGGGTCCCCGGATGGGATGCAATCTACACTCCCAGTCCCTAGAGCTGTACATGTTGCAGAAGGAACTCATGTTACCCAGGTGATGGCCCAACTAAGGGATGGAGCAACAGGAAGAAGCTTTGACACCATCACTTTATTTGATACTACAGTCCTTAAATGAGCAAAGACAGGAAGCTCAACAGCATTACATGCAGGTCCGAGAAGATAATAGCAGAATGCAACAGTCTTTGCAGGAGATGGCGGATAAATATGGAGGGCTAACTCAAGATATTTCAGAGCTGCAGCAGAGAGTTGGACACTGAAGAACTGTCAGCACTTACAGATGTTCTTGTTAAGAAGCATGAGGGTCAGATCTCAGGCATACAGACCAAGCTGGAGTACATGGAAAATCGTCAGTGCCGACAAAATCTTAGGCTTTTTGGTATTCCGGAAGGGGCGGACCCGAGGGCTTACATGGTCCAACTATTCCAGAAGGCCTTTCCTGACCTCTTGGACTGGGACTCTCAATTGCAAAGGGTTCACAGATTACCATTAGTCTAGAGGAACAAGGGGGGGGTCAATACCCTCGTCCACTTTTTATTTACGAAATTTCTTACTGAGACAGGCAGTCGCATTGAAAGCCCGACCGAACTCTCCAGTTTCAGCTGAATCAGTTAGTTTTTTTGTAAGATCTGACCTAAGCAAGGCTACAATGGATAGGCATTGGAGGCTGCGTCAATTTATAGATCCGATAAAAGCCCTTGGTGCTCAGGCCTTTCTGCAAGAACCCGAACGCTTAAAAGCTCTCAAAGGCGGTCATACCTATTTTTTTATGGAAGAAAAAGAAACTGGGCAGGCAGTGGCCAAGTGGCAAGTAGAAGCTGCGGAGAAGATGTAGAACAGGGACTTATGATATTTACGGACATGAACTAAAATCCTAATTGATTTGTGTTTTTTTTTTCTTCTAACCAAGTGGGTTTGCTACTGTCTTTTTCCTTCTCTCAATGGTGATTCTGAGCCCTGCTTATCATGTTTCTTTTCTCTCCTTTTTTAGGGATAGGCTAAACCAAGCGCTATCTCAAAAAATTGTTCATGTAGAATGAAGAGGTGTGGGGACGACCATCATGGCTGTGGGTCTGTAGGGCTGCCTTATCAGCAGCAGCTGGTAAAAGGGGGGAGTCCTCTTCTAAGGGACACGGTGGTGGGCGGGTGTCGGAGTTTGGTGTGGGGTGGTAAGGGTGGGAAAATGGGGCAAAAAAAATCATCATTAGGGCACTGCTGGATTAGGGTAAATGGAAGGTTTTCAGTTTTCTTTTTTTGGATCAGAAGGCGGTATACTAATAATTATCATCTTCAAGGGAACATTGGAAGAAGTAAAAGGGGGCGTATTCGAAAGCTAAAAATTCGATCATGAATTGGGATAAATGTATAGCCTGCAATGTGGCTAGTCTCAACAGCGCAACTGAGAGACAGTTAGTCCGTGAAGAGCTGCGAATGTATCAGCCTCAATTGATTTTTTTAACAGAAACACATCTTGCCTACAAAGATCGAAACATGTTAGGGTATGATACTATTTGTACCACTCAATCAGTATCTATTAAAGGAGTGGTGTTAGAAGGCGACCTCAGAGGGGCCCGGAAGGGGCCCTGACTGCCCTGAGACCCACCCTCGAGGTATCGTAGCCGGGCACTGGCGTGAGACTCCTCAGGGGAGGAACCTCGTATCTAGGATCGCACACTCGGCACCACACGACAGAGAGACACCACACGAGGAGTTCTTAGGAGCAAATCTTTATCAGATCGGAGTTGTAGGATCTTTATGATCCGCAAGGCAAAATATATACAAGTGGAGCGCGGGCTCACAAAGTCTTGGAGGGGGGTTAGGAGGTAGCGGGACAGTCTTTGGGGGATAAGGATCAAATGCAGGGGCGTACCCGGCGCACAGCTCACAATCCTCGAGCTGGGGGATACGCTTGTCGTCGTGGGGTCCGGCGGGACCAAGAGAGTCTGTGGGAGCTGTGAGTCACTCAGCAGGCTCGAGTATAAGTTTGGAGGTCTTACGATCTTCGGGGAGCCGCGAGTCGCTCAGCAGGGCTCAAGCACAAGTTCGGAGGTCTTACGATCTTCAGGGAGCCGCGAGTCACTCAGCAGGGCTCAAGCACAAGTTCGGAGGTCTTACGATCTTCAGGGAGCCGCGAGTCACTCAGCAGGGCTCAGGTGTTCCAAGGCGAATCTGCCGGACGGTCCCAGAGCACCCCTTGTTATAGGGCGACTCCTCTTTGATGTCCGGAGTCTGTGCAGGCAGGGGTCTTGTCACCTGGGGGTCGCTTGTTGGGGGTTTCCTGCTATTGTCCTTTGATCCTTTCAGGGCCGGGTCGGGAGGAGCCCCAGACACCCAGCAGGCGTGGAGCCAGCCCTCGGGGAGGCCGGCGGGTCGATCGAAACCCACCTTCCCAGGGAAGCGCAGAGGTGTGATGGAAACTGCTCCTCCCTTTCTTATCCCAAGGGGAGCGCGATGTCCTCCAGCCGGAGTGGCGCCTCTAGGCCAGGGTCGCGCTGGGGCCAGGCGGCCATCTTGGTGCATGAAGTGGGCACGCGGGCCCGGGGTGGCCGAAGGAGGAAGGCCACGGATGGGGGAAGTCCGGGTCGGGTGTGTGTGTTCTGGTGGGAAGGATCGGCTAGGCCGTGGGCTCGGGGCTGGTGTGAGGTGCAGGGGTCAGGTCTGACTATGTTACGAGGGCCGGGTCTAACAAGTGGCCATTTTAAAAGACAAGAGGTTTAATTGCAGAGTGATTAAAAGTCAGTCTGATCAATGGGGACGTTGGGCACTGGCTCAGCTTGAGTTGTGGGGTAAACAATTTGTGGCATGTGCAATATATGGTTCTAATGTAGATGATCCTGTTATTTTTGAATATCTTAATTTAGAACTGTTAATTTGGGAAGGTGAAAAATTGATTATGGGGGATTTTAATTGCGTCATAGATTATGGTATAGACTCCACTGGAAAATGCCTTAATTCTAGAATGTGCAAGACCCGTGCTGCGATACTTCAAATGGCAAGGCTTCAGTCTGTTAAGGATGCATGGAGACACATGTATCCAACAATACCGGGCTATACATCTTATTCGGCCCCCCAATAAATCTTATTCTAGGATAGATATGGCCTGGGTCTCTGACGGCTTATTTACAGCAGCAGGGATGGAAATATGCCCCCGGGTGACTTCAGATCACAACTCAATTATCTTATCTTTTCGGGTTGAAGCTGAGAAGAGGGAAGCTTGGCCATTCTCCTTTCCTAGGTATCTGTTGACAGACAGCGAATACTTGGTTAATATGGTTCAGCAACTGGAGGAATTGTTTTTAGAGTAAACACAGGGTCAGCATCCCCATTAATTGTTTGGGACACAATGAAAGCGTATGTCCGTGGTATTACACAAAAATATATATTTTTGCAGAATAAAAAGCGTAAAAATTAATGGAGACACTGGTGCATATTTTGCGTAACATTGAGAAACAACATGTGGACTCAAGATACTTTGCTTCTGTCGTTAATAGATTCAAGAACCTTAGTGAACAAGTTTTTTAGGGATAAAAAGGTGGCTAGCTACAGTAAACATCGTTTAGAAAAATATAAATATGGTGAGCACATAGGACACGTATTGGCTTATCAGACTGCAGAGGATAAGGCTAAAACTAGGATAAGTACTATAAAGTGTGCAGATGGGCTTCTGCATACTGAATCTTCAGCCATTCTAGAACAATTCTTGCTATTCTATCAACAGCTTTATTCTCTTACATGGGCACCGAACCAAGATGAGATACTATGCTATATTGATAATAGCGGTCTTCTAGTAGCAGATGTTGAGGAAGCTGCCATATTAGATGACAGTCTTGATAGAAGAAGTGGAGTTGGCACTATCAGCATTACCAACGGGGAAGGCGGCTGGAGACGATTCACTGCCGTTAGAATTTTTTTAATCTTTTTAAAAGATTCTGCTTCTGCCCCTTACTAGGGTAATACAATATGTGGCCATCAGTGGGGAGGTACCGGAGTCGTGGAATATGAAACAGATTGTGTTTTTTTTTTTTTAAAAAGGGCAAATCACCAACAGAATGCGGATCATATCGGCCAATTTCTCTTATTAATACAGACGCCAAGATATTTTCAAAGATCTTGGCGACTCGTCTAGCTCCGCTTATGCCGGGATTAGTTTCCGAAAGACAGCATGGGTTTATTATGGGGAGGGACACTACTGCCCACGTCAATATGGCTATTGTAGCATTTGATTTCGCAGAGAAAAAAAAATTGACTTCGGAATGATTATCCTAGACGCCGAAAAGGCTTTTGACTGCGTCCGGTGGGAATTCCTATGGACCGTATTCGCTAAGATTGGTTTAGGGGTACAGTTTCGGTCCTGGGAACAGGCTCTATATTGTAACCCTCAGGCCAAGTTGTCTTATATGGGGTCTCGCTCTATACCATTTCGGATTCTGTGCGGGACTAGACAGGGATGTCTCCTGTCTCCGTTTTTTGCCCTATATATAGAGCCATTTTTACGCACTTTACAATCCAGCACGCATATTAAGCCACTGGAATCTGGGATTTCCAAACTTAAGATCACGGCATATGCTGATGATATCGCGGTCTATGCAATCAATCCAGGCGAGGCCGTGATAAGTATTAAGGAAGAAGCTGAGAAATATGGCAATGTTTCAGGTTATAAATTGAATGCTAACAAGACTCAAGTGCTTACTACGGCCGGGATTCAAAAATCTACCACCGGGGCTTGTACTATTGTGACCTACTTGGGGGTAAAGATAATAGGTTAAGTTAATCAGATCATAGACAAATTACGTACCACTTCTAAATGCAACTATCAAATTGTTTAAAACTTGTCATAGGCTTCCTCTAGGATTGCTCGGCAGATGTAACTTAATTAAAATTAAAATATTCCCTAAGTTTTTACATTTGTTTCGATAGATTCCTCTAAAAGTTAGTAATATATATTTTTTTAAACTTGAGGGAATTTGTAGCAGCTTTATTTGGGGTTATAAAAAACCTAGGAGAGCAATTGAGCTGCTGAAATCTCCATTTGAACAAGGCGGACTTGGCTTTCCAGATTTCAAAATGTATTTCTGGGCTTCCTTTACGGGTCGTTTCCGTAGCCTGCTGGGTCTCGATAAGACAGACTCAGTGTTTGAGTTCATTTGAGGGACATGTTTATATATGGAATAAGGGACCCAAACTATTTCAATCAAGTGAAGTTCAAGACTGTAGGAGATACTGTATATATTTGGAGAGATATGTCTGCTAGGTGTAAATTACCAATATACCACAAAAAAATTCCATTGTAGGGGAATCCTCTGCTCCCTGAGGTGTTTCAGGACCAAGCAGACAAATCTTGGGCGAAGTATGGAGTCACTTGCTTGGGTGAAATGTACAATGAGAGAGGAATCAAATCATTCGAAAATTTGCAATACCTTATAAACTTCCTGCTCATTTTATTTTTTAAATATCTACAGATTAGAGATTATGTGGTTCCTAATTTGGCTGTAACACAAATAATACATTCAAGCATTTGGGACTGTTTATATGGAGGGAAAACTAAATCTTTGATAGGGCTAATGTATGAACATTTACATCGTTTTACATCAGATGGTAGCAAGAAATTAGCGTGGGTATAGCGGTTTCATCTAGAACGATCAGACAAGCTTTAGGTTATGTTAAGGATTTGGTTTACTCTGCTAGTTTGCAACTTCAGCAACTACGCACTACCTGTATGCTGTACTATACCCCGGCTAAAATAGCTAAATGGGCTCAGGGCAATATGACGGTGGATAAGATAAACTGTCCTAAAGAACAAGTTACTTACCTTCGGTAACGATATATCTGTAAGAAACAGTTAGTTAGAATCCTCACCTTAGAATATCCCCAAGTGTCCGGCTGGATCCGGAAAGATTTTTCGTCAGCAATACCCTAGCGCGTCGCTAGGCGTCGTCTGTGGCTCCACGTCCGTCGTGATCGCCGGGATGTCGTTGGAGTACTTAGACGCCGCCCTCGCGTCAGTTTTTGTACATAGCTTTCCGCGCCAGGAACGCAGAGCCATGCAAGAGACCGGCACTGGTGCCAAAAATTCTAGGGCCCTGAAAAGGGATGACCTCAACCCTAGATATCGGTTCGCAGAACGGGGAGGATGGGTGGGGCAGTGAGGAATCTAACTAGCTAATGTTTCTTACAGATATATCGTTACTGAAGGTAAGTAACTTGTTCGTCTGAAAGAAACACGTTAGTTAGATTCCTCACCTTAGAATATATACCCCAGCAATACGAACCCCGGTGGTTGGTCTGCGAACCAAGATCACACCAGAAAATCCTGGAAAACAGAACGGCCAAAGAAGCCGTCTCTCCGGACTTGGCTGTCCAGGGAATTATGTTTGGCAAACGTGTGCAGCGTGGCCCACGTAGCTGCCTGACAAATGTCCTGCAAAGGGACTCACCGGCCCAGGGCAGTGGTCGCCGCTGTGGCCCGAGTGGAATGGGCCCTCAGACCTACAGGAGGCTCCTTCTTAGCTAAGGAATAACAGGCCTTGATACACAAAACGACTCACCGAGAGATGGTTCGCTTGTGCACCGCCCGCCCCTTCTTAGCGCCCACGTAGCCGACAGATAGTTGGTCGTCCAACTGGAACTGTTTGGTGCGGTCCAGATAGAAGGACAGCGCCCGTTTTGGGTCCAGACGGTGGAGCCTCTCTTCCTCTTTCGAGGGATGCGGAGGAGGAAAAAAGTTGGGCAGTGTAACAGACTGTCCGATGTGGGAGGAAGTTACCACCTTAGGGAGAAAGGAAGGACGAGTCCTGAGAACAACTTTGTCCGGATGGACAGAAAGGAAAGGAGGCTTAGAAGATAGAGCCTGGAGCTCACTCACCCTTCTAGCAGAGGTGTTGGCAACCAGGAAAGCAATCTAAAGATGAAGTGGCTCAAAGGGAGCGCACATCAGATAGGTCAATACTAGATTGAAATCCCACTGAGGCATTACGAAAGGGACAGGAGGAAACATGTGAGTAATGCCCTTAAAGAATCGAGAAACAGGGGATTTGAAAAGAGAAGGCTGATCAGGAAGCCGTAAGAAAGCAGAAATAGCTGAAAGATATCCCTTGAGGATGTCCAGAGCAGAGCCCTGCTGGGCCAGGGAAAGAAGAAAGAGGAGAACCTCAGAAAGAGGGGCGGAAAGGGGATCCATAGCCTTTGCTGTGCACCATGCCACAAATTTGTTCCACCTTCAGGCGTATACCGATTTTGTGGAGGGACGCCTGGCTGCCAGAACAACATTACAGACTTCAGAAGGCAAGTCAAATGGCATCAACTGCCGCCGCTCAATCTCCACGCATGGGGTTGGAGGCTGGACAGGTTCGGGTGGAGGACCGTCCCCTGCTGCTGCGACAGTAGCTCGGGATACCAGTATCTTCGTGCCCAATCCGGAGCCACCAAGATGACATGGGCCCGGTCGCGCCTGATCTTCTTCAGCACTCTGGGCAGAAGTGATATAGGCGGAAAGGCGTACAAGAGACCGCAACTCCACTCGCAACGAAAAGCGTCTACGAGCGAGTGCCGCCTTGGAAACTCCAACGCGCATAACTGATGACATTGCGTGTTCTCTTCGGTGGCGAATAGTTCTAACCAAGGCTCTCCCCATTGCCGAAAGAGGCCTTGCGCCACGTCCGAGTTTAGACGCCATTCGTGGTCCATCATGCACCGGTGGCTGAGTTTGTCTGCTCTGGCGTTCAGAGAGCCCGCCAGATGTTGAACCACCAGGGTGATGCCCTGGTGTTACAGCCATGTCCAGAGGCGCGGAGCCTCTTGACAAAGGGTCCATGACCCCATCCCGCCCTGTTTGCTACAATACCACAATGCGGTGGTGTTGTCCGTGAACACCTGCACTACACTTCCCCGGACAGAGGGAAGGAATGCCTTCAGTGCAAGCCGGATCACCGTCAGCTCCAGAAGGTTGATATGGAGCCGGGACTCCGCCAGAGACCAGAGGCCTCTAATCTCCGCCTCTCCCATGTGGCCCCCCCATCCCAGGAGGGACGCATCCGTCACTACTACATGCTCCGGTTGGAGTAGGGAGAGGGATCTGCCACTGACCCAATTGCGGTCCATGAGCCCCCACTGTAATTGTCTTGCAGTGCCCTCAGAGATCAAGACATTGTCGGACAGGTTGCCCCGATGCTGGGCCCACTGAAACTTCAGGTCCCACTGCAGAGCCCGCATCCGCCATCTGGCGTGATGCACCAACAGGATGCAGGAGGCCATCAGACCCAGAAGCCGCAGCACCAACCTGACCGAAACCCGGGATAGAGGCCGAAAGATGGGAATCAGAGCCTGAATTTCCCGGACTCAGTGTTCCGGAGGATAGACCCGGAACTGCGTCGAGTCCAGAACCGCTCCGATGAAGAGGAGCTTCTGGGAGGGACTCAGATGCGACTTCGGCACATTGATGGAGAACCCCAGCAAATGCAAGAGGTCGGCCGTAGTCTGGAGGTGGGAGACGACTGCCTGGGGCGAGCCCGCCTCCAACAACCAGTCGGCGAGATAGGGGAAGACTGGAACCCCTGATCTGCGCAGGTGAGCTGCGACCACCGCCATCACTTTCGTGAACACCCGAGGAGCACTGGTGAGGCCGAAGGGGAGCACGGTAAACTGAAAATGCTCGTGGCCTACCGTGAACCGCAGGTAACGCCGGTGGGCTGGCAGGACGGGGATGTGGAAATAAGCGTCCTGCAAGTCCAACGCTGCCATCCAGGGTCTAGGGCAGACAGAACCTGAGCTAAGGTGATCATCTTCAACCTCTCCTTCCGGAGGAAGGCGTTGACGCTTCTGGGGTCCAAGATAGGGCATAGGCCCCTTTTGCCCTTTTTGGGAACCAGAAAGTAGTGGGAATAACAACCCCGACCTACTTCTGGGCCAGGAACGTGCTCAATGGCCCCATTGGCCAAGAGGGCCGCAACTTCCTCCTGTAGAAGTTTCAAGTGACCCCCCGACATGCGGTGGTACTGCGGAGGCATGGCTGGAGGGGTCGCCTCGAAGGGGAGGGAGTAGCCCCTTCGGACGATTTGCAGCACCCACCTGTCCAATGTGATGGTACGCCAGTGGAGCAGGTGATGGCGAACTCTGCCCCCCACTGGCGAGGAATGGGCCTGAAAGCACGGCTTTGAGGCGGATGCTGCCGGGGTAGATTTGGACAGACCGGCTCGTTGTCCCCCTGCTCCGCCGCGGCGGATTCCACGTCCGCGACAGTGTTGAAGCTGGTTCTGCGGCCTGTGGCTAGACGGACGTGAGGGGGCGCCCCTTCCTTGGCCACGAAAGGGACGAAAAGCGGAAGTCTGCGGGCGCGGGGCCGAGAGGCCCAAGGACTTAGCCGTAGCCCTGGAGTCCTTAAAGCGCTCCAGCGCACTCTCTGCTTTGTCGCCAAAAAGGCGACTGCCATCGAAGGGCATGTCCATGAGGGTGCTATGGACATCCTCGGAGAAACTCGTGGATCTCAGCCAGGCGTGGCGACGAATCGCCACCGTGGTCGCCATTGTCCTGCCTAGCGAGTCCGATGTGTCCAGTCCACATCAGATTGCATGTCGTGCCACATCCCGACCCTCGGCAAGAGCCTGGGCGAGCAGTGTCCGGGCCTCCTCCGGACACTGGGGCAGTACGTCCTCCACCGTATCCCACATGGAGTGGGAGTAACGGTCCAAAAGGCACGCGGTGTTGATAGACCGCAACCCCAAACTAAGAGAGGAGAAAAGTTTCTTCCCAAACTGTTCCAACCTTTTGGATTCCCGATCCGGGGGAGCGGACGGGAAGGAGGTCGGGGAGGAAGAGTTCTGGATAACCAGGCTCTCGGGCATGGGGTGCATCGATAGAAAACTGGGGTCGCCCGGGGCAGGGCGGTGGCGCCGGGCCACGTTCCGGTCCGCAGAAGGAACTGTGGAGGGCTTGGACCAGGTGCCCTTCAGAACGTCAATCAGTGCCTCATTGAACTGCAGCAGAGGCTCCAAGTAACTTGCTGACGGTTGAAGCACTTCAGTGAGGAGATTAGTCCTCACGGCCACAGCAGGCAGCTCCAGCCCAAAGGCTTCGGCCGCCTTGCGCAGCACCACAGAGAATGTAGCACCTTCCTCCGAAGCCACGGACGGAGGAGAGCTGAAGCCAGTGTCAGGGGAGGTATCAAGACCACTGGCACCCCCCAGTTCGTCTGCCCAGTCCTCTGATAACTGGCCCTGCCATGCCAGAGTGTCCTCAGACCCCTCCCAGTCGTCTCCATCATCCGATTCCTGGTACACAGGTGGAAGGATCGGAGCCGGGCGGAAGATGAACCTTTCACCCATCGGCGTTGGATGCGGCCCGGACCGGGACTAAACCGGGGAACGGCGTCATCCAAAGATCCCACGGGGGCCTGCAGCGTCGGGACCGGAGTCGACGACGGCGCCGGGGCCGGAGCCGCCGGCTCGCTAGGCCTCCCAGTCGAGCCTGCGGGGCCCGAAGGCACGCCGGCAGGTGTCGACGGCAGAGCCAGGCTCCTCATGGCCACGAGGAAGTCCCTGATCTCCGCCGGAGTCGCATCAGACCCAGGGACCGGAGGGTATGGGGTCAGACGGGACTCCTGCGGCTCTGACGGAGCCACGCGGGTGGTGCCACCCGAGCCCTCAGCCGAGTCGCGCGACCAGCGAGGGGAGCCAGAAGAGCGATGTTGCCTCTTCGACTTCTTGCTGTGCTTCAACTTACCGGACCGCGAAGACTTTGACCCCGACGAGCGGTGATGACTGCAGCTCCGCGACCGGCCCCTCGACCTCCTCCTCGACCGGGACCTTGAGCGGCGCGGAGCCGACTGCCGGAACTCGAGCAGCTTGTGGGACCGCTCCCGCCTAACCTTCGAAGTCAAGGCCCGGCAGTCGGGGCACGACTCGGCATCGTGGTCGGCCCCAAGGCAATAGAGGCACCGGCAGTGGTGATCCGTAACCGACATCAGTCGGTGACAGGCGTCACAAGCTTTGAAGCCAGGCATCCCTATCGGCACTAGAGTCAAGGTCGACTGAAATGGAAGCAAGTGTTCAAAAAAGTTTAGTCAAAAAGTGACTAAAAGGGTATGCTCTTCCCGGATCGGCGCTTACTGGCGTGGAAAAAAGAAGAACTGACGTCAGCGCCCGAGGGCGTCGTCTAACTACTCCAACGACGTCATCCCGCGGATCACAACGCCGACGACGGACGCGGAGCCGTAGACGACGCCTAGCGACGCGCAAGGGTAATGCTGACGAAAATTCTTTCCGGATCAAGCCAGACGCCTGGGAATATTCTAAGGTGAGGAATCTAACTAACGTGTTTCTTTCAGATTGTGGATTATATGCCGCTAATCTGGTACATATGTTTATTGCATGCCCAGAATTTAGGGGATATTGGCAGAAAGTTGAACAGTTACTCCAGTCTAAACTTGGGCTGGTCACTCACTTACTGATCTCGAAATTATGTTGGGGTACAAGGAGGATAATTCAGCTGCCACACGTCTCTTCTCAATTCTGATGGCTTCTGCTACACTGGCTATTGCCAGGATATGGGTCACGGCGGTACCGCCCTCGGTCGAGGAATGTTGGGCTATCATTAGAGAAATTTATGGCCTAGAGGCAGCCTTGGCGAAGGCAAGGGGCATTCGCTCCTTAGCCAAGTTAGAAGCGCTATGGAGACCTATGGTTTTGGATGGAATAATGTAGTTTTTGTTAGTATTATATGAAATAATTTGCGTCTCCTATGACTTCTCTTCTGTAATTATCGTTTTTATGTTTTTCTTATCATTAATGTGTTTTTGCCTGATGTATAAATCCTAAACCTCCAGTTTATGTTTGCTGTGTAAATGTGCCCTTCTTGATGAAAATGAAAATATTTTTTTTTTAAAAGAGATTTGATGATATAAAAGCATCATGTCAGCAAGTATGGGATGACAACATTTAGAGATATACATGTACTGGAACTAAACATCATCCTAAGCTGGCTACGAAACTAAAGAGATTTTCTCTTTGCTGTCAGGAAAATGGGATTGTTAAAGTGGGACGGAATCTCAAATGTAGCTCAATTATTTACAATGCCGATATGCAGGGCGGCACCTCCAGCCTTCTGGATTTTTTCTGGCAGTGTGGCGCTCGAATATACAACCAACTATCCCCCGACTGGAGTGGAATCTGCGCTCTGGTGACTTTGCATACCCCATCTATGGTAATACCAGCAAAAGAAATAAAAGATTTGCATTCCATGAGTAAATCATCAACGTTTCTGCATCATCACAGAAGAAAAAGGATGGCTGAGTACCTTGGAACTTCAGTGTGGCAGGATGGGTGGTATAGGTTGCTCAACGACGCCCAACCCTTTTTTAGGAGTCTGTTACCTATCTTTCAAGCAAAAGCAACTGCACGCTGCGTTCAAATGACCCTGTGGGAGTTGATGACAAAAATCAATGCAACTGAAGATGGCTTTAATGCCATTAAAGAAGAGCTGCATGCAATCAGACTTATGGTAATTGAACACAGATATGTTTTGGACTTGATGACAGCAATCGAAAGAGGGGTATGTAGAAAGATTGATGCTGGAGGCTGTACTTTCATACCAGCAAATGATGAAGAAAGAAGGGGTGCTCCAGATGAGTGGTTCACTGGCTGGTTCGACTGGGTCCTGTCCTGGATGTCGGGGTTGTCTTAGGCCTTGTTGCCTATAAGAACCTGTTACTTACCTTCTGTAACACTTTTTCTGGTGGATACAGTATCTGCCTGTGGATTGCTCACCTTTTGATTCCTAACCTTTTGAATTACCCCTGCACCAGCATTCCAAGCAAACTTTTTTCTTTAGCTCTCCACGTAGAAGAAGACGTCACAGTAGCACGACTCCGTATGACGTCATTGGAGCCATAAGGCTGCCTCGATGGTGTGTTGACATCAGTTTCACCCATTTTTTCTGTGCTTTGGAGGCGAACGGGTGAATCGACAACATTTCGCAAACATACACAGTATACAATATAAGCACCAATATACACAGTGTATCTTTCAAGGAAGAAAACAGACTGAAAATACCAGACATATCATAGCAACAAGCTAAATATGAATTTAAAAGACAAAGAAATACTAGTCATGTTAAACTCAAAATTCTTTTTGGTTTAGAAAGGCAGACAACGGGGAGGTGGGAGGGTCAGTGAGGAATCCACAGGCAGACGCTGTATCCACCAGAAAAAGCGTTGACAAATATAAGTAACTTGTTCTTCTGATGGATTTATCTGCCTGTGGATTCCTCACCTTTTAAATTGAATCCCCAAGCAGTCCCGCTCCGGAGGAGGGTGTCCGCCTATCTATACCAAAAAATCTTGCAGCACAGAGCAAGCAAAATGACCGTCCCTCCTCACCTCCGAATCTAAGCAGTAAAGCTTCGCAAAAGTGTGGAGGGAGGCCCAAGATGCTGCCTTGCAGATGTTTACAACAGGGACACCTCTAGCAAAAGTCTAAGAAGAAGACTTAGCTCTAGTAGAATGAGGTCTAATACATTCAGGGTGCACATTCTTCTCCAAGGCGTAGCAGCTCTTGATGCACAAGATGATCCACAAAGAAAGTGTTCGCTTGTGGACAGCTTTGCCCTTCATTCTTCGCACATAACCAATGAAGAGCTGGTCGTCCAGCCTCAAGTCATTGGTCCTGTCCAGGTAAAAACTGAACACCCTCCTGGGGTCGAGGCGGTGAAGTCTCTCCTCCTCTTTGGAAGGGTGAGGGGGAGTATAGAAAGTAGCAAGTTGATAGACTGCCCCAAGTGGAAAGGAGTAACCACCTTAGGCAGGAAAGTTGTTCTGGTCCCGAGAACCATCTTATCTGCATAGATGGTGGTAAAGGAAGGCTTAGAACTAAGAGCCTGAAGCTCACTTATCCTCCTGGCAGAAGGAATAGCATCCGTTATCACTGTGGCCATTGGAGAAGGAGGTTGAAACGGCTTCCCTTGAGACAAGTTGCCCGCAGCACTCCACCATACCAGGTCCGCTGCAGTGTCCCTGGAGATTCTGATCACCTCCCTGAGATCCCGGTTGTGTTGAAACCACTGCCTGCAGAGGCACCACTGGAGTGCCCTCATGTGCCAGCGTGCATGGTTGACCAACAGTATGCAGGAAGTTAAAAGACGCAGGCGTGTAAGACCTTCAGGACCGGAAGTCCTGAACAGCCGTTCCATCCAAAAACATTGGGATCATATCCTGAATGGCTGAAATCCTCGGAGGAGGAGGGAAAGCACAACTCAGTAGTACTGCCCTTGTGAACAGGTTGCGCTGTGAGGGAGCCATGTGAGATTTGGGTACATTTATCGAAAAACCCAAGTCGAACAACAGCTGTGTTGTTACTTGCAGACGATGCAGCACCATCTCTGGCGACCTGGCTTTAAGCAGCCAGTGGTCCTGATAGGGTAATACAGGAATCCCTGACCGTCTGAGATGAGCTGCCACCACCACCATCACCTTTGTGAAGACCAAAGGTACGAAAGTAAGACCGAAAGGAAGAACTACAGACTTTATGTACGCACGCGAATCCGCCAGGTGGAGCTGCAGAGATCTGCCGCAGGCCCGGAAGATCGATTACACGACACTACTGAAAATCCATATTGCCGACGTCGCTAAGGAGGCAAGGAGTCAAGTGAGGACAGAACTGCAGCTATCCCCGGCAGTGGGAAACCGGTTGGCAACAGCCATGAGTAGCCGGTACACAGGGGGAAGCTGTTCCTCGTCTGCCGTCCATAGTTCTCCGGGTGTTTGTCCTCCTAAACACGTGCTCAGCTACTCCTCAGAGCAGGAAAAAAGGAAACGTCACTACAGCAGTTGGGAGGCAAAGAAAGAAACTCCGCAAAAGCACCCCTCAAGAAAAACCGGGTCACTTTTCTGCTTACCTCACCACTTGACACATATGGCTTATAAAAAATACAGATACTGAACAGTTCATATGAAAAGACTGGGCACGGCCCAATCTACGAGAAAGAGCAAACACAAAGCATCTCATATTGGAGTAGTTCCGGGAACTGTGGATATAACAAATTCTTTATTAACACGACAAGAATGGCCGACCAAACAGCCCCAGTAGAGCTGGGAATCCAACATGAGCAAAACTCCATGACAGAGGTCGAGGACTGTGTCCAAGTGAAACTAATTGTCAATATTGACACACAGCCTTTATTAGAAGAAAGCAAACAGGCAATCGAATACAAAAAAGATGGAATGGGAAGGACCAGGAACAATCCCACACACAATCCAAATAAAGCAACGGAGGTTCCACCTTCAATTTTATTAACTGATTTTACTCTACCGGATAGAAATTATTCACTGGGCCTGCAGCAGGTGGCTTCTACAGTAACAAAGCAGATATTGCAATCGTTTAATAGCATTCCAACGCCACTGTCTTATTTTACAGAGTTTTATATAGCGCGAACTTGACCCCAATCGGGTATCAGAGCGCTTTACATAGCACCAGTTGCATTACATGAGGACATATTAATTTTTTTTTGTTAGGCACGGGGAGATAAAGTAATTTGCCCAAAATCACAGGATGCTCAGCGTCATTGCCGAGACTCGAAACTAGATCCCCAGATTCGAGGTCGACCACCCTAGCCGTTAGGCCAACTCCTCTCACGATCCACAGAATTCCCGTTCAACACGTTGCAATCCCCAAACAAACGAGAACCCATATCTAAAGCCTTCTTTACATTATGGAGAATCTTGGAATCCATATTGGCTCTCCTCAAGAAGAATAAGGAAAATTCGGACATGATCCTTGAAACGCAAACTGGAATATTACAATATCTAGTGGACAAAAAGAGGAAAAAACAACTCAATCAAAATTCCCAAACTACAGTAAGATGTCCAGAAAATATTGTGACCCAAGAAGAGCAATGTTTTAATTTACCACCGGTAGTCATTAACCATCTCACAGGAAAAGTGCAAAAGGAAACTCAAACAGTGGAATTTACTTCAAAAAAATTGAAAAACAAGCATCTAAACGATCAAGAAATGTACTCACTGCGTAAATTATTTGAGGAATCTAGGATAGAAAGGGCTCCTCAAGCCGCGATTCCCTTGCTTCCCATCTTTAAACAGAAAAGTCAATAAGGGTTGTTAGATTAAAGAGCTAAAAAAGAGGATAACAACTCTTTGGGGCCCTCAAGTATAGAAGAATCCAAGCCTATGTCCAAGCCCAAAAAAACGGGAATCATCATTAAGGGGAAAAATAACAAAAAACAGTAAAGCGCAGAATCTCGAGACTATTGATTATGAAAGTAAAATTTCCACAAACACCTGAACAAACAGTTCAGGGAAATGAACAAAGTACGAAAGCCCTAAAGATAACAAAGTATAGATCAATATTCTCTCCCATACGAAACTAAAGCAGCACAGAAAAAATTAGACCCAATGGGAGTCAAATTTTTCAATACACGAATCAAAGGAATTTCAGGAAAGAGTAAACACTGAAAATGAAGAATATAAATTCTCTATTAGAAACATACATGGAAAGGGAGATCAAATTGTTTCCTGCACTGTGGAATTACCTGACCTATTCCCCTGCGATATGACTCCTTTGAATCGTTGGAGAATAGTAAACTTACTGCAGAAGACCCATCAACTTCATGCACTCACAACTTTAGAAATAAAAGTAGTAGCCTTCCCAAATAAACTCTATCTAACGGTGGCAACTGTGGAGTTTAGGTCCAACATTATTCCAGCAATCATTTTAAAAGAGAGAGACATCCTCCACAAAAATGGATTTGATGTGGCTGAAGTTAATACAAGGGTTACACAGGACAATAGTCTAACGGATAACAACAAAAGTAAGATTCCCTATCAGTACAAATATATGAACTGGTCTCCAGAAACCCAAATAAACATGTCACCAGGAACTATAACAATATCGATCAATGAAGGTGAGCGACTAATCTGGAACTGGGTTCCTAAAAAAACAGAGCCATAACCAAATAAAAATCCCTGGTTCTGGATTTCCGGCAATCTGAACAGCAACAAACAGGGAAATGCACACACACTTCCTTTTTAGCAGAAGTTTAATCGTTCCTTGGAATATCGCGGGGAAAGCTGAGAAAAGTTAACTCTTATGCTAGAAAATTCCCCATCGATACTTCTGCTACAAGAAATATGGTCAAAAGACACTTACTCAAAGAAATAATTTTGTGCTCAATATCGCAGCTGAGGTCACAACAAAGGGTCATGCAAAAGGAGGCCTTGCAATCCTCCTACGTGAAGAAATTGATTGGGATTTAGAGGTAATTGATTTGTTTCTCCCGAATGTCCAATGCGTTAAGATTAAACATCGAAACGAAAGCTCGAACAACCAGAATTTGCTAATCTTCAACGTATACATTATGCCGGGTCCCATCTGCGACCTCCTACTGGGAAAAATATTTGAGAAGATAGAAATAAAAACAGCCACTAAATGGTATCCACCAGTACTAATTGCTGGAGACTTCAATGGGAAAATCTCTAATGCTTTATTGGATAATGGGGGAAAACATAGAAAAGAGAAAGCCTGTTTTATCCTAAATCAACTATTTCCAATAAAGATAAAATCTGATAAACGAGGGAAACTTCTACTGTCTCAAGTGTCCGCAATTAACGGAGTTATCCTAAACAGAAGAGTAGGAGGATACATCCCTGCTGCCTACACTAGATTATATACCTACAGTTTATCTAATTTAGACTACGTAATCGGTTATAGACCTTTTTGAGAAAGTGCAATCACTGAATGTACAGGGTACACTAGAAAGTGATCATACTTTTGTATCCCTGGAAATAGAAGTCTTATTGCAATCTACATCCCGATGGTCATTAGGTTTGTTGAATGGTCTTGCCAATATAGATCAAAACAACGGCAGGATCAATTGGAACTCTAAAGCAATCGAGATAACGAACACCGCAATTACTGCCACGTTTTTAGGTTCCTCTAATAAAGAAGTAAACCCTATAATAAACTACAAAGATACAGTGTCCTCTGTCGTTGCTTCCCTTCAGTATTTCTCAAACAGGAAAGACAAGGGAAAGAGCTACCCTAAAGGAAAGAGCACAGATTTCCAATCATCAAAATTAAATAATTTGATCAGATTGGAATTTCAAAACTTCTCTGGGACAAGGCAGAAAGAAATTAAAAGCTGAAAAAGATTCGGCAACGGGAGAAGTTGACCAAATGGCAAGAGCAAAAAATCAACAAGCATTTGCAATGCAATAGGTCTCGCATTTGCGAAAGTTTGAGCTATTGGCATTTGTAAATGACACTGCCTTTTATTTATGCGTTGTTTTATAAAACTGATAATAAAAGGCATTGGCATTTACAATGCCAATAGCTTAAACTTTTACAAATGCAAGACCTATTGCATTGTAAATGCTTGTTAAAATATGGGAGCATTTTTGCAACCATGCACGCAGCCGTTTATAAATCAATTACCGAGAACCTTGTCAATCCTCCATGGTGGGATTGAACTGTGTAGTGCCCTATGGCCGAGAGAAGCCACCTAAGGAGCACATGCTGTGGCTAATCTAATGGCAGTGCACTGGTCTATGATATTTTCAGAAGAGGAAGGAAGCATTTCTTTAAAGAGAAACGATTTGGAGACTTAACCAGAAATTGGAGTGACTTCCTCATTTCTCGACACCCAGGTGCAAAGACCAGTTTACTGAATACAAATAACTTCAGACTGATATACTTGGGTGTGTGTAGGTCTTAGACCTCTATATGGAGAACATTTCTATTAATTCCAGTTTAATTACTAAAAGCGTGTGCTTGTTTTCAGCTCGTATTTATAACCCTTTAAAACACCCCTCTCCCAGACATATATATTGTGCTGGGTTTCATAGACTAAGTAGCTTAACTGGATGCAGTAGAAACCATTCCTAACTGGTCAGTTGCAATGTCCACACATGACATTCCAACCCAGCCAGTCCCATACATGCTTTACTTTCACTGCAACAAGTCTTTCCTCTAGGTCACTTTTTTAAATATATATATTTTTTTTAATGGGGCTGCACATTTCTGTAGTGGCTTGGCAGTGTTTTCATGGTGGCAGATATTGTACCTGAGGGCGCTAACTCACATGTCTGTTACTGATATAGGTAGTAGTATTTTAATGTTTCCGCTGAAAATCAGTCAAGCACAGAAACGTGCCCAAAACTCGAGGTCAAGATATTCTACTGTTCCAGCACCAATTCTTGACTGTCTGGGTAAAGCGTATTTTAGGGGGGCTAACCAAAGAGCCAGCAAGCATGCAGAGTAAAATGCAGGCATGCCTATGTGCATTCAAGAAATGCCTTTGAATGTTTAGTAAAGGTGTTAGGGCCGGGAAAGACTTGCAGTCCTAGGTCAAACAAGCATTGGCAGAGCCAACACATTTGATTCTTGTATGAAGAGTAGATGGGACCGTGCACACGTTGTACAAATATCAAGCCTACTGTACTAAAGTGCAGACAAAATCCTTTGAGCGGGTGCCCACCCCCCTTCTACATTTATTTTAACTCTCGAGGGAGCCTACCCCTCTTGCCGCAGAGAAGCAATAACCCCCGCGGCCCTTTTCGGCAAAACCGGCAGTCAGGCACCCTTGCCCGGGACGTGGGCGGGGCCTGCTCCGGCAGGAAGAGAAACCGGCGTGCCGTGCTAACGCGGGGCTCCCATGCTGAAGGGACAGCCCCGTGGTTGCGGCCGGAGTGGAGAAAAACCCCGGGTCTCTGGAGGGGGCCCGGGTGAAGAGTGCGGCCGGCCGAGGCTGCCTATGGCAGCGCGGGGCTCCCAGGAGTGCAGGGAAGTCCCGCAAGAGAAGTGCTGCCACCGCGAGGAGGAGCCACCACCAGCTCATTGCACCATCAGGATTCAGGCAAGCCGGGCCGACGAAGGCTGTGATGCCAGAAACCGGTCCCCGGAAGCTTGTTTCCTTCCCAGTATAAGAATTGGCTTGGTAGTTTGGTTTGCCCTGTTCCCATCATGCACTGGGACAGGTACAGACTAATTTGCATGTAGCCAGGTTCTGAGCTGGGATGGTGCAGTGAGCTAAAAAACGGTGATGGATTAAAACCATGATCTCTTGACTTGGTAAGAGTATTCTGCATCATTCAGAAACTCTGTCCATCACCACCCCCTTTTTCCCAAACCACCAGAAGAGAGCAGCCCGGTGACTGAAGAAGGGCTGGGGGGCTCCGTGTGGGCTATTGTTGGTGCCTGATCGATGCACAGTGTCCTTTTCGCATTCTGAGCAGCCCTGTCTTGCAGCGGGCCGCTCCAACAGGGATGGCATGTGGTCGGAAGGGGGACAGGAGATAAGCACATCGCGTGTGTGGACGTCATGTTCACGTGCGCGTTCACAGACTCCAATCGCCCTGCGTGTGCCCACCTCCTGTCCCACTTCCAAGGCAAGTCAGCAACAATAGATCTCGCTGACCACAGCGCTTTCGCGCTGCGTTCGCCAGGTGAGACCTAAAAATTGGGCTGATATTCAAATGGCAGTAAAAATCAAAAATAGTAAAGCATTCTGGAGCAGACCGCCAAAACAAATGGGCATAAGGAAAATTATACAAGCACTCCCAGCGTCCGCATCGGACTGGGAAAAACATATCCATATCAACAATATTTGTAGAAGAGGCACACACTAGTTTAATCTTTGGAGAATACTGCGTTTCTTCTATCTTAAACCTTTTTTAAATGAAAGTGTGCTGCAGAGGAGGCATGCAACAGTCATGAATGCCAACTATGCTCAACAATATAAGGGTCTGTGAGACCCGACCTCTGCGCACTGTGACTAACAGGTGGAAATACCTAAATATTTACAACATTGTTATTATCACAATCTTTTTAGTTAAATACATTTTATACAACATAAAATGCACTACAAAATTCAACAATTCCAAAACTTTGTTATGAATACATTCCAATTTTTATTTCATTGGATGTCCATATGTTCATCTTGTTTGATCCAAGTGATTGGATTAATGAGATTCAAATTATTATCTTGCTGCCCTATGCATTTCGAGCCAGAACTGGCTCTTCTTCAGGGGCTCAAATTCTACAACAGAAACAAAAATATATGCTTTACAATGGTGGGTGTACTAGCGTAAGTAGCTCCAAAGCAGTTTATACTTCATTTTTCTCAAACAATGAAAGTTATTACTGAGTTTTTATATAAAAACGACATTAGAGTGTGCAGAAAACCCTCCACCAAAAGGTGACTATTAAGATTGAACCTGTGTAGCAACTAACAAGCGGTAGCTAACGTACTAGACGTGGTTTAGAAAGGTAAATACCTTGATCCTAATGTTTAAAGCACGACAGGTCTAGCGTTAAAAGTCTGGATAGAACGCGATCTGTGATAAAACGAGATGAACGGTTTTAAGTTAAAGGAAATTACAGGAGTTCTAAATCGAGCTCCCAAGAAAGTCTACTAACAGGAACTTCTGAAGGATCTTACAGTGCAGAAAGCACTAGAAGGATTCTGTAACCACACTTCTCGGTGATGGCGTGACAAAATGAGGGGAATTCTACCGTGAGTCTTCTCTGTGCGTCTTCTCCATGCTCCATTCTGTGGTTACAGATAGAATGCAGGCTGCTCTCTGCACATGAAAGGCGCGCCCTACTTAGAGGGCGGACTCTTAGCGCAGCATTTGGCACTCTCCCTTCACAGGTCATTACTCAGAACCCCTGGGGGGAGCCTAGGATAGTCATCCCCATCCAGCATGCTCTCACTTCTGGGCAGAGGCACAATAAATATTTTGGGGGGGGGGGGATAATTCTCCCGGCCGAAGAGGTGTAAAAACAACAAAGCCTCGCTAACAAGTGAAGTGATGGTCTTTCAAAGACCCGTGAAGTACCCGGGTGCGGCTGTGTTTGCCCGGGAAGCGTCTCAGCCCGGGCAGACAGCAGACACACACGAGGCGTGGGGGGGGGGGGGGGGGGGGGGGGGGCTATGCGCGCCTGCATAGGAGAGATAAGATCGGAGAGTAAAGAAAGATGATAAGGACCAGAGACCTGGTGAATGCAATGAAGGAGACCAAGGTTAAAGGGTACAGAAAGAGAAGTGAGGGCGGGTAACGGCCGAGGGTAAAGACACGGGGTGAGAGTACTAGGAAGAGATGAGAGACGGTGTAATGGGAAGGGTAGAGAGTAAATGGGAGGCGCTGGTTCCAGCAGAGGCAGTGAAGAGGGAGGGCACAGCCAGCAGAATCCAGAGCCCGCCCGCTCGCTACAGTGCCTCAGCTGTACCCTGCTCTGTACTGTATGTTACCTTTGCTAGGCCAGTACATGCTGTGGACTCGGAGCCGCGGGGAGGGGTGAGGGGCAGAGGACTCGTGTCAATGGCACATTAGGTACTCGGTGATGTGGCGCCCCCTTGGCTCCTATCTGGCCGCTTTAGGGGTCGAAGAGCCTCTCTGGAGAGGGGCCTTGTCGACATCCTGGCGCACAGATGGGGAGATGCTTGTTTCTTGGTCATTTGGAGCATGTTTGGGCCCCTGGAGCCCCCCCCCCCCGACTTCCAGAGGCTTTCATCCACTCTCAGCCTTACACCCCACCTCTCCTTGCGTTCCCTCACTTCACTCATGCACAGCTGGCACAAACATGGTCTTACAGCTTCTAGTCACAGCAAAGAGTCCTAGGACTAAATGGGCAATGTCAGCTATTGGCATATGTAAACAATGTGACGAACCGACCCTGTCGGGCAGTGTGAGATACTGCCACTGATAGACAGCATGAGGGACTGGCAACTGGGGGCATGTGAGGATCTCCCCAAGTGAGCAGTATGAAGAACGGGCAGTGGGGCAAAATGTGTAGTTGCAAGTGATGGGTAGTTTAAGAAGCTGCCACAATGAAGATTGTGAGAAAGAGGCTGTGGGGTTCAGAATAGTAAAGTTACACTGGTGAACAGTGTTAGAATGTGGCACTGTTGGGTAATGTGAAGAACTGGGGTGGGCAGTGTGAATATCTGGCACTGGTGGCCAGCGTGAGGAAAAGACAGTGATGTGAGGGGGAGCAGGGGGGCTGAAGCCAGTTGAGCCCATTGGGTGTTGCGTGCCTCCTTCCAGGGGAAGACTGTTTCCGATGCAGACACAAAGTATTTTGCACCCTCCTCCCCCAAAAATACGAACAGTCACCTTGCGTTTTAGCAAGTTATAAATAGATATTTATCATAGTGTACGCTGGGAAATTATCTCCTCTGTTTAAAAAAAATAGAAGAAAAATCTGTCAAAATAATTCCTATGTAGGCCTAAATAATCCCATGGAAATTGTTCTGCAATGAGAAAAAAGAATGGGTTGCTCCCTCAAAGACACAGCTTGACATTGGACTTCTGTCTTTGAAGGCACATCAAATGTGACAAGAGAAGAGCAGGATTTAAAGGTCCCTAGGTTGTACAGCCCGCAGTAAAGGTTTCCTCATGCAAGTTACACAAGGTCTGTTTAGGCCTATGTTCTCTTTAAATTATGTTGGCAAAGTTTTCAGATGAATATATTGTGTTTACTTAATTTGATGTATATATACATATATCTAAACCTATTACAACTGAGTGCAAGCGTGCAGTGCCAATTTAAATAAATGTGGAAAAATACTGGCTGCAGCGTCTTCTTTTGCTTGCGACAAAAATAAATGTGGATAAATCCAGATAAAATGACCTAAAAATAAATATGGATAAATACAGACGGAAATGTCAAAAAAATAAATATCATAAAACCGGGAGCCCTACTCTTAACCTATCTCACAGCACAACAGCACTTTTACAAACTTGGACACCAGCCCATTTGAAGCCCTTTTTAAAGAACCTGATTCCAAGAATAAGCTTAGAACTGGACGTAAAACATTGTTTACAATTAAAACACTATATACAATATGTAAAAAACATAAAATATAAATCTCCTGAGCTATACACATATTTCTCACTAGAACACAGGGTACAGCACTGTATTCTTTCACTGCAGTTGTACATCCTACTCTTGAAAGTATACACAGCAAAATGGGATAACTCAGAAAACTCGACAGGATTCTGTGATTGGTGTAAGGGTGGAATACAAGATCTTCCACACGTATTGATAGTCTGTCCAAATCCAACCCTGGTAGAAGCCCGGCATAGGTATCCAAAGCCAATTTGTTTTTAGATATAATGTCTTTTCCACACAAAGTCTAATTAAGTTATGTGAATCCCCACCTGATGAATTTGCCTGCCATCGATTGTTTACATTTTTTTAAGTTGTTTTAAAGTATATTATGGTAAATGTTTTAAAAATACATCTGTTGTATTTGTTAACCTTAGTAGAGGTCTAAATCAAATTTAATAAACCTTGTGAAGGACTGCAAATTCATAATGTTGAGATCACCGTAAAACGGAGATACTTCCGATGAGACTTCAGGATGGGAATGTGAAAATACGCATCCTGTAAATAGATCGACAACATCCAGTCTTCCTGCTGCAGCGCCTGAAGCACCTGAGCTAGGATCAACATCTTGAATTTCTCCTGTTTTCAGGTAAAAAAAAAAAATCAAGATCCTGAGGTCTAGGATCGGCAGCAAATGACCGTCGTCCTTGGGAATCAGGAAATACTTGGAGTAGCATCCCTGACCCCTTTCCTGCTCTGGAACAATCTCTATTGCACCCTTTTGTAACAGGGATTAGACCTCTTGTTTCAAAAGCATCAGATGGTCCTCCAAACACCAAACCTAGAGAGGAGGGTAAGGGGGAGGAACTCCTGGAAGGGAAGGGTGTACTCATTTTCCACAAGATTCAAAACCTAAAGATCTGACGTAACAGATTTCCATTTTTGTAGAAAATTGGACACCCGACCTCCCACAGGACCAACATGCCTCGTACTGGGAGATCTAGAGCTGCTTCCCTGCAGAGCCAGTGCTGGGGACATGGGAGGAGGAGACCTGTTGGCGAGCAGCCCATCGCAGACGACCTCTTTCTGTTGTTGCTGCCGGCCACGAAAGGGAGCCATCTTCCCAAAGCCCTGGAACTTCCGAAAACCAAAGCCCCTAGGCTGTGACTGAAAGCCCAAGGACCTAGCAGTAGCCTTGCTATCCCTTAAAACGCTGTAAAGCAGAATCAGCCTTGGTTCCAAAGAGATTTGACCCGTCAAAGGGAAGGTCCAACAACGTGGCCTGGATGTCAGGAGAGAATCCTGACCCTCTCAACCAGGCATATCTCCTAGTCACCACCGAAGATCCCATCACCCTGGCAACGGAGTCAGCTGTATCCAGGCCGGACTGAATAACCTGATGGGCAGCAGCCTGAGTATCCAATAGTAACTCAGCGAAGTGACCCTGGCCATCCTCCGGCAACTTGGGAATCACCTCTATGGCAGAATCCATCAAAGCATGAATATAACGTGCCATCAAGCACGTGGCATTGGTTGACTTCAAGGCCATGCTGAACGACGAGAACACCTTCTTTGCGGATTGCTACAACTTTTTAGAGTCTCTATCCTCCGGAGTAGAAAGAAAAGAACCATCAGACTTTTTTGAAGAACAAGACGCTTGCGCTACAAGGCTCTCAGGTGAAGGGCGCGGTGATAAAAATGCCAGGTCTCCCGGAGCCACCTCATAGCGCCTTGCCACTGACCTCAAAACAGCAGGGGCAGACTATGGCTTCTGCCATACATCCAAAATAGGATCTGTCAGAGCCTCGCTAAAGGGGAGCAAAGGCTCAACTGCAGAAGGAGATTGCAGCACCTCTGTTAAAATAGATTTGACCTCTGCCCTTGGTAACTAAGTCCAGGAGGTCAGCAGCCTTTTTAATGACCGAATGATGAGAGGCCACATCTTGAGAGGGAAGAGCTTTTGGAGAGCTACCACTCTGGTGAGGTATCACGCCCACTGGTCCACTCTTGCAGCCCCGCAAAGTCATCCATGGAGTCTAAAATCTCCCCCTCTTCACCCTGCTCCTTCTGCTCCTGAAATTCCTCTTCTTCCAGAAATCTCTGGGCCTTTTTCCTCGATTAAATTTACAGAGTTGGCGGAGCCGGCGTTGAAGGAGGACCTTCATACACGGGCAGCAGCGCCGATCGAAGTCGAGAAGGTGCCAGAACAGAGCCAGACGGCACCGGAGAATAGTCCATCCTTTCCTCATGAGAAGGAACTGGGGTCAAGAACCTCGGCCTCGGGAGAGCCCAAGACAGTCATTGGCATGAAAGGTAGGGATGGAGCTTGGGCATAGTGTTGGGGGACGCCTAAATTAAACGAAAGCGGACCCAGAGGGCCAGATGGCACATTGGATGGGTTAGCCGCCCTGGCAAACATGCCATATATTGCATTAAGGAAATGCGACTGATCCACACCTGGAGTTGGAAAAGGTGGATACGGATCCAGAACCGCATGACCTGAGGAAGATCGAGGTCCAGGAACAGGCTGAGCTTGCGGCGCCGGAGACATCGGATCCGGGATTGGAGCATCCACAGACACTCTTCTGGGCGTCGAAGAACCCCTCGGAGTCGAAGTGCGCACAGGAGACACCTGCGGCAAAGGAGAAGTAGACATATCATCCTTCCTATGGTGGCCTTGGACAGGAGACACCAACTTCGACGATTTCTCCTTTGAGGAACGATGTTTGGACCCGTGACGTCTCTTTTTCTTGTGCTTATTAGATGACCTCATGGTGGGCAGAGTCGGCGACATTGACCTCGACTTGATCCTTTTCCGACCCCTCTTCTCCTCCTTCGCTTGGCCCATGAACACTCTTCGACGTCATGGTCCGACGACAAACACCAAAAGCAGTCTTCATGGGGGTCTGTAACCAACATATGGTCCTCACATTCCCTACAGAGTTTAAACCCAGGCTTCTTCTGAGTAGTTATGATCGAAGAAACAGTGTCTGGATTACTGCAACGAAGTAGTCTACAAAGAAATGAAGAGACCTAGAAAAAACACGCAGACAAGGCCTTCTTATGGCTACGATAACATCTTGAGTCTTGAGCAGAGTCGTGCTATTGTGACGTCCTCGTCAATTTGGGAGAGCTAAAGAAAAAGTTTCCATGGAATGCTGGCACAGGGGGTATTTCAAAAGGTGAGGAATCCACAGGCAGATGTATCCATCAGAATAGTTCTGTTGCTATTGATCTGCCTAGTATTTCAGATTATATTAGCATGCTGCAAGAGGGTTACAGCTAAAGTGGGAGGTATGTTTCCTATAATAAGAAATGAAGAGATGCAAAATACAGAACTCGAAGAAATGTACAGGGATAGTGAAGAAGTAGTCAAGGAATCTACTAGAGAGAGGAATGAAAGGAATCAAAACTAATTTAGATTTAGGCCCTAATCTTTCTGTTCATTATTCTGTTTTACCTGTCACTTGCCCACAAACTGTGAAACATTATTTTTGTGTAAAGAAAGAAATTTTGTAGAAACCTGTTTAAATGTGTGGTTAAAAGTGCATGTTCAAGTTGCACATTTCATCTGGTAATAACGTACAGCCTGCTTTCAAAAAAGCGTCTAAATGCAGTCTAACTTACATGTTTTTTCCTCTCATTGTGTGATTTCTGGGATCCTTCCTGACTTGAATATGCAGGAAATTCAGAGCAGCAGAGGATGTTCACAATATACTTCTGTATAGGCAGTGGGTCTGTTAGTCATGAACACAGGAAAAAGCTGCGCTTTACGGAAATGTGTGCAGTCTGGTTGGGACATAACGGAAAAGCAAGAAGCTTTTTCTATTGTTCACATTGTATTGAAGTTGGAGGGGGTGTGGCTAGGCACCATCTGACAAAACCCTGTGCCCCAGCCCCACTCAGAACCGGCTGAGGCAGTGGGGAGACTTTCAGGAGTATTTCTCCTCCAAGTCTGGGGGGCCATGCGCCACTGATAAGCGGGGTTTAGCAAAATACAACTGCGTGCTGAAGTTGGGAGCCCACGAGGAGTGTGCCCAGTGAGATCGGCTATTCGCGGGGCAGCACAGGAGTCAGGAGGCCAGCTTCCTCCCCCCGGGAGGGTCCGCTACTGATTCAAGGAGTGCCTGCTGTGTAACGAGGAGCCATGCCAGAGGAATCCGGGGGTAAAGGGGAGCGGCCCCAATCGCAGCGACACAGCCGGTCAAGGTGTGGACGCAGTTCCAGTAACGTAGGTAGGCTGCGGGTGGAGCTCAGCACCGTCGTGCTCTCGAGCTGCGAACACCAGGGAGGCTCCAGGCCCTCCCGCAGCTGCTATGAGCAGGAAGCACCGATGAGACAGAGGCGAAGGCAAGAAGCTGAGGAGCAGCCCAATGCGAGGAAGCTCTGCATATTGGTCTGGAACAGTCACAGGCCCTGAGACTGCAGGGTCTAGCCGGTACACGCACAGAGATCCAGGAGGGTCATGTGGAGCACACCGCCTGACTCGTATGGCAGCGGAGTCATTCAGCCTGAGCAGGATAGCAGTAATGGGGCTGAGAGCCCTAGGAAAAGCGCACATAAAAAAGAGAGGGGTACAAATAGAAGGCCTGCTGCAGATTTGCGAGCACTGCAAGATTGGCAGGAGTTTGGGGGAGAGAGGCCCACAAAAATCAAGGTGGGGGCCGCCCAGTAACTGGAACACTGACCCATGAATAAGAGGATGGCTCTGGGGAGCCATAGCGCGGACGGCGAACTGAGGGATAACCCCCTGCACGACTGGGACACTGATTGAAGGGGGACTAGAGGACAACACCCCGCAACGGTCACCTCAGGCTGTAAGCACATGGAGCACCTCGACAGTGTCAGTGAAAGAGGCGAATAGTGAGCGGGCCCACCATGAGCACGCAGTGCAGCCCTGGGATAAGGAAGGTAGCAGAGTCCCTGCGGCTGCCATACCTGTCCGTGCACAGACTATGGTTGGGGTGGTGGAGCCAGGGAGGAATAGGCCATGGAGGGCCCATGTAGAGCCCTGAGCACCAACGGTGGAAGAGTCAGGCAAGACCTGGAGACGCACCGACTATTGAGGGTGAGGGCAGGCAGTCTGAGAAGTGGCCCGTGGTTCTATCCTGTACTACCAGGCGGACTGAGAAGCCTCTAGCATCAAAGATACTCCCAGGACACAGGGGGCCTGTGGTTGAAAGCTGGCTGAGAGAGCTGAGCGAGTTTGGAAACCACAGGCGACCAGAGGGAGGCACTGTGTGATACACCCCAGTGAAGCAGAAGCAAGCGGGGAGTGGGGAGAGACCACTGCCTGCCCCCCGAATTTGACACTTAACCCACAGAGAGGAGTGGCTGCCTACGCATATGGGGAAAGTACCAAAACGAAAGGGGCACCGCACCCTTAGCATGGGAGGGGGAAGCGCCCAGACAGATGAGGAAGAGGACAATCCAGAATTGGGGAAGGATGCTCCTATCGCACGTCCTACGCTGACAGATATCATAGGCCATTACAGCCTCCCGCGAAGCACTAGAAACAAAAATCGACGCCATTGGTACGAACTGTAATCTCCTGAAAGATGACCACCGTCGATTAGGAGAGAGGGTAACAAATACAGAACAGACAATTTCTGACCTTCCCATAGAGGTGACGGAACTACGGATTCTCTCAAGGATATCAAAGCCAAAGTACGGATCCTTTTGGTGAGGGCATAAGACAGCGAAGGCAGGTCTCGTAGGAATAACCTGCGTATAGTGGGAATACCAGAGAAGGAAGAAGGAAATGACATGGTGCAGTTTCTGGAAGACTGGCTCCAAACAGAAGTGGCCCCAGAGGGGCACTCACCATTTTATGCGCTGGAACGGGCACAGAGGGTCCCATCCAGACCAGGAGCTTCTCCACGGCTAATAGTGGCTCGACTGCTTCTCTTCAGAGACCAAGACCACATCCTCAAACAAGCCGGCCAGAAAAATAACCTACAAGTTGGAAACAGTAAAGTACTGGTGGTCCCCAACTTCACTAGGGAAGTACAGAGGCTGAGAGCCACATTCCTGGCGGTTAAAAAGAAGCTATGGTAGCTATAAATCCCATATTCAATGTTCTTCTCGGCCCGGCTGAGGGTGGTCAGCCAGACAGGGTTTCAGTTCTTTCAGACGCTGCAGAAGGCTTAGGAATGGCTGGACTCTAGCTCGGGGCGTGCCTCGCGAGGGAACTTTCCAGGGTCAGCAAGAAAGAAGAGAGATGGTGGACCAGGCAAGTCTGGAGCACCTTCATCAACAGAAGTTCGAGAGGAACGGCAGAAAGCCCTCAAGGCTGTGGCGGAGCTCAGTTAGTCGCGATCCAGCCTCAGGTCAACTCGGAGAGACCAAGAGGAGGGACGGTCGGACTGCTCCCAGGCAATCAATGCTGCTGTAGATTCGGAGACAGACCTACCAAAGATAACGCCCACATCTGTCAATGAAATCACATAAGCGAGGACTGTGGAGGCAGATGGAACACTGACCCTAGCAGGATATATCATTTTAGTGTGAATTTGGGGGAAAAGCGTGGGGAGATTGCCTTACACCACATGATGACATGAGTGGGGTACTGGGGCGGAGGATTGGCATACAGGGATGGAGGGACCCAGCTGGTGGGGCTCCTGGGTCTGGATGGCAGTCTCCACAACCCTAAAGTTAGCAGAGACTTTTTTCAAGTTTGGATGGGAGCTGGGCTACTTTTACCTGTCCTGGAGAGGGGGGGGGGGGGGGGTTTATTGTTTCAAGGGTTATATTTAGGGGTCAGGGGTGTCTGGGTAAGGAAATTTGCTACGAAGTCTAACGGTACACACCCTTGACCTTAAGTGCATCACGTGGAATGTACGAGGGATGCACACCATGACAAAGCGCCACAAGATACATGCATACCTAGTACACAGGGCTCCAACTGCAATGTTGCAAAAGACACATAAATGCAAAAGAAGGGGCTGCATTACAACGTAGATGGCGGGGATAAGTGTACTACACAAATTATTCTGCGTTTGCTAGGGGAGCACTAGTTTGGGTGAGAGCAGGTGTCCCCTTCCAGTGCACTAAGCAAATAATTGACCCAGAAGGGCGATACGTGGTCTTAATAGGCAAGCCTGATGGGAAAGATGTGACGATTGGCAGTGTATATGGACCAAATAATGACTAAATCTCATTCCTGGCAATCCTCTCTAGAACATTGGTTCCGGCCCTGACTGGTTCGGTGATACTGGGAGGGCACTATAACTGTGTTGAGAAAGTGGACCTCGACCGTTCTCATCCGCCCTTGCAAGACTCACCCATTACTAGAACTGCGAAAGCACGCAGGAACTGCCAGCATCAGTGGGAGATGATAAGATTCTTGGTGGGCACAAAATCCTGGGGACAGAGACTATTCTTTCTTCTCGCACCTACATGAGCTACATGTCAGGTTAGACTCCATGCTATGATCACGAGACATGCATGAATGTGTGCCGACTAATAAATATCTGGCACGGTCGGTCTCGGACTACAACCCACTTCTGGTTGGGCTTGCTTAGACAAGAAGTAGACTGAGCATTCCAACTTGGCGCCTCAGACCAGAGGCACTGGAAGACCAGGTATATCAAGCAACAATACGCACAGCTATTGGGCAATACTTAAATGCAGGGAACGCTGCAAACCCCTTTGTAGAGTGGGAGGCCTTCAAGATCGTGCTAAGGGGCAGGTGCATTTCTTAGATGGTGGGAGTAAGGGGGACCCTTCTGAGGGACATATAGTCAGTGAAGCAAAGCCTCCGGGAGCTTGAAAGGGAGAGACCAGAGAATAAAGAAAAACAAGAGGAACTGCTGGCAGTTAAAGAAGCAGTAGCGGAGCACGTAGAGAGATTGCGCTGTTTCGACTATACAAATTATATAGCAGGTGCTCAAGCAGAAAAGGATAAACTTGAGGCACTACTGGAGCGACTGGCCAGCCCAGCTAGAAGGGGGACGGATAGAGGGAGGAGAAAGGAGGTTTCCGAAATCGTCAGCTAGATATCAACTGCATATTCCTTGAGTATTATACTGAATTATATAAAAGCAGGGAGTCCCCCACGGATGCAGAGATAGACAACTTTATGGGAGGTATTGAGTTGCCAACATACAAGACGAAGAAGCGGAGGCACTAGGATGGGGGGATAGAGCTGTGAGAGGTGAGGAGTACCATTAAAGCTATGATCAAATACAAGGAGATGATGGACGGAGCGCTGAAAGTTTTCAGACACTCAACCCCAGTCAAGGATCTGGGTCGAATCCATCATCGTTCTTTAGCTCACTTTGCAACACCAGTTCAGACACAGCTACATGTAAATCAGTCTTGACCCTGTGCCTCATGTGAACAGTCCAGCCCGAACTGCCATCATTCTGTTGCTCACCAAGTGGGGTGGCATGGTGAGCAAAAGAATGTTGGATTTAACCCAGATCTCTTGATGGGGTTGAATGTTTTGATTTGTGCTACATTCCGTCCATCAATTGTGTGTCTTTTGCTTTCTCGCCCTAAGTGCGCCGGGTATGCCCAGACGTGGGTCCCGGGCTCAGTGTGCCACTGGATTCAAGCTATCCTGGATGATGAGGGGTAAAACTCCGAAACCGGTCCTAGGATGCTTGTTTCTGGTCCAGGGAGGACCTGGCTTTGCAGTTCTGTGCTGGATTTTTCCCAAGAAACCAACAACAGATCCTCAACTGCTTGGAATGCAAATGGATTCTTAATTGCCAAACTATTGAACATGGTTTAAACTCGATTGACGAATGGAATGCCATCTTATAAACACCTTACCATTCACATATGCATACTCTGACCGTGGCCACTTAGTATAACTGTGTATCCCCGCTTAGTGTTTAAGGTTATGCAACCTAACAGATGTACACATACCGCTCAATGAATGTACTTCTCACAATCTTCTGATTTATGTCAAGCATTATATGCTGCCACAGTAAATGAATAATAATGATTGAACTATCCATAAATGTTAGGTTATATCGTAACCACAATGTTTCTAAATGATTGCGTTAAGTCTAGCAACACTTGCTGCAAGACGCACGTTTTGCTCCAGCATTGCTGTAATAGTCAATGTTTTATTCTCTATCTTACTCATCCAACTTATGCTGCACTCACACTCAATTTTTTAATTCCTACTTTGCCTTGCTACTATACTTTTCATCGTTCCCTAGCATACTGTCTATTTACATGTAATTCTTCCCTACAGCGCGCGCGAAAAGGGTTAACTCTCGTCAGCCCCTGAACTCTCTTGCGCTCACAGATGCTTCCTAATTAGTTCCGCCCCGCGGCTGGTTTCACAGCTGACACAGCCTTTATTAACTTCCCTGCACACCGGTTCTCCCTCTCGCACTCAACGCGGACAGCCAGAGCAATGAGACGCGCTGAGCTCTCCATCCCTGATTTCCAAATTAATGAACTGGGGCTGAACTTACCTGTAAGTATGCTACCCCGGTTGCGCACACACTTTGGCCAAATAATTTTTTCATTTAATCTGAGGCTCCTGACCCTCCACTCCTCCCTCCTCTCGCCCTTAATAGATACTATTTCCGGCAGCGAGACTTACGCCTAACTAATACAGGTGTCCCTGCTTTCCAAGCCTACTAAGTGAATTACTCTACCGCTCTTTTCTCAAGCGCTGTGGATCCGACACACACCAGCTTCTAATTAGTCCTTTTCTCACACAGCACGTGACAAGGCTCAAGAGCGATTCTTTACGCTTTAACATGGGTGATTCCATCTACCCTCATCTGCTAATTGAAGCCTTACTACAATTCTTATGCCAGCTTTTCTCCTCACGGATTACTGTACCAGTAAGTCGCCAGTTAGTGGTTCTTTTCCTTGTTTCTCCTTTTTAGGCGCGCTACCATCTAGCTCATTTTATGCACTCGATCGCACATAGAAACACATCCTTCTCTCTAGCGCGATTCTCTCTGATTTAACCTGTGGCTGCGCAATTACGTGCAACATTATTTTTTCCTTTTAAATACTCTCCCTACTCATAGTCTAGATTACTGACTTTCTCCTATAAATCGCTGCTAAATTATGCTCTAACGTCTCTTCAATTCATGTGTTACTTGACCTTTTGGCACGTTTGGATATGTTCACATATAATATGTAACTATAACACTCGTATACCTAGCAATAGGGTCTGGACTATTATTCATATGTGTCCTTGTGTCTAATGTTTAAAAGAATGGAGCCTTTTGAATGGTTTTACTTGTACAACATATAGGGATCAAAACAGTTTATTAAATTGCCCGTTTCTCCTCATTTTTAGATTCAGCTTGCTCACCTTATATGTCCTGATAATCGCGAATATTTGAGATCGAAACGCCGTTGACCCCTTACAACAGAAACTCTTCCTATTGTATAAAGGTCCCTTTTACTTTCAGTTCTTTTTGAAGGCGTAACACGCCAGACCTGTAGCATTCCTTACATTAACATTTATCTCTCCACCGGGGAGGAGGGCGGGCGCTTATGACTATAACAGAGGTACCCCTACTACAGAACTGGAGTTATAGAAAAGAAACTACTCCTTCTGTAGTAGGGGATCTCTGTGTATAGTCATAATCTAGTGAATAGAATGGCAAGCCCATCCCCACACCAAAACGGCGGTGGAGAAGACTACAAAATAATACCACTACTGGTCAAACGAATTTCGCAGCGAAGCCTGCCCAACCTGAGCATCTGCCCTGGCATCCGTGTCCAGACAGTAATGTGCAGCAAAGGTATGGACCGATCTCCAAGTGGCCGCCTTGCAGATTTCTGCAATTGGAACATTACGCAGCAAAGCAGTCGTGGCAGCTTTGCCCCTGGTGGAATGAGCCTTAGGTTTACCCCCTAAGGTCTTATTAGCCTTTTGGTAACACAATTGTATACAGGACACAATCCACCGAGAGATGGACTGTTTGGAGGTAGCAAGACCGGTCCTGACTGATCCATAATTGATAAACAACTGGTCTGACTTACGAATATCTTTGGTCTTATCAAGATAAAACTTCAACACCCTCCTAATGTCCAGGGAATGTAGAGACCTTTCCGCTGGAGAAGAGGGATTCTGAAAATACGTAGGTAAAGTTATGGTCTGGTTGACATGAAAATCAGATATAACCTTAGGAAGAAATTTAGGGTCGAAGTAATGGCCACGAGGAACGCCGCCTTCCAAGACAGGTGCTGCAACGAAGCCTTGTGAATAGGTTCAAAAGCCTCCTTCATCAATCTGGACAGCACCACATTCAATTCCCATGAAGGCGAGGGAAGTCTGACAGGAGGGAACACTTTCTTCAAGCCTTCCAAAATATCCTTGATCACAGGGATCTGAAAGAAGGAAGTCTGTGAAGGGCATTTCCTGTAAGCAGTCAAAGCAGCGAGATGGACCTTAATGGAATGGAAATTAAGGCCAGACTGCGCCAAATGCAAAAGGTACGGAAGGATGACATCTTCCTTACATGTAGTCGGGTCAAAGTGCTTGGACTTGCACCAGATGCAGAATCTCTTCCACTTGTAAGCATAGGACGTCCTCGTGGAAGGTCGCTTAGCCTCCTTCAGTATATCCATACAATCTGCTGGTAGATTCAAATGGCCATATTGCACTATCTCAGGAGCCAGGCCGCCAAACTCAAAGACGAGAGGTTGGGGTGCACCAACTGCCCCCCGAACTTCCTGAGAAGGTCCGGCCTGCACGGCAGCCGTATGTGAGGAAGGAGAGACCGGTGAAGCAGGTCCGTGAACCACCACTGTCTGGGCCATTCCGGGGCAATCAGGATCATCCGCGCCCCGGACTGGGACAGCTTGATGAGCACCGCCGGAATCAGGGGAATGGGTGGAAAAGCGTACAGAAAGCTGTTCGACCAGTTGTTCCATAGCGCATTCCGCAGCGTCCCCCGCTGGTAGTACCTGGATGCGAAGTCTCAGCATTTGCTGTTTTCGGCGGTGGCGAACAGATCTACGTCTGGAGTCCCCCACCTTGCGAAGACGTCCCCTTGTACTTCGTCGTTTATGACCCATTCGTGGTTTTCCTGAATCAGTCTGCTCAGTGCGTCCGCCTGAACATTCTGCACACCTGGCAGATGCGTGGCCGTAATAGTCAGTCCTCGGGCCAGAAGCCAGTGCCAGGTCGACTGCGCCTCCTGCGACAGCATGCGTGATCTCGACCCCCCCCCCTGCTTGTTGAGGTAATACATCGTGGTTGTATTGTACGTCTGCACAAGCAGCAAGTTGGTCTGGAAGGACGGATGGAAGACCTTCAATGCCAAGTGAACGGCTCTGAGTTCTAGGAAATTGATGTGGTACGTTGACTCTAACGGGGACCACTTTCCTTGTATCTGTAAGTCTCCGGAATGCGCTCCCCAGCCGTGGAGAGACGCATCCGTCACGATACTCTGCTTGGGAATGTCCTTGTGGAAGGGAACCCCCCTGAGGAGATTGTCCGCCGACCACCACCACTTCAGCGACTGAAGAGCATGCAGAGACAGCCGTATCTTGTCGTCCCAAGAACCTGTCCTCTGATCCCACTGATCCTCCAAGCACTCCTGCAGTGGTCTCATGTGCAGCCGTGCGTGAGGTGTGAGGAAGATACATGAGGCCATCGATCCCAGCAGCGAAGACACCTTCCTCACTGTCGTAGATGGCGCGGTCATAAGAGCCTGAGCCTTCCGAAGGAGTGATAACCGTCTCTCCTCCGAAGGAGACACGCTTGCGGACAGCGTATTGATGGAGGCCCCCCAAGTACTGTATGCACTGGACCGGAGTCGGGACAGACTTGGACATGTTGACGTGCAACCCCAGCTTGTTCAAGAGAACGCACGTCTTCTGGAAGTGCGCTTGTGCTTCCGAGAAGGAGAAGGCCTTGATCAACCAATCGTCCAGGTACGGGTAGACAAACACCTTGTTCCTCCCCAGGTGTGCAGCTACCACTGCCATGCACTTCGAGAAGGTCCTGGGCGCAGACTTTAGCCCGAATGGCAGTACTGTGTATTGATAATGATTGGCGCCGACTTGGAATCGCAGGAACTTCCTGTGCTTCCGTGCAATGGGCACATGGAAGTACGCATCCTGTAGGTCTATGGCACAGAGCCAGTCTCCTCGTTGCAGCTGAGGGTAAATCTGGTGCAACGATAGCATGCGGAATTTCTCTCTGCGAATCCATTTGTTTGCTTGCCGCAAATCCAGAATGGGCCTGAACTCGTTCTTGTCCTTCTTGCGAACCAGGAAGAACCGAGAGTACAGACCTCTTCCCCTTTGAGACAGAGGTACGTCTTCCACTGCCTTTTTCCTCAACAGGATGTCTGCCTCCGCCTAGAGCTCTCGCAGTTGATACCGTGAGCTTACCGGCGGAATCGCTGGAGGCAGGCTGGTGAACCGAAGACTGTATGCATTGCAAACAATATTCAGCACCCACTTGTCCTGAGTAATTTTTCTCCACTCTGCCAGAAAAAATTGAACGCTTCCCCCCACTGGAGTGGGTAACGGTTGAAGGGGAAGTAATCGCTCAGGGCCGAGACCCAGCCGGGCCCTTGGTCGCTGTAGCGGACTGCTGGCCTCCTCTACCCTTCTGGCACTTCTGGAAGGGTTTCCGGAACTGCTGGTGCTGTTGTTGCTGCTGTCCCGAGGCCTGCCCACGCCCTCTGCCTGCAGCTCCGAACCGTCTCTGGAACGGGCGCTTTTTCTTCTCAGGCTTCTCTAACCCGACAGCCGTCAGGTTCTCTGCCTCCGTCTTCATGCGGGCCATTTCGTCGTCCGCATGCTGGCCGAACAGGGTTTCCCCCGAGAAGGGCAGGTTGGCCACTCTTTGTTGTGCCTCCGGTTTGAGTGAGGTAAGGCGAAGCCAAGCGTGACGCCGTTGGTTGATGCCATGACAATATCCATGTGCCGCTAACAGAGACATCCGCCGCCGCCGCGCTGATGATCTGATTTGACACCAGCATCCCCTCACGCAAAGTCTCAAGAAAGTCCTCCTTCTTGTCGCGAGGCAGCAGCTCCGCGTACTGCTTGAGAGACTCCCATAGGGCACGGTCGTAGCGCCGCCGCCTTCATGGTGGTAGAAGCCGTCCCACAGACCTTGCTGCCCGCCGAGTCTAGCCAACGGCTATCCCTATCCGGCGGCACTGTCGAGGAAGGAGTGGTAGCATGCTGCTTCCTTGCCGCCGTCACGATGACCGAGTCCGGTTTCGGGTCCATCCTCAGAAAGGTCGGGTCCGAGCCCGGCGCCCGATTCTTTTTCAGGAGCCTTGAGGGGGCTGGTTTTGTCACCGCCGGAGTGAGGAACAACTCCGTAGCGGGCTCCACCAATCCCGGCCCTAGTGGCAGCAGGGGGCGAGACAGGTACTTCTTGTGCAGCGTCTCGAAGATCACGGACGTCGTAGGTGCTGGCACCGTCACCGTGATCTCTAGCTTGGCCGCACCCCTCAGTAGCACCTCCTGGAAGGAAACTACATCGTTGACAGGTGATACACCCGTCACTGGCGAGTCCGACAGTGTCGGCGAGTAGTCCCTGGTAGACTATTGGGTGCGGGATCTGGCTCTGCGCCTCCTGCGGCGTCGCCCAGATGTCGATGACGACCGTCCACGGCTCCGTGATCTTCCTCTCCGTCCGGAGCGGGAGCGCGATCTGTTTGTCTTCGGCCGCCCAGCCGGCCTCACAGGCGCAGGCGACGGCGTAACCTGGTGCCGCGGCCTCGGAGTTCTCTTCGGCGGCGTCTGATACCTAGGCAATGACACCGACCGTGGCGGGGCCACAGGTGGGCCCAACGGTGTGTGAAGCGGAATGGGAGGAGGAGGAGGAGTATACACCACTGAGTACACCGAGCCCGGTGACTTCGTCCTCTTCCCTTGTGACCCCAAGGGACTCCCGGCGTCAGGGCTCCTCCTGCGCTGTCTCGGCGTCGTCGAACGCCTCCCCGACGGCGAACGCCTCCTCGACGGCGAACGCCTCCGACAGGTCCTCGACTTCTGGGATCCCCTCGACGGTGACCTTCTCCTCTTTGTCGACGGCGAACGGCGACTTCGCCTCGATGGCGAGTGCCAACGTCGGGACTGGTCTCGACGCCGATGACTCGACGGAGAAGTCGACGGCGTCGACGAAGATGCTGATGTCGTCGACGGCGGACTGCTCAGCTCCCTCGACGGCGAGCGTCGACGCCGTTTCTCCCCAGAGCCCTGGGGAGACGGCGAACAGACTGCCGCCATCCCCGTCGACTGAGAATGGGGGCGTTTGCTGGGCTTCCTGCCCCTGGGGAGCCACCCAGGGGCCTCAGCATGTCCTGACCCACCTTGTGCCCTCAGCCTTCTGTCTCCAAGGCCTTGGAGCCTGATCTTCATCCTTTCTCTCAGGGTCCTGGCTGAGAAAGATTGACAAATGTCACACTCCTCTGGAACATGGGACTGGGGAAGGCAGACGATGCACACCCTGTGTGGGTCCGACTTGGCCTTCTTTCTCTCGCACTCTGGGCACTTGTCAAACAGGCCAGGCATGGTGACAACACAGAGCACACACAAGAAGGAAGGCAACAAGGTACGTAATAAGCACTTGAAAAGTGAACAAATTCCAAATAAACCCTTGAAAAGGGAGAGCTCAATGCTCCAGGGTCCTGCTAGCAGGAGCAGGAAAAACAAACTGAAAGTAAAAGGGACCTGCTGTGCATTCTGGGATACTGGAAAAGTTCTGGAAAGTTTTCTTAAAGGCACAGTATCCTGTTCTGAGCCACATAATGGCAGCCTATGGGGCTTGTCTGTCCATTCCTCCCTCTCTATCATTCCAGAGGCTTTTGCTGGTAGAGACAGGTTTTTTCTCGGTGGAAAAAGCTGGGCAGGCAGTGCTGTTGGTGGAGGTTGGTGGAATTTTCTAGTTGAAGTACTGGACAGTGTAGCCTGTGGATATAGGCTGCTTTATCTGTCTTTGAATTCTCTCTTAAGTGTAGATGCAGGTCTGCATGGCTTGACAATTTAAGAGATTATTTTTATTGCTCTGGGGTCCACGCACATGGGCGGGACTATTCACTAGATTATGACTATACACAGAGATCCCCTACTACATAAATAAATGTTTCACATGAACTGTCTCATGTCCCTATGTACATTGTTTTTGCTCCCATAAAGAAAATTATTTTTCATCTCTTTAGTCATAGTGCTCTCCCTAGGATCACTTTGTAATTGGACCTTTTTGGCCACACCAGAACCATTGTTCTTTTACCGGATTGTTCCCATAGGCACAGGGTCAAGACTGATTTGCATATGGCCAGGTCTAAACTGAGGTGGCATGGTGAGCAAAAGAATGATGGATTGAACCCAGATCTCTTGACTGGGGGTGAATGTTTTGATTTGTTCAGCATTTTGCCCATCAATGTTGTGTCTTTTTATTAAAGCTATGGCCAGAAACAAAACGCCTGGAACAGACAGGCTCCCAGTTGTGTTTTACTCCACGTATGTCGAACTCTTGGGTCCCCGATTGGTGGACATGTACAACCAAGCTGGGAAACAGCCGGGGTCCACTAGAAAGGGTATGATTGTCCTGCTGTTAAAGCCAGGGAAGCAGGCATCCGATAAAACAGCGTACAAACCGCTTTCTATGCTCAATCTGGATTATGAAATCCTGAGCAAGATATTACCCACGCATCTCCTGCCGCTATGTCAGACAGCGTACAAACCGCTTTCTATGCTCAATCTGGATTATGAAATCCTGAGCAAGGTATTACCCACGCATCTCCTGCCGCTATGTCAGACCTTATACACCAATATCAAGCAGGGTTTATACCATCCTGGAATACTGTGATGAACGTCCAGAGACTACTGCAAATACTTGAAGTGAACTCCTACTGTAGGGAAGAAGCTGCCATCTTTGCAGTTGATCTGGAGAAGGCTTTCGACAGCCTCAAATAGCCATATTTGTTCCGGGTGATGCGAAGATTTGGATTGGGGTATGACTTTGGGGCATGGACAGCCCTACTCTATACGGATTTTAGTGCCAGGATTAAGACTGGTAGGCTCATATCGGACAGCTATAGGGTGGACAGTGGAACACGCCAGGGGTGTCAGTTATCACCCCTTCTGTTTGCCATGGAGCCCCTGGCTGTCAGAGCTAGGACAGGGCAGTCATATCGCGGACTGGAAGTATTAGGCCAAACTCACCACATAGCACTGCACGCTGATGAATTTTTATTATTCCTCAGCAACACGGGGGAGGACCTTAAAGGTGCCAGGGAATTGTTAGCATCCCTGGAGAGCATGGTAGGCTTTAAGGTAAATTGGAGGAAATCATGCCTAATTCCCACCATGGCGGGAGGAGAATGGCCACAGACTGTCGATGGAGTTTTATGGGAAAGTCGATGTCTCCCATACCTGGGGATCCAGATCTACCATGACCAGGTGGACCTGCTAGAGGAAAGTGTGGGGTAAGCTCTAAGGAGTGTAAAGCATGTTTTGATTTCTGGGGGCACTCCCCTTATCAGTGGCAGGCAAGGCAGCACTACTGAAGATGGTGACTTCACCGTAGCTACTATACTTTTTCGGGGTACTCCCAGTCTGGATCCCAGCTGGGATGTTTCGGCATCTCCAAACACTGATGTCATTTTCATGGGGGATGGAGAGACACAGGGTAGCACTCACTACGCTAATGAGACTGAAAGCAGCGGGGAGGTTAGCAGTGCCAGACTTTGAACATTACTTCATAGCTGCGCAGCTGCAATGGTTCACGAAGTGGATAGCGAGCTAAGTGCGGGGGAAAGCGCAACCAGATGCTGCCACACCATGCCTGAATCTCCTTTCACTAGTGGCGTTGCGCCTCCCAAATAAGGGGAGCGATACCACCACTGAATTAAAAGTGAGCTGCAAATATTGAACTAGAAGCTTGCAGAGATCCAAAACCAAACAACCGTATGCCCCAGATATTCCGTTGTCTATTTGTTTGGCACTGCCACATGGGGAAACTGGAGCGGCCTAGAGGACTGGATGGAGGCAGGGGTGACCACTGCTGGAATGCTGTACGAGGAAAGAGCACTGCTACCCTTTAATGATCTTAGGGAGAGATAGGATGTGCCCAGGGGAGACTTTCTACTACACACTGCCCTCACAAAGGCGATACGCAAGCAGTGGGGGGGCGCTCTCAGAACTGCCCCTGGGACATATAAAGCGGTCGCCTGCCTATACAGACGTCGCAGTCATGCGACACTCCCAGCCCCTAATCATCTACAACAGAGGGAAGAGGACCTAGGGGAACCCATAGACAAAAAATACATGGGGCAACGTGGTAGAAAGAGCAAGCAAGAGCACCAGATACACTAGATTTCAACTTGTTTATTTCTATGTCTTGCTGACGTCACAAGACCTAAAAAGGAGTGTTTCTAAAACTTAAATTAATGGCACTCCGTTTGCCACCCTCAAAAAGATGAAAGCGCGAGTTGGCCTTACTTTTGGACTGCAGATCATGGTAGTTGTGAGCTTTTAACACCTGTAGACCTCTTGCATGTGATAGAGACCGGAGTTAAGATCTGTTCCCACCTATCCTGTGGACAGTTTCACTGGCTGGTTACATGTTGGCTGGAGGCTGGGTGTAGGAGGTGGCAATGGTGGAGTTCCCATGCGTGATCTGTGTAACTTTGTGTAAAGCAGGCAATTAGGATATATGCGCAAGGGTAAGCCTGGCATCCAGGTGCAGTTCATGTAAGAAAGCATACAGCTGAAGACCATGTGTGGTCTAATTTGGAAGGGAGTTTCCAAAGTACATGCTGTTTGTATTCACTAGAAAATTAAAGTGATTTATTTTACAACCTTTAGGCAAAGTGTGGGAATGTTATTTCACACTGCTCATGGGTACTGTGCCAGATTTGAATACTTCCTACATGTATCGATAGGGTCCTTTATAAAAATCCAACTATTTAGAAAATTTCGCTGAGGAATAAAAAATAGGACCCAGTAAAAAAACAATCTTGACCGTGTGGGTTCCACCTTCTGTCCCAAGCCCTTTAATAGAGGGCCAATCTTGCTCATAAACTCTGTGCATTATGAAGCACAAACAATGAATAAGGTCTAAAACTATCTATTCCTCATCTGTTGCTGATTCGAGGCTGGAATATAAAACGGTGCAAGGATTGTTAGCATTCCAAGCAAAACAGGATTTTTTTTGCCGTGCTCCCTCTGCTGGAAGAATACGGCTGTTTTCAGACCTTTTTTTCCGTTTTCGATCCAACGCAGTGGCTGTGCTTAAAGGATCCTGTCTTACCTAGCTTTATGAAGTGCCGTCCCTGCCTCCATTTTTCCATTCCTGGTCTTTTCATGTGCACACCATTGCTATCTGTTGTGTTAGTCTAAACAGGTCAATATAAACAATAGTTATGAGTAAAAGCAATCCCAGCCTACATGTTATGTTTTAAATCCTGAGTTTACATATTTCTCCAGGCCATGCACTTTTAAGATATAATTCCTACCAATATGGATGACATCTGACTTACACCTTGTACAATAATTCCTCAAAGTATACAGATTCTAGTCCCTAGCACGCTTCTGTGCATCAGTGACAATCTGCAGTTTACAGCTCACACAACTGAAACAACCGAATCAGTATACGGATTGGTTATACAGGTGAAATACGGAGAGCTGATATATGGTCAGCCAGGGCATTATATAGTAATGTCAACTCCTATCTAATCGTTCTGGCCCACAATAATACCATAACACTCAGCAGTGTGTCGCCAATTATAGCTCATGCGGGCTGGTTAATAACTGTTTTCCTGCTTAATATTCTTACCCTCACACAAGACCTGTCCTCTATGGGTCTTATCTCTCACTCAGTACTGTACCAGGCACATAACCAGTCATCACCAGCTGAACAGACAAGGAATACCTGAAGCAATCTGACACAAAGCTGGTCACACGGAGGACTGCACTCAAGTCCTGCACTGCAGGTCCCAATTAGCTACATTCTATGCATGCTGCTTTACATCTCACGGTGGCACTCAGATAGGAGATGCTAGTAACAAAGTCCATCCGAGCAGATCATCCAGACCACTCATCTCAACAAACATGCTTTCTCAGGACATTGAACTGTTAACCAAATATCAGAAAGAACAACCCAGTGTAGTAACCATATAAATAGATTATGATCATATAAAAATACCACAAACCGAGCTGCACAGTTGCTCAAAGCTGCGCGAAAATTGTGCACAACTGTTTCAACCTAATATAAACTTATTTTGACATGTACTTATGTTGGTTGTCTATTTACTTATAAATTATTGCACGACCTCCTCTGATGTGTCTGTAAAAACTTACCTTTGTCCCAAAGTTTTGTCCTGAATATTGACCTTCTGTCCTGAATTTTTGTACTGAATTTTGACCCTTTGCCCTGAATTTTTACACTCACCGCCCTGAATTTGCATCCATGCCAGTTGGTCACTCTAAGCTGAGACATCACTACTTTTGAAGCCTTCTGTGTGCCATGATGCCTCATAGTGACCACGGGAGTTTGAGGACTTCCAGATGGACACCCTTGCGACAATGGGACAGCCTTGCGAACCCTAGGGTGTGTACCCAGACACAAACAGTGGGGCTCCTTCACCCTCATTTGTTCTGGCGTTCTCCCCGACTGCTCGTGCTTCCTGGAGGGTTTCTGGACGCAGATACATGGTAAGGCGGGGCAGGGATCTTTTTTTATGTACACAGGGCTAAGCCATTACTGAGCTGGAAGCTTCTGCGTCACTCCCGTACATAGTGCAAAGGATGCTTTCCACTAAACGGGCAAGACAGGAGACGCCTGCAGACATGCTTGGCAAAACAATCCCAGATCTGCAACACCATTGGACTCTGGTACCAGGACCTCTTGGGAAACCTCCACCGTGGTCACATCACAGTCGCAAACCAGTTATGCTGGACACCCTTTTGGCGGTCATCGCCGGCTCCTCTGCTTTTTTGGGGGCTAGAGTTGACGCTTTAACTAATGACTTCACATTGCTACGCGATAATCAACTATAACTGTCAGAGAAAGATGCCTCCAATACCTCAGCTTTTGAGCATCTAACCTGCTGCACTGAAAACCTCACACTGCGCACCCAACATATCCTGTACCGTCTTGGGGTTTTGGAGGTCAGTTTTGATGCTGAAGGCCATTTCCATCGCAACAACATCCGTCTTATTAGTTTACAAACTGCTACTGGGTGGAGATTACCAACCACTGTAAACGTTGTGTGCAGGGACTTCTCCCCACACCTAAATCCAAAAAGCTCAGTAGAAAGTTTGTTTCATTTGGGCTTGTGCTGGCAAAGAGAAGAATAGTGATTAAGTGGCTGAGTCCTGACCCCCCCACAATCGATGGATGGGTGAAAAGATCTGAATGAGAGGGCAACAGCAGAATTAGTCCAAATTAAAAAAGTCAGAAGGGACGATAAACTAGAAGAGGATGCGAGGGCCTGGTACCTCATATTAGCAGATGTACAAAAAGGGAAAACCCCTGCTAGGAATGCAGAGCTGACTGAGAAGGAACAGGAAGAGACAGAAACGGAGGGATTGACCAGATGACTTTCAAACAAAGAACGCAAAGTATATAGGTATCAATATTGAAAGTAGGACAGTTTTCTCATATTTACGGAAAATAACACGACCATGGGGAGGGAAGGGGGGGGGATATGTTGAGTTTTCTTTTTATCCATTGTTGATAAAATGGTATAAACAGCATGCGTTTTGTTAGCACCACAGAGGAATATATGAAATCGTAATATTTTAAGTATGGTGTCTCCGAAGGTTGGAGGCAAGGTCTATGAAAGATGATGTGACAGATACAAATGGAACCTGTGTTGATAACATGCAAAATATCATTAAAATATATATTTTTTAAACATCCATCTTATTGGCCTACCAGAAGAACGGAGAACGAGGATGCCCTGAGGTCCTTAAAAGATTGGTTGAAAACATTAGTTGCCTAAACTCTTTGTCATCCTTCTTTGTGGTAGCGAGAGCCCATAGGGTCCCGGCTCAGCACCCTCCCCACAGCTCATAACCGAGGCCTCTCATTGACCGGTTGCATAACATCAGAGACCAGGACATGACCCTATCGAAGCCGGGAAGAATATTCAGACCTAGGTTGATAATGCAGAAGATATGATCTTTCCAGATTATACATTAGCTGTTCAACACAGAAACTCCTTCTGTATGCAGGTTAAATAGGGACTGCATTCTCTGGGATTTGTAGTTTCTTGCAATGAGAAGAACAGTCAACCAGCGCTCACCCTTATTTGCGGATCCTGAATCTACCAGAACTGGCTAGAGAAGTCCCAACAGCGGCCTCCTCCCCTGTCCCACCGTTACAGGATCCCCTCCTGGATAGGGGCTCGGCAACGATTCGAAGTTGTGCCCCCGAGACGCAAGGGCCCCCCACCTTCTCAACCTCAACAGGAACAACAGCGCGCAGTTCGCCTCTCAAAAGCAGCTCTCATCGGGTTCGACGCAGCAGAAGCGGCTGACCCAGACAATACTGATGCACAGGCCCAGTTCTAGAGGGTGGGCCAGGCCCACACAAAGATGATCCTGGCCCACCCAAGGCCATTTAGAAGTGGAAAAGCAGGTCCATATACCTGGGCCGATTTATCTGCTGGCGAACAACCGGAAAGGCTGCTACCGCTTGCGTGTGACTCTCAGCAAGCCACAGAGTGAGGCCGGCCCATTTTCATGAGCAAAATTGACAATGGGCCGACAGAGGAGGCACAGCATGGAGCATCTCCTCCCATCCCAGGCTTCAGGAGGTGACTAGGAGTCCTCAGGGAGCTGCTGATGCTTTTGGCAGCAGCACAATTAAGTCTTAGGCGGCGGTCATGGGGGAGAGACAGAGACAAAAGGAAATAAGAGAAAGAGTGGGAATTAGAGACTAACGGAGAAATGATTGATGAGAGAAGGGAGGAAAAAAGGCTAGAGGGAAGGGAAATAATTATAGATAAGCACAATGAGAGAGTGAGAGTGACGGAAACAGCCAAGGAAAAGATGAAGTGAGGACAGTCTAAGCGGAGAGAAGGGTAGAACAAGAGATTGTTAAAGGTAGGGTAGGAAACAAAAGTAGGGAGAAGGATGATGGCAAAGGGAGAAAAATAATAGTGAATGTCAAAGTGAACAATGGATGCAGAAGAGGGAGAAAGGGATAATAGTAGAACCTTCAAGAAAGAGATAGGTTGGTAAAAGAAATGCCATCTGTGGATTCTCCACTGTTTCTAATGATTCCTCCAGAAATAGGTGGATTTTCTTTTACCACTCAACAATAAGACATACTTTTGGTGTAATCTCTACTAAAGGTAGAACTAAGCCCCTCCACTCACCTGAATAACCTTTGAAAGCATGCAGAATTTAAATCACTTACAAGGACAGGAATCTACTTGATGTCTACAGAGAATGGTCTTCTGCAAATGTCAAGGTTTGATAAAGCAGGTAGATAATGACAGCAGCAACGCAGTAAATTGGCACAAGGAAATATAACACTATGTGTAGAACACAAACAAGTTCAAGGACCAGAGGGAAATGAGGGTGACTGTCATGAGAAAACAAAATTGAAAAAAGGGAACATTTTCAAGACCGGAAAAAGAACTGAAGGACTCAAAGAGGCAATACGAATTGAGAGAGCGGGGAATAAGGACATGGAAGGTAGAAAAATAGCAAAGCATAGAGTGTGTATGAGGAAGCAGGAGTGTGAAGGAGTGTGAAATTATAGACTAAGAGAGAGGGAGGGAATGAGTGCAGGGGCAATAAAAATGGGAAAATCCAGGGCAACTATAGAGAGAGAATGAGAAAGACAGGGAAAAAGATGGATAACAAGAAATTGAATAATGGGAGGGAGAATGTTAAAGAAGGGGATTCAATTAGAATGGTTTGTAGAATTAGAGGAAGACAGAATGAAAAGTTGTTATGATATATTGTCAGACATAAAGGAACATAGAAAATCTGCAGATGTGTTCGGTGAGAATGTAAGACTAGGTGTAATGAGAGAGTGAAGGAAGCAGAGAGAGGGCTAAACACTAGCAGGAGGCGTGAAGGGCTGTTCATATGTGTGGGGGAACAAAAGGGAGCAAGATCACAGACAATATATAAAAATGAAAAGAACAGCAGTAGTTGAAGTGATTTCTTTCAGCATGTCACGCAGATTCAGATCATGTCTCTTCCAACAGTATTAAAGTCTCCAAGTACCACGCTGTGTTATACCCTCTAAGACATCATACACACAGAGACTTCAGTGTGACATCCAAAAGGGTCCATGAAAGACTTGGATGTTTACAGCCACTGAAGCCTGAACAATAGCAGTGAATTTTGTGAGTTATGAAGGGTGGGCAGAGATAATAGGTAACCTCAGGCTGACCAGACCCCCCTGGTGAGCTAGAGCCATTGGTACAAGCAGGAGCCTTGAAGACCTTGTAGTGAGCAGGGTTTTGGGCAACTTGAAGTGAGCATAAACCTAAGGAAACCATGGCGAGCTTGAGACTCAGGGACCAAAACTCAGCTATGCCTCTGAAGCATATGTTCACCCCGAAAGCACACTGTGAGGATTGAGGGTGAGCAGGATCTTCAGCTATCTGGTAGTGACAATACACCTTATGCCTTTAGAGTGAGCAAGACATCGAGAAAGCTATATGGATATGTACATCTTATGGATTCTCATGGTAAACATCACACTCAGGCAAATGAGAATGTGCTGGAGCTTCCAAGTAAGAGTGAACAAGAGCTACATGGTCTGACAGTGAACAGGGAAATTAGGTGACCAAATGATGAGCTGGAATCCAAAGGCACCTGAGAACGAGCCGGAACCTGAAGGATCTGAACATCAGCAGGAGTTTCCGCGGACCAGAGAGTGGAAATGAGTTTCAGGGTCCTTTTAATGAGTGGGTAGTTAAGAGACCAATTGATGGCCAGCAAGAGTCTGAAGATGAGCAGCACCTATTGATTCTTAAGTGTTAACAGAAGCCTACAGACAAGAGTATCCACATGAGCTTCTGGGGACACGTTGGTCAGGGCCAAGCAAAGATCCACAAGAATGACCAGGGGTTTTAGGACCAGAGAGAGGACTCCGAGATCGGAAGGCGAGTAAGGGCATAGTGGATCTAGGAGTGAGCAACTGTTTCAGGGATAGATTCGTTGGAAGATGTGGGAGTGAGCTGCAGAGAAATAATAGGGTTTCCACCAAGTGAATAATGCTAACGGCCCTAGAACATTTGAAAAGTTTAATTTATCACAAAAGTATCCCCAGATTAGCTCCCCGATACTATCCAAGCAATGTTTCATGAAAGGTTGAGATCTGCAAAGGCGGGCCACTTGGTTTTGGATGCCCGGGCCAATTTTTGGTCCTGAGTCGATCCAGAACATAGGTTACTTTCAGACCTGGGGACAAGTGTGATGTCAGCAGGGATGGTAGCTGCTACATGCACAAATGAACAGCACAGATATCCTGAACCCTCTCACTCACCTCAAAAGATGAGGCTAAAGGCTCCATTGACTTCATACCACTATGATATTTTTCACAAGCACCTTAACTGATGTATTTCAGTGCCTTAAAGATAGGTGGTTTAAGGTTCATAGAGCACACCTGTTGTACCATTAACTCCTGTGGAAGTCTTTTTTTATTACATGAGTGGCTAGACAGAGCTCTGATACTGCACAGTATAGTGTTGTCTAGTCTGAAGATATTTGTTTAGTACAGGGCACTGCAGTATTGTTTACCTGAATGAAGCGTATTTTATTACATGGTACACATTAATTACCATTTACACATCGCAAACAAAATGCACGCTACAAAACAAGCAGACAACTCAATACTAGCAGTTCAAGTGCTGGAGCAGGGTTTTTACTTTGAAACCAAATACCTGTTTCATTTTCGTATGTCATTATTAAAAGTACTACTGATTAATTAGTAATTACTAAAGATTTGTCGAGTCTTGTCTAACCAACCTTATTAACAGAAGAATTACACGTGGGAAGGCAATTGCATGGCTTAAATAATAAGTGAACTAAGTTGGTGAGCAAATTGACAGTATAGATGTTGCTTATGTGATGTTATTGTGTTTTGCGCTTTAAATTAATATGCATTAATGGCTTTTGATGTCGCAAATGGCTAGATAAATACATACACATAAGGGTATTAGCAGGGGAATAACACTGCATAATCATTTCCATGTAGTAATTATGGTTTTGTGTTTTCTTCGCTTAAGTTGACCATTGTGGCCTGCTGTAAAATGGCTACCACCCGCAGCCTGCATTCGAGTAGATGAAAATATGAAAAGAGGCTTTGGGCTGACTGCGACCCTGTCCTCTGATTGAACTGAAAAGCCATGAACATGACGACAAATCTGGGAGTGATGCCAGATGCCCCTGAACGTGAAGAATTGTTACAACTTTAAATCCGACCTGATGAACTTATAATGGTCCCATGGATGAGATACATTTTATCCTGAAGAGACATCCGTAGAAGTATCGAATTAGTTATGGACTTCTAATTTCTATTCAGAATTTGAAACTATCAATACATGAGAAAATTCATCGTTGTAACCTAATGTACCAAGACGACATAATTTCCGCCAATCGACTGTTTTGAAAGATATGTTTGCAACATTTGGAATGTAAATTTGGTATAAATATTAGTAGACTAGTGAGGTCCAGCGCCACTTCTTCCCGAACCAGTGATCAGAGGTCCCGATGCTGACGGAGAGGACGGTGACTCTACATGACGGCTAGAGAACTTTAACTATTTGCTGAGGACCGTTTCTGACTTAGAAAACGACTTTTAGCCAGAATAGGTAAATATGGAGAAAATGATCTTGCATATAATTGGCTTTTCTTACAATTTTTAGATAAACAATATTCTGTTTGAATTACTGTGTCGGGTGGTTATTTTATTGTCATGTTTATTGAATATTTAGAGTGTTATGATGTTTCACCAAATCTATAGCAACTAGTTGATGCCATTGACCTCAGGGTACATGCAGATTGGTCAGGTATTGAAAAGTGATTCCCTTATACATGGCATGGATAGAGTGGTAGGATGAATGTTGGTGTTATGGGCCCCACCAGCGTGTGATGTGTGTGTGCGTGTGTGACTGTGAAATCACTCCGTCCGTGGAAGTAGAGGGGATTCGGAAGCTCCGATATGCACCAGTTTCTTGGTAGCAGAATGATGGTTAACTATTGTCTTGATCTGGTGAATTTGCGTGTATATAAGCTTATTGATTGATATTGATATATGTACTAACACTATATGTTGAAGTCGTATTGAGTTTTATGTAGTGTGTATGGCTTCTGGGACGTAAGAAGTCGGTGACAGTTCCGTAGTAGGGCAGAGGGAAGCGCTGCTCTCGGAAGAGGCGGGATTGTTGGCCCTGTATGAAGACAGGGGAAAACGTGTGACAATTGAAGTTGCGCGTCGCATTGTCTGGGTTCGATGAGGTGGCATTGCCGTGTATTGCCATTAGAGACGTATTTTCTGTGTGAGAGAAGTGTATATGATAGCGAAGGTTACCTGTGAAGTTCTGGTCTTAGGTATCAGGGATCCTTATGGCATTCCGATAACGCTTATCACTAAAAAGGTAATAGGTATTCTCTGAGCTTGTTAGAAGGACAGAGCAGAGGTAAGCGCTGCTTTGTTAACGTGTGATGTAATTCTGTAGTAGGACAGACTGTTCGCTGTTCTCGGGAAAGACAGGATTCTGTGTGAATGTACTACATTTTCTGGTGTGAAAGTGCGTGAATGAGAAGGCATTCTGGTTAATTGTGAAACTCTTAGGAGCATTCCGGAGAAAACAGTTAATTGGTGCTTGCTAGAAGGGTAGAGTAGAAGGATGTGCTACTTTATCAACGGAAGTAATGATTCCGTAGTAGGGCAGAGGTAAGCGCTGCTCTCGGGAAAGGCGGAATTCTCGTGGGAAAGGTCTTTTGCTGTTCTGTGGTTAGCGAAGCAGACAATGGAGATGTTTGTATGTTGTAACTAACAGACTCGTAGAAGTTGAAACAAAGTCTACCGAGTAGTTTTGTAAAGGAGGGGTAGACGAGAGACAGGAGACAGGAGCAGGAGCTGCTGCAGCGACTGCTGACGTCAGGAAGACCGCGCTGTGATTGGACAGTGGGTTAGAACGGTGGAAGCACGGTGATTGGTGTGCTAGTGTACGCCGCGCAAGGATTGGGAGACATACAGGGTGACGTAAACGCTCCGGATTTGTGCGTTAGTGTGAGTCGCGCTGCAATTGGACAAGAGATCGTACAGTTGTAGAAAACACTAAAGGGTTGCGGAAAACAAGAAAATGTATTACCATGCTGAGGAAAAGAAAAAGAAATCCTTGTTTAGTAAGGTTAAGACCTGGTTTGACAAGGATAAGGATATTGTGACTAGGGAAGGACAGTTACTTCCTCCGATAAGAACCCCCGCATCCTTCATGGTTGCAAAATATGGGTATCATACCTGTATTTGGTTAGACAATTGGGCAAAGTACACTAAAGAGGATGGAGTTTTAGCTTTCCCGGAACATGGCTCATTTAATCTGGCCATATTGAGAAACTTACGGTAGAGGATGATGAGTCTAGAGCCTCGGCCTAGGCCGACGCAGTTTGAAGCATTGACTGAATGGGAAGATGAAATGCATAAGCGAAAAAAGCAGAGAAGTGGAGGAAACTACCGGTATATGTTCGGGCGAAAATATGATCGCGAAACTCATCATGATCGGATGAGAAGATGGCGTGATGCCAGTATGACTGAGGGATTATATCCTGTAAGAAGTGCAGGGGAGACAGAAGGGAGAAAGTGTACAGAGAAAGAACATAATGTAGAAACAAGGAGGTATGGGGCGAATGAGTCTGAAGACGATGTCTTGGATGACATGTTCTACAAAAGACCACCCCCGTATAGACGAGAACCAGAAGTAGGAACACCCGTTACCCCAATGAGAGATACCCTGCGGATTATAAAGACAGAAGTCATGACCCCTGAGTTGAAAAGCAGTAGTTTTCTTGCAGAGAGAGAGAGAGAGAGAGAGAGAAAGGGAGAATGAAATTGAGGATGAAAAGACAAGAGAACTAGCAAGAACCACATTTGAATTGACAGAGAAAATCAGAGAACTGACTAAAAATCTTGAAGCAGTTACGGTGCCTGTAACAATAGGTCCGGTTATGCCTATTTTTGAGAAGCAGAGGACTGGTGAAGGTGGTTTATCAGTTCCATATGTAGGTAACAGACTAGTTGTTCCTCCAGAACAGACAGAAATGAGATCGGGAGAAAATCAGTGGAGATCAGGAGAAAATCAGTGGAGACATACCATATGTGGAGGAGAGTTGAATGTGCAGACTAACTCGGGTTTGAATTCTGGTTGTGTGGAAGGGAACAGAATGATTGGAGGATCGATCTTAGAACCACAAAGAGTGACAGAACCAGTGGGTGCAGAAAAATCTACGGGGATAACTGCTGAAGATTTGAATGATTGGCTGAAAGTTTTGCAGGGGAAAGAAAAGGATTCCCAGGCAATTGATGTAGCTAGACTACGTATGGAGTTGGAGGAGCTAATTGCAGGAACAATTCCTACTGAAACGCTGAAAAACTATCAGGATGGGGAAATATTATTTTTGTGCAAGAGCATCACATGGAGGGCAAAGAACATACATGACAGGTTGAAAGGAATAGCCAGTGAAATGGGAATTGACATTGACAAGGTAAAAGCTTTACAAAAGCCTTACCGAGTGGATTTTACAGATAAGGACATCGAGAATCTGAATAATACAGGCCGAGCAGGGCAGATTAAGGAGATGATTGCTTTGCTACGAAAATGGGGAGATGTGGAGAAATGGAAAGATAGATGGTATAGAAAACGATAAGATGCAGCAGACAGAACTTACTCAACATTCCCTATGAGAGAAAAAGAGAAGACAATGACAGCTTATCCCATGAGAGAGACTCCAGGAGGAGGGTATGTACATGTCCCATGGACCAGACAAGATATTTTGTCATTTACCAATGATTTCCCTCGACTGAGAGAGAAGCCCGTCGAGTGGTATAGACAGGTTGACAGATTTGTGAAATTGTCAAAGGTGCTGTGGATTGACCTGAATAGTCTGTTTGATATAATTGTACCAGCAGACTTGTGGGCAGAATGTAAGATAGTCATTGACTGGCCCACTAAAGAATACCCAAGAGATCCCAAGACAGGAGCTCCAGACCCGGAGGTCATGAAAAAGTATGAGCAGGTTATGGCTTTCCTGAAAAATAAGGTACCCCCCAAGGAAACAGACTGGGTTAAGATAGATCGAACACATCAAGAAGTGAAAGAATCAGTCCATGCTTACTATGAAAGACTAATACTAGCTTTCAAACAATTCAGTGGAGATGAACATCTGGGTGACAAGGATCTGAGCCATTTTGTATATAGATTTGTGTATGGCTTGCGACCTGAAATCAGTGAAATAAGGCAGCATACCGTAGACTGGCAGAGCAAAAAGATTGATGAGATCCTGAGACATGCAAAATACTTCAGTGATGAGATTGAGGCAAAGCAGAGAAAACTGAAAGAAAAGGCAATGTGGGCACAGGTGAAAGTTGCAGAAAGACAGGAAGCACAGCTGGTTGAACAAGCAAATAACCCAGGAAATAAACCCAGATTTGGCCCAGGAAAAGGGAAAGGCAATATTGAGGAAGCAAAGAAAAGCTTTCCCTGCCACCACTGTGGAAAATTAGGGCACTGGAAATCCGAGTGTGAGGATCCACCGTCTTCTAACGATGACAATCCATCATTGAATTCACAGGTGCAGAGTGAGGGGTGTGGTCAGCAGCAGCAGCAACAGCAGAAGGCAGTTAAGCAGCAGAATCAGGTGCCAAAACCGCCCATGCCACAAAACAGAGGATCCCAGAAGTACAGCCAAGAATCGGGGTTCTACAATGAAGAACAGGTAAACAAGCCAAAACGCGCAAGCACTGTATCACAATATTGGCTAAAGAATGAGGGAAGTGATTCTGAGGGAGACTTCTGATGGTGCCGAAGAGAGGAGGAAGAGTGCGTACTTGGCGCAACTCTAGAAATAGACCAAGCAGGACCTTTTGTTGATGGAAAAATCAATGGTGAAAGTGTTACTTTTTTAGTTGACACAGGAGCTACGAGATCGACTGTCAGGTCAGCTGATATAAAGAATCTTCCTCACTCGGATGAAGCAATCCAAGTAGTTGGTGTGTCCAACACACAGATCAAAACTCATCTTACTGAACCAGTAAGGGTTAGAATAGGGAAATTTTTAGACATGCACCGATTTGTGGTGTGTGACACCAGTCCTGTGAACCTGTTAGGCAGGGATTTGCTGTGCAAGATGAATTGCACTATTTTCTGTACCCCAGATGGAATAACCTTTGAGACACCAGATGAGGATGTCCTATACAGAATGACCCTAGATAACAGGGAAAGTGAGGCTATTGGAACATATGCTGTGTTCAATCCGGATGGATTACCCCCAGAATTAAAACAGACAGTAAAGGCAGCAGTTTGGGATTTTACTGGGGAAGATGTGGGCCTGATGAGAAATGTAGATCCAGTAAAAATTACTGTAAAAGATGGAGTTGTTTACCCAAACATCCCACAATACAGACTGACACCTGAAATAATTGAAGGAATAACACCCATAATTGAGAAAATGATCCAGCAGGGGGTGTTAAGGGAAATATTGAGCAGCTCATGTAATTCACCTATAATGGGACTGAAGAAACCCAATGGGAAGTTCAGAATAGTACAGGATTTGAGAAAAATTAACAAGATTGTTGTGTCATGTTGTCCCATTGTGCCAAATCCATCAGTGATTTTGTATCAGATTCCCCATTATGCAGAATGGTACACAGTAATTGATTTGTGCCATGCTTTCTTTTCAATCCCGTTGCATCATGACAGCCAGCCGATTTTTGTATTTAGATTTGGAGAGCGAATTTTGGCATGGTGCCGAATTCCACAGGGGTATACAGAGAGCCCTTCGATATTTAATCAATTGCTGAAGAAATCTCTGGAGAGTTTAACAATGCCTGAAAATTCAGTTGTGGTCGAGTACATTGATGACCTACTTGTGGCATCAAAAACACGTGAAGCTTGTGAAGTAGACACCATTGCTTTACTGAATCACTTGGCAGATGGAGGATTAAAAGTATCTCCAGCCAAATTGCAATTCTGCAAGAAAGAAGTCCAGTATCTGGGACATAATATTGAGAAAGGCCTGAGGAAAGTGACCATTGACAGGATTAAAATTATCAGAGGGATGAGAGCCCCAGTGACACATAGAGAAGTGAGAATGTTTCTGGGAATGGTTGGTTACTGTCGTCAGTGGATAAGTAACTTTTCCTTAATTGCCAAACCACTGATTAAATTGACTAAAAGTGAGGTGAAAGACCCATTGGAATTAAACCCAGAAGAAATGGCAGCATTCAAAGAATTAAAGAACAGGCTATGTGAAGCTCCTGCCCTAGGAATGCCAGATTACGAAAAAAAATTTGAGCTGTACTGTAGTGAGAGAAATGGATGTGCACTTTCAGTGTTAATCCAGAAACATGGACGTCTGAGGAGGCCAATTGCGTACTTCTCATCAACACTTGACCCAGTAGCTGTGGGTTTACCAGGTTGCCTGAAAGCAGTAGCTGCTACATGCAGAACTCTGGAACAAAGTGAGGGAATTATAATGGGATATCCTGTACGGGTATTCGTACCTCATGATGTGGCAATCCTTTTAACAAGGAGCCGGACACAGTTCATGTCTCATAGTCGGCTGACTAAATATGAGAAAGTCATTCTTGGTGCATCAAATGTGAGTCTTGAGAGATGTGTGAATGTGAATCCAGCAACACTGTTGCCAGATGCTGAAAGTGTGGGAGTGAGAGATGATGTTGATCATGATTGCCTGGATGTGCTTGATTACTGTACAAAACCAAGACCAGACATAAGAGATCTGCCACTGCCTGAGAGTGATCAAGTGTTTGTCGATGGATCTTGTCTGAGAACGGATGAAGTGCTGCATATGCTGTATGTACAGTTTCAGGAGTTGCGGAAGCATCACCTCCGAAAGGAGTTAAATCCGCTCAGGTGGCAGAATTGGTGGCACTAACGAAAGCTTGCAAGATTGGAAGAAATGTGAGAGTGACTGTGATGACTGACAGCCAGTATGGCTTCGGAGTTGTCCATGATTTTGGCCAGTTATGGCTACAAAGAGGTTTCTCGACCTCAAGTGGAACTCCCATAAAGAATGCTGAAGTGGTTGGAAAATTGCTTGAGGCGATACAGCTGCCTAAAGAACTAGCAGTCGTAAAATGTGCTGCTCATAGTCAAGGTGATGATTTTGTCACCCTTGGGAACAAATTTGCAAATGACATTGCACAGTATTGTGCAAGGAATAATCACTCCATTAACCGGAGTAAGGAAAGGGAAATGTCTTCTTTTTTTTTTTTTTATTCCTCATATACCAAGAAATAAGGGCGATCTTGATGGGCGGCCATAACCTCTCCTCCATGGTCAACCTATCCCGACCCTGGTGTTTAAGGCCGATATGGAGAAAAAGGAAAGGCTCAATCCCTCAAGCCATCACTACTTCTACAGTCCACTTCTCTTCGCGACGTGATATAAACCAACATCGAATTGAAGGGACCAGCCATGTAGTGCCCAGGTGAAATCATTGGAATATTCCCTATCTGTTCCGCCATGCAACCAAGGGTGCCCAAACATTACCATAACTATTACAGTCACATGCCATATCAGATTCACAAGTATAAATTATATGTTTCAAACAATCTGAAAAAGTAGGGGCATTTATGTTTTTCCATGCTCTACATATCTCACGTCTTGCCAGAATAATAACATAAAAAATAAGTTTAGATCCCGGATCGTTAAGATGGTAATCAATATGTAATCCGAACATAATCAAACCTGTGGTAATTTCGATCTGTTTATCAAGTACCTCAGCTAGAAAGGTTTGTACCTTTGCCCAAAAAGCTACTATTTCAGGGCAACTCATGAACATATGATAGTCATCTGCCGATGGTAATTTACATCTTGGACACTGATAATGTAGACCTGTAATCTTAGTTAACTTTTTTGGGGATAAATATACTCTATAAGTAGTGTATAAATGGTTTCTTTTAAGAAGAGCCGATTTTACCACAGCATGTAACATAACGTGAGAATCTCCCCATAATTTCATCAAGTTGTTTAAATCAATACTAATAACATTACCCCAGAGAGTATGAAGTTCCGATTCTGATATCGCTTCTGGCTCAAGAATAGCCGAATACCAGAAAGACACCTCCTGATTCAATACACCTCTTCTGGATACAAAATCAAACTTAGAATTCAGTGCCTCAAAGTCCCAAGATTTAGTTGCCCACCACCCTGCCAGCTGATAGTACTTATATCTAGATAGGGTACCGTTTGTCAGGCCAGAAAGCTTCTCCCAATTCAACAATTGGGAATCTTTCTCTAAATCCTGCCAATAGAACAAGCCAGCCATTTTAAGAGGGCGAGACAATTGATCATTAAGGCATTCTGGGGTGCCCGGGGAGTCCCAGATCGGAGCTTGGGGTGCATAATACGGGATTTTTAGGCTTTTCCTGAGATATACCCAGTTCTTAAGGGCTGTTTCCAATACCTTTAATCGTACCCTCTTGAAGAACCTAGGATCGCCGTACTTAAATAAAAAATATTCTTGCCCTTTAGGTATGCCATATAGTAGAGCTTGAAACAAGAGACCCTGAGGGGAAGCATCTGTCTTTCCAGCTAACATTCTAAAATTCTTAAAATGAAATGAATGGCAGTAAATAGATATATCCGGGAGAGCTAAACCTCCCATTTTTAAGTTTCTTCTTAATTTTTTCCAGGAGATCCTTGGTGTCTTAGCGTTCCAAATAAAGGAACCAATTCTCCCCTGCATTTTGGCGATGTCAGATACAGGAAATGTCAACGGGATGGAATTAAACAAAAATGTGATTTTTGGGAGGATAATCATCTTTACTAAATTTACTCTACCATAAATGCTCAGAGAAAGCCCAGACCATCTTTGTAATAGATCACAAATATCCTTATAAATTCTTGTCATATTTACTTTGGCTATTTCAAGAATATTATGAGACAAGATTATGCCCAAGTACCTCATGCGCGTCTTAGCTACAACAGTTCCGCCCACCTGATTCCAATGCATAATCTCTGTTTTTTCTCTGTTTACCTTATATCCCGAGATTACTCCAAACAATTCTGCTTGTTCAAGCAATCTCGGAATAGCCTCCTCTGGATTAGAGGAGAACATTAAAAGGTCATCCGCATACAAGGCGAATTTTAACTCGAGATCTGCAATTCTAAAAGGGTGTATCACTGGGTCCGCCCTCAGCAAGCAAACAAAAGGTTCAATATAAAGATTAAATAGCAGGGGTGATAGAGGACACCCCTGCCTTGTTCCACGCGTAATTGTAAACCAGTCTGAGAGTAAACCATTTACCAGTACTTTTGCCCGTGGACATTTATATAGGGACCGAACGGCTACAACAAAATTCATGGGAAATCCGAACCTAGAGAGTACCGACCATAAATATGGCCAGTGTACTTGATCAAAAGCCTTAGCGGCATCAATAGCCGTAAGGCTCAGCGGGAGTTTCTTAGATATAGCTACATCTATTGCCGCTATGGCTTTAAAGGTTAACTCGTTTAACTGTCTACCAGGAGTAAAACCCTTTTGGTCCTGATGTACAATTGTTTTTATTACTTTAGCCAATCTTGCTGCCAGAACCCCCGCAAAGATTTTGTAGTCAGAATTCAACAGTGAAATAGGTCTATATGACTCAATTTTAAGGGGGTCTTTGTTGGGCTTCAAAATCAGAGCTACAGTGGCTTCAGACCAGGATTCTGGTATAATATCCCCCTGTAAGTAAATTTTATTAAATAGGACCGTCAAGGCAGAGACAGCTTCCCCTGATTCTATCTGGTATATTTCTATTGGGAGCCCGTCTGGACCAGCTGCCTTACCTCTGGCCATCTTTTTTATCTGTTCTAGAACTTCTTCTTCCCTGATGCTCGCGGCCAGAACAGTTCTATCTATTTCAGTTAATTGTGGAATCTCTGTCTGATTTAACCAATATTCGATGTTCTGAGTGGAGGGGCACAGATCATCTTTATATAAATTTTGCATATACAACCTTGCCTCCTCCCGAATCCGGGTGTCGTCATGAGTGATTGAACCTGTATTCTGGAGGTATATACTACTAATCTGATTTCGGAGTCTATCTGATCTGACCTTCCAAGCAAGAAGTCGACCGCATTTTTCCCCATATGAGAAATTCTGGAGCCTACTTGAGTCCCACTTTTCTTTTACTATTTTATCAAGATTTGCTTGGAATTCTGCACGCAAATGGTCTAATTCATTCTGGAATTTTAATATATTAGTAGTTTGAAGTTCGGCAGAGGCCTGCTGTAGTTGTTCTTCCTTTTGCTTAATCTTAGCGAGGCTCTCCTTTTCAGTCTGTCTCCTAATCTTATTCCTTTTAACCATTACCATACTTAACATCCCTCTAATATATGCCTTAAATGCCTCCCAAATATTCTGATCGCTTACTGTCCCAGAGTTAAATCGAAAATATTCCTCTATAGTTAATTTCAAATTGCTGATTACCTCATCCTGTATCAATATGGATCTATCCAATGTCCACCTCCTCTGTTGGTTTTTACTCTTTAAATTTATGGTTAATTCCACAATAGAGTGATCAGAGAGTATAGCTGGGATGTACTCAATAGAATCTACATTAGAGTAAAGGGCTTGATCTAACAAAAAATAATCTATCCTTGAATGGTGTCTGTACTTACGACTATAGAACGAAAAATCTCTCCTATTACCGTTTTTCACCCTCCATATATCTATAAGATTGAAATCCTTAGTGATATTCTTCAGCTCTGCTAGTGACTTACGGGGGGGGGAATACTTGGCTCTAGAAGTGCGATCTAATTTTTCATTTAAAACCAAATTAAAATCCCCCCCCAGCAAAACTGGTGTTGTCAGAGCTGAAAGACTAGTTTTTAATCCTAATAACGCTCCCGGCATATCCTGGTTAGGCCCATAATATACTGCACATGTTAATGGGGAGCTTTCAATTAGCAGAGATGCAACCACCCATCTCCCTGACTGATCGGTCTCGAACTTGTCTACTCGAATTCCTTTATTAGATCTGATTATTATAGCCACTCCCCTTGTATTTCCAATCTGTTTTGAGCAACAAATCTCTTGAACCCACCTTAACTTGCCGAATACTGTCTCACATTCGTGGGACTCTAGATGTGTCTCTTGTAATAGACAGATATGTGCCTCTGTTCTATTTAAAAATTCACTAACTCTAGCCGCTTTCCTGCTATTTCTCAAACCATTAACATTCCAGCTAATAAATTTTATCCTATTTTGTGTGTTATTCATCAGGTAGTTTTCCTATCTTTTTCCTATCTGATCTCCTCCTTGGATGGTCTATTCTTCCCCCCATATCTGGGCCGGCCCAAGTTTTGTCTCCTTCTCTCTTTTCAAGAATTATATGAGGAACAATTTTTTCTTTTTTACCCCTTTTACTCTCCCTCTCCCTCACCTCCCCTCCCCCCCCGTGAGAAACCCCCCCCTTATGAACTTTGGCGATCATGTCGCCTGTTTGGGAGTTTGTGAACCCAACACAATGAGAAAGGGAACCCAAAAACAAAAAAAAAAATGAAAAAAAGAGAGCAAGCAACCTTCTAATAAGGTGACATTTAAGTGACATACCCTTTAAATTCTTATATTTAATTTCTTATATTTAATATAAGGTGACTCAAGGACTCCAGGTATTCAGTTATAAGGGAGTAGAGCTGAAATGATACTTGATACTCAAAAAAAAAAAAAAAAAAAAAAACTTCTTTTACTATTTACTATTTTGTTCAAGTCTAGTTGACTATATTTAGATCTTGAGCATATAATATATTACAGGAAATTACAGAAAGTTACAAAGAATGGGTCGATCCCCCTCCTTTTTCAAGTAATTCTGAGGTTATGGGGTTTTTCTATTGTCCGACAAGAAAGTATCTACTTCCTGAGGCGACGTGAAGTTATATGTTCTATTACACCAGACCACTCGTAAGGCGGCCGGAAACTTCATCTGCACCTGTGCACCTAAACTTCTCAAGTCTGGCATTCTAGTGCCTAACTCCCACTGCCTCTGAGCTGTTGCCCGGCCCACGTCTGAGCGAATTAAATACTTCGTGGAATCTATCTGAAGGGATTTATCAATCAATGCTCGCCCCAATATCAGCTCCTTGACTGAGAATGTTTGGAAATTAACCAAAATTTTCCTTGGGGCTTTCCTATTAGGATGTTGCCTAAATGGATCCCTATGAGCTCTTTGAATTTCCGTTTCCAAGTTAATCTCTGGCTTATCTTTTAATATCCCCTCCCTAAGGAGTTTACATATAAGAGCCTTGACGTCACCATTTTCTAACCCTTCAGGCACATTCAGGAATTTCAGGTTATTTCTCCTGGCATGGAGCTCTAATCTTTCCACATCCATTTGGAGCAGCCTGTTCTGAGCCCTTAAATCTCTCAAGTCTTCAGAGTGCATGTGTGAGGTCTGAGATAAAGTAGCAACCTCTGTCTCTAGTGCTTTGGTTCGATTGCAAATATCATCCATCTTCTGCTCCAAATTTATACATTTCTTGTTTATCTCCCTTTGATTAGATTCGGATATCTCAAATTTAGACAGTATATCTCCACGGAGGGAGTGAAAAAGTTGCGCTAGCTGGCTACTGCCTCTATCTAAGCCTCCATTCATACCATCAATGTCATCAATGCCTGCTGCTCCAGACTCGTTTGTATCATTTGGAGGACATAAAAGTGTGTCGACGGCAGGATTTTGCGGAGTCTGATGTATAGCAGTGAACTCAGAGGATTCGAGCAGATTCCCTTGAACCGCACCATCAGTCTCCGACATCAAAACAGAGAATCTATTCTCTATCTGTATCAGGGGATTCACCATATCCAGATTAGCCACACTGCCCTGCTCGTCAGGGGTAGTACTATTAACCTTAGTTGTACTAGAGGCACTAGGCGCACTAGGCACACCCGTGGTGTTAGGAGATGTGACAGGGGGAGATACTATAATTTTAGAGTTGGCTGCTTTCTCCATAATGTTAAAGAAAGTTTTTAATGAAGGAGTGGATTTAAATAAGGGGGCACGTCCTTCAGGTACCTGTCTCTTTTTTCTCTCTCCTGTCTTGCCCCCCTTTTCTTTCTTTTTCTTTTGGCGTGGTGTAGTAGGAACAATTATGCCGCCCTCACTAGAAAAAACAGGTTGCAACTCACTTTCTAACTGTGAACGGAGTTGATATCTACTTCTCTTAGATAACGGAAATGTCTTCTTGTTCCTTAATGTTTACTAATGTGGTGGGAACATGGGAGGAAGTGAAGCAGTTGCAGGATGAGGCAGGAGATGAGGAAATGAAAGATTGGGTGAAAGCAGGTTGTGCACCAAGGGAAAAAGACCACGTGTGGGTCTATAGGGATGGAAGACCAGTCATGCCCAATAGCATGTTGTCAACAATGGCACGGATGTATCATGGCCAGGGACACCTGGGGAGGGATGCTATGATAAGGGCCTTTAAGCGGACCTGGTACAATGCAAAATTCAGGCTGATAGCAGAGAGTCTCTGTCAGAGATGCCTGATATGTCAGCAATTCAATCCTGGTAAGAGAACAGTGGTGAGCCTAGGTACAATAGGCAGAGAGGGAGGACCCTTCACAAGAATGCAGATAGACTTCATCGAAATGCCCCAAGTCAATAGATTAAGGTATGTCCTGGTGGTAGTCTGCTTGTTCTCCAGGTGGGTGAAGGCATTTCCTACAAGAAGAAATGATGGGGTAACAGTGGCCAAGCTACTGTTAAGAGAATTCATCCCAAGGTATGGGTTCCCAGTGACCATTGAATCAGACAGAGGAGGACACTTTTATAATGAAATCATGGGTTTGATCTGTGAAGCATTGAGTGTACAGTAGAAGTTACATTGTGCTTACCGACCAGAGGCTTCTGGTGTGGTTGAACAAATGAATGGTACCATCAAAAACAGAATTGGCAAAATGTGCTTAGCCACAGGAATGAAATGGCCTGATGTCTTGCCTCTAGTCCTGATGACAATTAGGTCTACTCCAGACAGAACAACAGGTTTGAGTCCACATGAAATCATCATGGGACGTGCAATGAGACATGCGTTTGTACCAGTCAACAAGCTAATGACTATAACTGATGACATGATTTTGGATTACTGTAAAGGTCTGGCTGACGCAGTCCATTCTGTGTTTCACCAGGTTGGAGAAGACGCCACCACACTTGAAAAGAAACCAGCCCATGATCTGAGCCCAGGGGACTGGGTAAGAATAAAAGTCCACAGAAGAAGGAATTGCCTGGTTCCAAGGTGGGGAAGGCCAAGGCAAGTCGTTCTGACCACAACGACTGCTGTGAAGTGTGCTGGAGTGAAAAATTGGATACATGCAAGTCACACACTGAGAGTTCCAAATCCAAGTGATGGCACTGGAAAAGAATACTTTGAGGAATCAGATTCCAGTGATGATGCAGACAGTGAGACAGTAAAAAGAAAAAGGAATCCTGAAAGGGGGGGAACGTGAGTCATGAGAAACTTTCGTCCCACCAGAAGGAATTCTGAAAGAAACATTGCAAACCTCAGAGACAAGTCCAGATTCTGAAGAAGTGCCTGAAGTCCCAACTATCAGTGACGAACACAAAAAGAAATAAAGAAAAGAAAAGAACATTCCAACAGAAGTAACACCTGAATCAAATGAGAAAATTGGAAGAGTTCCACCTGAGATAATACTTGAAGAAGAAGGGACAGACAAAGAAAGAAAGGGACAGATTGCGGAAAAACCCTGAGGAGGTGTAGGGAACATCGACAACAAGCTAGGTGAAGGGACAAGTAGACAGCAAGAAGATTGCGTGTCGGAGACCCGAGGAGGGACAGAAGTAGGAAAATCTCAGTCGGTGGAAAAAGAGACTGTTGGAGAAAAGGAAGTTGCTGGTGAAGAGAAAATTGTTGATGAACAAGAGGCAACTGAGACAGAATCTGATGAAAGTGAAAATGAGATACCTGAAGGTCGAGTTCTGAGAAAGAGAACTTGGATTGGAGAAAGAAACAGTAAAGAGGGAAAACAAAAAAGAAATGCTAAAGGAGATCTTTGGCCCAACAAGATAAAGAGACCGAGATATCGACTGACACGAGTTAACTCTTCGAAAGGTGAACAGGTGAACGAAGTGTCAAGTCAAAACCAAACGAAAGGAGAGGAAACAAAGATATCTGAAGGAACTAAAAGAATCAGAAAACCAAACCAGAAGTATAAGTCGCCAGAATGGATGTATGTGGCACTGCCTGAACAAGGTGAAGAGGCAGACAGTCAAGGAAGTCCAGAGGAGGCTTTACTGAAAGTGGTTGAAGAAGAAGAAGCAGTTGGAATCCTGAGAGTTATCTTGTCCGACATTGGAGAAGAGACGGATGTTCAGGACCTGATACAGTTTGATGATGATGAGGAAAGAGTGATGAAAATCCAAATTGAGTAAATCCAAAGAAGTCACTTGAAGAAGAAAGTGAAGAAGTAAATTAAGAACCAATAGATTGTAATAATCTGGTGGGTACTTGCTGCCCTAAAAGTTCGGTAGTGGAGAAGAAGAGGCTAAGTCAAAAGACACGGTCAAAATTAACAAGATGGCTAACACTGAGAATAATCAAAGTAGATGTACCTTCATGAAAAGATGGTGCAAGATGTGCTGCTGCTATACAGGATTATTAATGCTACTGTAGAGTGTGCTTGCGCTACTGATCTCTTTTAGAGTAACAATAGACACTTTAGAAGGACATACTGAGAACATGACTAACATAGGGAAGAGTTCACAGAAGATAGTTCCAACTAGAACTAGCAATGTATATATACATAAGGATAGGTCTATTAATTATTTTTCTAGCAATGTGTTTTCAAAATTATTGTACGAATATGTGAAGACAATGGATGTAAGGGATTGCTACGTCTGTATGCAATTACCTGCCTCTGTTTCGGAAGGAGTGACTTATCACCTTCCGGCTACGTATGGAATTTCATGTAGTGTGTTGATTAGTATATTTTATCAATTAGGGAAATTAGATTATAACATGTCTAATGTAGATAATATTCTTGGGCAACTGCCTATGAATAAAGAACTGAATCCTGCTAAAGAAGCTAACACTTTAGGTGAGATTTTTATAGAAACTAGAGAATTAACATTAGAATATGTTTTTAGAAACAATTTAACCTGCAGTTTGAAGGAAGAAGAGAAAACGTTCCTAGACATGGTTGAGAGAAGAAGATTGAACATGCATAAGAAAGCAGAAGGACATAAGATGAGTGAAACAGTGTGGGACATTGACAAGGAAAAAGAGTTGAAAAATGGAGCCAGTCCAACTATGGCTATAGATGCACCACAGAAAGGCAAACTATGCATTACCAGGAAGAAATCCCAGTATGATTATTATTTCATAGGGACTAGTGAGTGCCATGATACATACTTTATTGCAACCGGATGGGGATTTAGAGGAGGAGAAGATCCAGTGTTTCTGGGAGTGTATTATATTTGTAGGAACAAGGCTTATTACAGGTTGCCTGACCATTGGTATGGCACATGTTATGTTGGCCTGGTCTTTCCAAAGATTTTTCACATGGATAGAGTAGAAAATGCTGAACAAACTAATCCATTAACACGCTACAGAAGAGAAACATGGACAGAGATTGTAGGAGATATTTTTGGAGCTTTATACCAGCAGTGGGAATTTCATTGAATGCATTTGGCATTCGGAAGCTGTCAACAGAGGTGGATCGCTTCTCAACAAGCACCGCTGGAGGCTTTCGTTTGGTAAATACTGAAATGGTTGCTTTACGCGCTATGGCGATGCAAATTCGACTTGCCCTTGACATTCTATTGGCAAAAGAGGGTGGAGTCTGTGGAATGCTGAAAGTTCAACATTGTTGCACTTACATTCCTGACGAAAGCAAAGATCTAAAAGTCTATATCAAAAATATTACTGATTTGCATGAAGAATCAGTACCACTGGAAGCTGAAAGTATCTGGACTAAAATGGCTAATAAGATGATTGCTATTAAGAATTTTATAGCTAAAATAGGTAGTACCATATTTGGTAAAGTATTATTTCCATTAACCTGTGTAATTGTTGCATTATTAATTCTTAGATTAGGTATGTGTTGTAGATACAGAAGAAATTAAAAGAAAATAACACGAGAAAATGTTAAAAAGAGACAAAAGAAACCAGAAAGAGATCTACCAGAAAGAGATCTACAAGAAATAGAATTGAAAGAATTGAGGGAAAGTATGTATATAGAATCAAAAAGAGAAGATGATAAAGGAACAAGAGTTTAAAAATGAACAAGAAGACATTTTGAATTTCTTCAAAAAGGGGAAATTAAATTGATTTTTTGGGTGGTGATTTTTGTGGTGATGATATATCACCAAAGGGGGGATTGCTGGAGCAGGGTTTTTACTTTAAAACCAAATACCTGTTTCATTTTCGTATGTCATTATTAAAAGTACTACTGATTAATTAGTAATTACTAAAGATTTGTCGAGTCTTGTCTAACCAACCTTATTAACAGAAGAATTACACGTGGGAAGGCAATTGCATGGCTTAAATAATAAGTGAACTAAGTTGGTGAGCAAATTGACAGTATAGATGTTGCTTATGTGATGTTATTGTGTTTTGCGCTTTAAATTAATATGCATTAATGGCTTTTGATGTCGCAAATGGCTAGATAAATACATACACATAAGGGTATTAGCAGGGGAATAACACTGTATAATCATTTCCATGTAGTAATTATGGTTTTGTGTTTTCTTCGCTTAAGTTGACCATTGTGGCCTGCTGTAAAATGGCAACCACCCGCAGCCTGCATTCGAGTAGATGAAAATATGAAAAGAGGTTTTGCGCTGACTACGACCCTGTCCTCTGATTGAACTGAAAAGCCATGAACATGACGACAAATCTGGGAGTGATGTCAGATGCCCCTGAACGTGAAGAATTGTTACAACTTTAAATCCGACCTGATGAACTTATAATGGTCCCATGGATGAGATACATTTTATCCTGAAGAGACATCCGTAGAAGTAACAAATTAGTTATGGACTTCTAATTTCTATTCAGAATTTGAAACTATCAATACATGAGAAAATTCATCGTTGTAACCTAATGTACCAAGACAACATAATTTCCGCCAATCAACTGTTTTGAAAGATATGTTTGCAACATTTGGAATGTAAATTTGGTATAAATATTAGTAGACTAGTGAGGTCCAGCGCCAATGATCAGAGGTCCCGATGCGGACGGAGAGGACGGTGACTCTACATGACGGCTAGAGAACTTTAACTATTTGCTGAGGACCGTTTCTGACTTAGAAAACAACTTTTAGCCAGAATAGGTAAATATGGAGAAAATGATCTTGCATTTAATTGGCTTTTCTTACAATTTTTAGATAAACAATATTCTGTTTGAATTACTGTCTCGGGTGGTAACTTTATTGTCATGTTTACTGAATATTTAGAGTGTTGGGATGTTTCACCAAATCTATAGCAACTAGTTGATGCCATTGACCTCAGGGTACATGCAGATTGGTCAGGTATTGAAAAGTGTTTCCCCTTATACATGGCATGGATAGAGTGGTAGGATGAATGTTGGTGTTATGGGCCCCACCAGCGTGTGCTGTGTGTGTGCGCGTGTGACTGTGAAATCACTCCGTCCATGGAAGTAGAGGGGATTCGGAAGCTCCGATCTGCACCACAAGCACTTTGTTACTTCTTCCACTAAGAGGGGAGATGTGAATGCTGGAAATATTACCACTACAGGGAAGACTGCCAGAGGCTAGAAGGGCCAATAAAGCAGTATCTCTGAAAAAAGCTTGTATGGCCTCAAAACAGATGGGAGAAAGACCCATGCCCAGTTGAGAATGGGTTCTGAACATGACCGGCAGCGTGAGTTATGGCCTGTATTGTTTGTGTTGGTTACCATAACTGGTGAGTTTCCTTCGTTTTGCATGTTTGTCAAAACCATCACTCAGTTTTTAACTATGTATTTTTAATGAACATGTGCACAGAAAGGAAAGATAAATAATGGTAAGGTATGCATTATTTTATTAGATGGGGTATGCAAAGTTGGCAGAGGGCTTACTGCACCACAGTTTGAAACTTCAGTGCTTTTCAAAGTGGACAATTTTGTTTTTTTTTAAAAACATCAAAAGCTGCAAAGAGATATGTGGCAGCAGGAATGTTTCTGCTGCTGCACATGACCAGGAGCAGGCTGCAGCCAATCTGTATGCTGCGTCCCTCCCCTTCCACAAAGCCAGAAGCGAATGAAGGGAAAGTGATGTAGGTACCTTGTTGGTTGGTGATTATGGTGTTAAAATGTCAAAAGCTGACAATGTCAGTACCTAAAATATCATATCTCCGCAATACTTTGTACCACAGCCCATTTATTTATTTATTTATTTAGTTATAAAGTTTTGTATAGCGCGAACAAGATCCCGAGGGATATCAGAGCGCTACAATAGGATGGAAGGAAGGACATAAATACAATATCGACATCAGGTAAGAATAGGAAATAAGGATGATCAAATAATTACACGACAATTGAATCAAGGAGAGTAGTATTCAATTCAATTTATTTTTATTATGTTTTGGCACTCCGAAGAGGTCCACATAAAACAAGAAACACAAATACAAATACACATTCTCAAAGTAAAAATTACAACTACAACATTTTCCACTGAACAAGATAATCAGCGACACATACCTCCATATTTCATCAATAAATAGCTAAAAAACCTTTAAAAAAGTTAAAAATATTGAAGCAAAACATTTCATTTGGAGGAGTATATAAAGCCTGCAAAAAAGAATTCACATTGAGGATACCCAATTGCAAGCATATTGATCTTAACCACTTCAAACGAAGTGGACGCAATGCAGGACATATAAACAGTACATGAGAACGATCCTGAGCAGACATATTACAAAAGTTACATGTGGGAGAGGACCCATGCCATTTTGCCAAAAGAGTATTTAGGGGCAGCAAGTCCTGCCTTAAGAGGAACCAAAATCTCCGAACACCATGTGGTAGATTCCAGGTGACATAGGGTTGGGCAAGCTTCATTGAGTATGTATTAGCAAGGAGATCACCTCCCCTCTTTACTAGCATGGACTTCTTCTCCAACGTGAAGCAAAGAGCCCAAGAAGCCTGTTTCAAAAGAGATTTTAGCTGGGAAGGAGAAATAGTAAAAAGGGTACTCTCTTCCAATTCAAGAAGTGACACAGCCTTTCTAAAGTTCTTAACAATTTGGGAGTACTCTCTTAAGCTACCCAACAATTCCCCCTTGAGAAGGGATCTCAAAGTCCCCGTTTCTCCTCTAGCCAGGCTGGCAACCCATCGTACTAAAGCGGACAGGCCCTTCGCCCAACTACTACGGAGACCGAATTCAAGTCTACAGGCAGCCACAGAACAGGCGGGGTTGAGAGAAGTTATAGACCTTAATAATTTTCCTTCTACCGTAGTGGGTCTCTGCAAAAAGATGTAAAGCCTGCAGACGATTAGCTAATCCCTTAGGTGTTAAATCTAGGATAAGGATGTCGTCTGCATATAGGAGGCAGGAAATAGAAGATCCCCCCACTACCGGGGCTATGCCAACACAAGATGAAAGCGAAGCTGGAAGATCAGCAATATACAGGGAGAAAAGTAATGGGGCCAGTAGACAACCCTGTTTTAATCCATTAATGGAGGGACTAACCCGCGATAAACCCCTTTCTCCACCTTGTAACACTCGGCACCAAGTGTCCGTGTGTAAAGACCGCACCAGATCTAATAGAAGAGGAGGCATGCCCAAGTCAGATAGCTTTCTCCACAGCAAGGGACGATCAACTTTGTCGAATGCTGTGGAGAAATCAATGAAAGCCGCATACACTCCTCCTCCCCGAACTCTTATATATTTGTCCGAAATAACCTGAAGGGCTGTGAGGTTATCCAATGTACCATGCCCCTTACAGAAGCCGGTTTGTTCACGGGGTAATATCTGATTCGCATCAACCCAATCAGTAATTAGCGATAAGAGACATTTGGAAAAGACTTTTCCAATGGCATCAAGAAGGGCTATCTGGCGATAATTCATTGGCTTATCCCTATCGCCCTTCTTGAATAATGGAACCAATATGCTCCCCTTCCAAGAAGAGGGCACAGTTTTACTAATGAAGCAAGATCTAAATAATGGAAAAAGAATCTTGCTCCATAAAACAGGGTCCTGCTTCAATACCGATATGGGAAGTTCATCAGGCCCCATTGCTCCAGAGGAACGCATGTCCTTAATGGCCATTTCAATGGTTTTCTCCGAAGGGGCGTCAATAGAAAACTCATCTTCTTTAGTAGTCCCCTTACATTCTACCCTTACGCCATTCCCAGCATACAGGTTGGAAATGAAAGTGACCCATGACAATTCAGCAATGGGAATAGGGAGGGGGCTTACTCTTACTCCACAACCCTCCCCAATGAGTGACCAGAATTGTCTAACTTTGCCATGAACTGTGGCCTCCCGTAGATTTATCCAGAGTGAATCTTCTTTTTCTTTTTTAAGTTTCTTCCTAATTCTGCTTCTCCTTCTTTTTAACAGGTATATTTTATTATTTATTTCAATAGATCTACGCAAAAATTGCTCCCGCACCAATTTATTTATTTCCTTATTTAGGAGGGTAATCGGTCTAGAAACATAAATCTTTTTTACAGAAGAGCTAGACCTTTTGGCAACACGGATGACCTCCTTCATAAAATTCTCAAAGTGAATTATTTCAGAACCCTGCCAATCATTCAGTTCTAGAATTGTTTTACCTAGAATACACTCCAGGCCCTTCTTGGCTTTAAAATTCCAAAAACATCTTCCAGAGTCCTTATGAAAGTTAACTACATCACTGTTAAGGGACCATGAGTCGGAATTAGGAGGTTGTAATGAGAGGCTTATAGTAATCACATTGTGGTCACTAAATGATGTCGGAGAGACCACCAGATCCTTCACTAAGGAGAAAATACAATAGTCGGTGATTACATAGTCCAGAATTGACACACTTTGGGAGGATCTATGAGTAAATTTTGCAGGGACATCAGAGGGAAGCCTACCGTTCACTATTAAGCCCTCCGCCGCTGAAAGTTCTTCCAGCAACAGCTTCCCTCTCTTATTTGTTTTAATTTTATTAGGGAAGAGAGATTGAGGAATACGATAGGCTTCTTCTTTAAATTTGTTTCTAAATAGCTCTAAGCTAGAGTTAGAAACTTTACAATTAAAATCACCTACTAACAACACATAGGGGGGAGGTTCTAACTCTTTAATCTGTTTAATGTACAAAAAGACTTGCTTCAATAGAATATTAAAACATTCATCCGGGGGGATGTATGCGTTTATTATTACCAGAGAATTATTGTTTCCCATACTGGTTAGACTACAAAGGGTCACCGCCTGAAAGAGGTTGCTTGGGTCAGCATAATGGGTGAAGTTCCACTTTAATCTATTGGACAAAAGGCACGCAATTCCCCCTTTTGCATGCCCTTTCTTCGAAGGAGAGGCCATTGCCTCAAGGACAAAATAATCTCTCCCTGCACACAATCTACTAGCACACCAAGTCTCTTGGATGCAAATCACACTAGCGTTCAAAGAGAACAAGTACTGTAATTTCTCGGGACTATTATTTATCCCGGCAGCGTTCCAAGAGAGAACTTTTAAATTACTGCTAAAGATGTTGAAAAAGTTTGGGGTTGTCTATGGATTTACTAGACAAAGCACCGGGCAGCCAATTCCACAGCTGGTTATCTTCTATTGGGAGGGTGTTCTGAATTAACGGGGCAGGCCTTACATGCGTCACCAAACGTGTGCTTTTCGAAACCCAAATCTTTAAATCATCAAATGAGGGAGGGGGACCATCTTGGCCAGTGCCCTGCTGAGAGAGTCTATTATGAGGGAAACTATCTCTTCCAGAAGACAAAACAGGTAATACATCAATTCCCCTACACTGGAAGTTCTCAGCCTGTTGCAATATAAGATTTACTATAAGTTTGGAATAGAACTTTACCCTGACATAGGGCGCGGCAACTGTTCCTGATATAGAGACTAGATCAATATCATTAGATTGGATTCACTTTAGACTCTCTATGTCTTTGAAATACTTAAGTAACCATGCTCTATTTAAAGGCAGATCAGAATCAAATAACGATAGAAAATCCACAGTCAATGTATCTACAAAAACTTCTGGTACTTTTATAGGCAGATGATGAGGCCATACAACGCCGTCACCTGAGGCATGAAAAGTAGGGGCAGAAGGATTAAGAGCCACAGATACAATAGGGACTGACCTGGTCATCTCTGCTACGGGGAGAGGGATCGTCAATCCTCCTACATCTAATAGGGGGCCTCCCACGGGAGAGATTGAACAATTGGAAGAAATTTTAATGCCTAATGCAGAGGGATTCAAATTATCGGAAGAATGAGTGGCCGCTTCCTGACTCAAGGACCCATTCACAGATTCTCCAGTGATAGGTTCATTGATATCAGGGACTTGGGAATCCTCAAAATTTATTTGTCTCTGCCTTTTCTTCCTGTATCTGCGGATTGGTTTCCTCTTTTTTCCTTTATTCTTTCTTTGTTTTCCAGTTTTTTCTTTTTCTTCCCCCCCTATCCCTTTCATTTCAGGCACAAAAATTGGGAATAGCTCTTTTTCAGATTTTGGAGCGGTAACATCAACACTTTCTTCTTCAATTTCGAGGTCAGAATTCCTTACACAGTTAGATACGGGAAGTGTGGGTACTAAAGATGGCTCATTTTTAAGAATAGCCACAGGTTTATTTTGAACTGAATTAACATTTCCAGCTAGATGGTCACTACCCGACTCAGGCCCCTGCAAGCCTGCCTTAGGAACTAAGTCAGGAACCTTTTCCGGGAGCTTTAACAGTAAGACATTTAGTATCTGAGTGACTGATTCGAAAATAGAATCAGAGCTTCCCACAAATTTACCCAATAACTGTAAAATAGATGCCAGCAAATGTTCCAATGCAATCAGGGATTCAGAAATCGTTTTTTCCGATTTATCAAAACCTGGAGGACCCATGGGACCAATGCCAGATATATTAAGCAGTGGGCTCTTTGAGATGTTATACTGTGAGGAAATATCTAGCGATTTTAAGGAGGGGGTACTGCTATAGAGCAGAAGACCAGATGGAGTAGCGCCAATAGGGGACTTAATAGCTTCAGATGATTTCAGAGTACCATCAGCTAGGTATCGACCACAAAGCTCCAGGTCAATACTCGACAACTGTGAGTCCCCCTTACCATCCACCTTTGGCTGTAAACCTCCCATGGGATCATTGGATAAAAACACTTTATGGTTTGCAGACACATTATTTTGTTGCCCACCCTCAGAATTGAAAGCAGAACCCTTAATGTCACCAGTCATTTCAGGGGGCGCTGGGCAAGATTCCTCGGTAATCAGGTAGCCCGAATATTCTTCATTCACCAAAGGAGGGACCTTCTTGAGCACCATAAGGGCTGTGCCAGATGGAGAAGCTATGTCAAAGGATTTATTTGCAACATTTAACAATTCCTTAGCCTTGGGTTTTTTCCACAATTGCAGCAGCTGGCATTGACCCTTTAATAACAAATTACTGGCAGCCTTATTTCTAAAGGGGTTCGATCTTGTCTTCATGCAAGACCTTCCCCCCAATAGTCTCCCCGAACGTAACTTTTTAGCCGTCATCCTTATACGTGGAGAGCAGGGGAGACCGTAACCCCGGTGAATACAATTAATAACAATTAATCAATAAAAGATTGAATATTTGGAGGTAAGTTACGGAGAGTTCCTGGTCAGAGAGACAATGTTTACACCGTCATAATACAACGCGAAATATGTAACACTAAGCAAATGAAAGAGTTCAATACAAATAAAATAAAAATATAAAAAAGTAGGCCCAGCCCAGCCTACTTCAGCCTCTGAGGGCCACAGAGGGCCCGCCCTTTGCCCGGGCTTAACCCCCGCGCGCGATCCCGCGTCGCGGGAGAAGTGCCGCTCCTTTTCTGCGCCTCCGGGCGCGGATGTCAGGGGGGGGCGGAGCCACAAAGGATTGTGGGGCCTGTAGTCCCCCCACTCTGCGGTTGCGGTATGGAGTGCGATGGTGGGGGGGACCAGGCAGCAGGAACACACAGGTAATATCCCCCAAGTGCTCTGCAAGTCCAAAGTGCGGCAAATTGGCTCCAAAAACCGCGTTTAGGCAATGTAATTACCCCCCAATGCTCCGCAAGAGAAAGCACGGCAGCGCTGTCCGCTTCCAATCTGCATCCACGGAAGACACGGAAGGTGGGACTAGTAGGCAATGGAGGCAATGGAAGCAATGGAATATATGGAGGCAATGGAGGCAATAAGGGCTGACGGCCAACTCACCACTTTAAAAACAAATACAGTCTTCCTACCGAGTCCTACCGTGTCAGCACAACACAGCACAACACAGCACAGGCACAGGTGAAGCAAAGCGGAGGAGAGAAAATGCGGCTCTCTGCGTTGGCGTGGCTCTCTACTGTGACTCTATACCGTTCTCCGCCGCTTCTCATTTCTCATCTTCCCAGACAGGGGCCCTTTGCATTATCCCAGCGGGGGCCCTTCAGCGGATGCCCAGCCGCCCGTATTGCAAAGTGTGATGGGGAGCTGCGTAGGCTGTCTGATGCCCGGCGCCGATGTGGAGGCAAAAAAGCAAATGCGGAGGCAACAGCAGCGGCTGTAGGGAGCAAGCAGGATCTCGGGCCTTAATTTTTCGGACATTGTACCTTGTACCGCGATCTACTGGATCTACAGGATACGGTCTGCGGCTGGTCCAAGCCCCCCTGGGCGACCTCGGGCAGCGACTGCTTCTCGGCTGTTTCTCACTCTATCTCCGCTTGCCGCTCCCCGCTCGCCTGCTCTTCCCAGTCCTGTACCGCCACCTCGCGTTCGAATGCACTCCTCGCCAGCAAGCGAAGCAGCAATTTCCAGCAACGATCGGTGTGAATCAAACTATATGCGTTTCGAGCCTCGCCTTCAATCAATGAAGCAAGGTACTCCAAAGGAGAGTAGTACATAAACCAGGTATATAGCAGACTACGAAGGGAGACGTGATAGAGGAGAGCAGTATCAAATGATGGTACAACGGTTGTAGGATCAATGACTTCGAGCAGGTGAACCTAGTCCAGTTAAGGTATGAATTTATTCATTAAGAATCTTTTGGCTTGCAGTTTGAAAGCAGTCGTTGAGGAGATTCTGCGAACTTCCGGTGGAAGAGAGTTCCGTATGTTTGGGACAGCGCCAGAGAAGGCTTGGTGTCTTTTTGCTCAGGATGAGGGGTTGATCTTGGTGGCCCACCCATCCTTGTTCACGGCCCTCCCTGAGCAAGAATCCTAGAGCCAGGCCTGCTGATGCACCAGTAATCACGGTGCCAACCGCGGGTCTGCTTTAACCAACCTGCTGCAACCTATGGAAACACTGCAGCCTAGAATACATAAACCACAGAGTGGATTGCCAACTCTAGGCACGCGTTCTCCAGGGGTAAGAGCCTCCTTACTTGCCTTGAGATGCCTTCATTTATGCTGGCCAGCTACCAGTGGTACCGCTAGTGCAGCCTAGAGCCCTCCGATGTGATTCCTCAGTACTCCCAGTGTATTAGTTGTCTCTACTCAGCCGCTGATTGGTCCTGCCCAATATCCACGTTTCTAAGTGGGCTCAGTAGCCTTTGCTGTCTGGCCTCGCCCTCTCAGCCATGCTCTCCGCTTACTACTAGCCGAGGTACTATCCTTTGTGAGGTTGCAAACTGGGCCTAGGCCCGTGGTTAGGCTTTTGTTGTTATATTTTTTTTTGTTGGGGGTTCCTTCATAACATGCCATTCATTTCTATGGGAAAGCAGAAAAACTCTGTGGTGGCCACTCAAGGCGAACAGAGTCTTCCGGGCTTGCTAGCGAGTATCGTTTAGTGATGTTGTCTACTATCATGTTATATACTGTCGCAACTCGGTATAAATTGGTTACGTGAAATATCAGGGGGATGAATTCTGCCTACTAATGTCACTAAGTTCACTTAACAATGGCCTGATGAAAGGTTCATATAGTTATCTTGCAAGAAACCAACCTACTGGTTTCTGGGGTCTCAAAGCTGAGAAATAATTGGAGGGGTAAATCATTTGGTACTAGTTGCTTGGCGTATGCTGGGGATTGTTGCTTTGGATGAGAGCAGCATCCCTTTTGAAGTGGAGGAAACTAAGATTGATATAGATGGCCATTCTGCCCGGGTTAGAGGTCTAGACGGGAACCCCTGGTCCTAGGAGGTATCCATGCTTCTAACGTAAGCCAATCTGGCTTCTGGTCCTCCTTGTCTGAGTGTCTGATGGACTTGACTGCAGTTCCCTGGATGTTGAACGAGACTTTAATTATATGTTGGCCATTGTTTTTTTATCATATATTGCCCCCTCTTCCCCAGTTCCCCCAGCGATACAGACCTCAAGAGCACATTGATCTTGGTCAGAGGGATTGCACCTAGGTGACATTCGGCACATAACATTTCCACTTTTTATTCTCTGGAGCACCTTATTCATTCTAAAATGGACAGATTTGTATGCACACCCGACATTCACACATTCATCCTGTCCACGATGTATTGCCCCAGGACAGTGTCCAACCATAACCGACTATATATCATGTTGGCTTGGGGGTGGGTTCGGCTCTTGGCACCAAGTCCGACCTGGTATCCACAGACAGCAATTCTGAGAAGATACAGTATTTTGCCACTGTTTGTAGGACAACAAAGAGATTTTTTTTTTTTTAGAAAACAACAAGGGTACGGACTTAACCCGTCTCTTGAAATGGGAAGCGTTTAAGGTTGTTACTCAAGGGTTTTGTATTAAATCTATTGTAGGGGTACAGAGAGAGCTGGCTAGGGAGCTATCTCAACTGAAATCTTATACGAGGTCTCTCGAGCAGCTGCTCCCTATACGTACAGCTAAAAGCTACAAAACTTAAATAAGTTAAGTGCTTCTTCTTTGGTAGTATGGAGAAGCAGTGTTGTTTTGATTATTCTACCCATCAAGTCAAGACTCACAATGAAGGAGATAGACCAAGCAGTCTTGTTGTACAGCTGGCCAAGCCATTGACCTCAAGCTCTGTCCTGCTTTGTTTGGTTACCCTCACTGGGGAGGTGTTGACCACCCAGTCTGACATAATAATGCATTTTTCTCTTATAAGAGGGTTTTATATAGGCCCCCGGACACCAACTGCGACATTTGCCACATTTTGACATATAAATCCCACTTCAATCTCATCAGAAGTTTTCACTCTCTTTGTCCCTCAGTTGGCAACTCGGCTGAGTTGGCAACTCGGCTGAGTTGGCGCTAACACCTTACTCTTATTCCTTTGAAATGGGCCATCTCCCACAATCACTGAACGAACAATCATTTCCACAATGCTCAAAGCTCACAAAGTCTCCACTGGCATGCCCACTTAACAGCCCTTATGACTGCTGAACACTGATTTCAATATTGTCTCTACATGTCTGGCAGATTTCTCCCGAATTTCTCACTTCTGATCCACACGGTCAGTCAAGCGTAACTCCTTGCATAACATTAGAGGGCTCTGGGATGCAATGGCTTGCTCATTTGAGGCCTTTCTTAGGGCAGCATGCATAGCTCTCGATCTGGAGAAGGTATTGGATTCTCTCCAGTAGGACTATATGCTGGGAGTGCTATAGAGGATTGGTGCATACCCTACCGGACATAATTTGATACTGTTATATGGAACTAGACCGCCATGGTCAAAACAGGGCAATGTATCCCACATTCGTTCGTGTTGGGCAGGGTCACCCATTCAGGGATGCCCACTCTCGATGCTACTAGTAGCGATTATAAATGGAACCCCTAGTGTAAAACTGCTGTAAATTAGAGACCAATGGGGGTGTCATAACCCTCGCCACGCTTCATGCAGTGTCGTCATATGCCAATTACATTCTTTTATGTATTAGGGACACTCAGTTTGACCTTATACCTATAGCTCATTTCCTGACCAAATTCCCAGAAATTTCTAGATTATGGGTTATGTGGTCCAAATCCTGCATTACTCCCCTACGAGTAGGATAGGATATCTCCCCCTCCAGTCCAGTTTAACTCTCGGTTACAACGGGAGACGATGAAGTTCAAATACTTGGGAACAGAACTTGTTACGTATCTGTAATTTCCATTCTCCATTATTGGTATCTTCATAAATTCGCGCTTGAATAGTTACCCGAAGTGGAAGTCCCACGGTACCATAGTAAAGCAGTATCTATCAGTATCATAGGCTATAATGGCAATGCAAAGTTAGCTTAATAGCCTATCCATATCCTTCCTAAAAAAATGACAAAACTTGAACAATGATCAATCAGGCTACAGCACCCTTGGAACACTCCAAAGAGAGGCATCTTTACTCAGATTTTCAAACACTAGTGGGAATAATCACCACCTGTCAAGAAGGAGAGCCTTTATGAGGAGGAAGGTGAGTCACATGTGCATGTATGAAAGATACCAATACTGAAGAAAAGGAGTTACAGGTAAGTAACAAGTTCTTTCTCCAGTATTGTGGTATCATTCGTAGATTCACATGCTTGAATCAGAATACCCAGCAATGACAGCGGCTGTTTGGAATAGGCTGCTGATGACGGTGCTCAGTATGGCTGGTGTTGTTGCTTCATATATTCATAGCTATGAAACAGCCTACTTTCCGAAAATAGAGTAACGTCACGAGACAGGAAGCCTTGACGTGGGCAATCTCTAGGTACTTATTATTACTACTACTCTCTTTCTTATATATTCTTTCACTCATTTGTTTGTCTTCTTTAAATCTAACTAACTAACTAAATATATATATTACTACTACTCTCTTTCTTATATATTCTTTCACTCATTTGTTTGTCTTCTTTAAATCTAACTAACTAAATATATATATATATATATATATATATATATATATATATATATATATATATATATATATATATATATATATAACCTACTGGCGGTCGCCAGTAGGTAGTTATAGTTAGGACCCTGTTTCCATAGGAAATCCGCAACATTCTATATGGAATAAAATTGTCGCGAAATTTTCAAAACTAATGGGGCGCTCCGCTCCTACCCTGAAAGTCTCGGGGGGATTCGTCAAGCGGGGGCTGACAAAAAAGGGGGGTCCCAAAACGCGTTTTCCCCATGCATTTTTCCATAGGACCTTTAGACACAGCTACAGCCCGAACGGCTGAACAGAATTACTTGAAATTTGGCAGAGAGGTAGTCCTCAGGTCAAGGAAGTGCCTTTTGTAGGTCTGGTGTAAATCTGTTCAGTAGGTCCTGAGAAAATAGCATTTAAATCAATATATATATCTGTAAGCGCGCTCCGTGCGCTTACCGTAAGCTTACCGTATGCGTACGGTGCCGTGCGCGAGCTCAATTCTGATTGGTGGTTACATGACTGTAAACATTCGAATCGGTCGAAATCAGGAAGTGTCGGCCGCCATTTTCTGTCTCTCGCACTGAGAAACAAAGGTGGGGAACGTGAAACGGGGGCAACGAAGAGAGTTGCAGACCCCCTAGTGTTTGTCAGGGGGTCCAAGAAGGACCCAAAAGTACGAAAAATAAATTGAATAATTTTAAAAAAAAAATCGCGGGGTACGCGTACGGTAAGCTTACGGCAAAAAAAAAAAAAAAAAAAAAAAAGAAGAAGAAGTAACAATCACATTTATTAAATAAATTAAAGGACCCACAAGGGAGAAAAAAACAAATGTTACTGCGTAAAAAAAGGCGAGGCGCGCATGGCATGGACTGCGCAATGTGGGCGCTCGGTGCGCGAAGCGCACCGTGCGCGCAGGGTGTGCGCATAGTGAAAAACCAGAAAAAAAATAACAAATAAATACATAACTTAGCATTTAAAAAACCGCTCTGACGTTTAAATCAATATATATATCTGTAAGCGCGCAGCGTGCGCGCACTGAGCAAGTCCTGTGCGCGCACCTTGCCGTGCGCGAGCGCACTTCTGATTGGTTGTTAGATGTTAGTAAACATTCGAATCGGTGGAAATCAGGAAGCGGCAGCCGCCATTTTGTCTCTCGCATAAAGAGGGGGTGAGAAACAAAGGGGGAGAACTTGAAAAGGGGGCAGAGTGGGGAGATATTGACCCACTAGGCATTGTAAGGGGGTCACAGTAGGACCTTGTAGGGCAAAAAAAAAGATTTATATTTAGAAAAAAAATATCGCCGAGTGCGCGCACCCAGCGCGCACCTGAAAAATTTTTAAAAACAAAAAAATTCAAAAAAATTCGCAATTAAGTAAAAAGATATAAGGTGGCTCTAAAAAGAGCCCTTGTGTTTATTGTGTGTTTTTTGGTACCTACAAGTAAGTACCGATGCAGAGTCTAAAGTTCAAGAGGAAGACTCTGTTGCCTTCATCAGTGAAGTGTACACCATCTCCTCTATAAATGTCTTGCATGTTGTAACGCAAGTTGTTGTGGTATATAGAACCCATACCATAGTCTCTGAGGAAAGCAGAAATAGATTTGTTGACGTGCTTCCTTGCTTTGTCAATCTGCGGACAATGTTGGTTGGACCAGTTCCACTTTTGCCTTTGGCATATATTAGAATATGCAAAGGCAGTTTGTGGAAAAAGTGACATCAATTGCACAAAGGTGTCCTTACCACCACAGTGCACAATAATAAGGTTAGGCTGTGGGAGATGTAGAAAGGTTTTCACCAAAGGCATTTATTGGTGCCACTTTAACCCTCTCTGACCAATCCATTTAATGTCTACATTTGGCAAAGCAAGGTCTCTCATCATACCTCTTTTTACTGCATACTTTTCACTCCAGAAGACATAGCTGTGACCTACAATCCACACTGTGAACATCTTCCAAGGAGAAAAGGATGCACTCAGGAGGTGTCTTTCAGCAGAAAGGCAATATGAAATGAAAGACAGTTGAAAAATGGGGGCACACATAGGTTTTTTTATAAAAAGAACTCATTGGCTGTTTCAAACCATTCTACACTAAAAACTAGGCTGTATGTTTAAATTTTAAAAAGCATGTTTTGTATTGGTACAGAAAAATGTGTTACCAAAGAACATTACTATGGATTGGCTGTTAGGTTTGAAAAGTCAAGCACTCTTGCTCTTTGGATATGAAACATTGTCTGCTGAACTTCTGACCTCTCTCTTCACAGCAGTGTTCCATGACCTGTTGCTATGGTAGCAGGCAGAAGTCAAGTTGGGGGAAGGGTACATTTGGAAAGGGGTTGAAGTTTTCAACCAATAGAAATGTGTGATTTCATTTGAAAAAAAGTGGGAAGCACTGAGATTTGAAATTAACATGTATATGTGTGAAAAAAGAGAGGGAAACATTGCCATTTACTGGTTCTGGAGAGAGGAGAGAGGTGTGGAGCTCTGATATTCTGACTCAGATAGTCTGCTGTTTGAGTGGCACATTTCTTTCACAACTAACTAATTTTAAAGGTGAGTTATGAGTTTGAGAGGGGAAGTATGTGGTGATTTTTGAGAAAAATATTAGAATTGTGAATCTTCTTCAAAAGTTATGTTTTACATTTTGAGGTTTGCGAGATATTTAACTGTTTTGAACTTGTAAGATATTATGGAGTATGTTTTCACAATAAGTTAATGTGTACTGGTAAGAATGAGGAATACTGTTTTGCGCCTACCATCAAACCATGAGTCTGTGTGCAGAGAAGAATTGTTGACTGAGATTTAATTTGCGTTGCTGTTGAAAAGTAAGACTTGCAGTTGAAAGAAAAGGACAGCTTCTTTTTAATTGTGATGGTTAGGATTTAGCAGAAATCACTTTGAAAGAAAAGAGAGGAAAATGGTAGCACATTTGAAATTAGCATTAGTTCTGTAAGAATTGCAGTCCCAGGAAAGGGGCAGCCTGTGTTTTGTGCCTACCAACACAGCATGAGTCTGTGTGCATATAGGAATTGTTGGCTGAGATTTAATTTGTGAAGTTGTTGTTCTGTAAGGATTGCAGACCCAGGAAAGGGGCATCCTGTGCTTTGTGCCTACCAACACAGCATGAGTCTGTGTGCATATAGGAATTGTGGCCAGAGATGTATTTTGTGTTGCAGTTGTTCTGTAAAACATGCACTTGCAGGAAAGGGACAGCTTGTTTTCTTCAAATGTGGTGGTTAGCAGTCAGCAGAAATCACTAAATCGCAAATGAGAGGCAAAAGCTACAACATTTGAAACCAATAGGGTAGATTTTCAATTCAAAATAGCAAAGGCACAGGTAGTTGCCATATATTCAAAACTGAAAATAACCCTTAGCACACATGCACTGTTACATACATCCCAGCAGTCTTCATGCAGTTTTGGAAGTCTCTTTGCTCATCTGTCTTGTACCAGACAATACGCAGTCTCAAGAAACAAACTCTTGGCACACACGCAGCAGCTTCTCTCACACTCCCATGTGTAGTACTCAGGTCTGTGTGGTGTTTCAGATAGCACTGTGTAACGCAAACACATTCAACGTCATCAAGGCACATTTCGTTTGCTCTAGTGTAGTCACTCACCCAGATTGCACGTGCTCATGGTATGATGTAGCTGTTAGGACATGTGGTCTTTTCTGCCTCTGTGATCTAGAAAGAAAATGTGTCAGGCTGTAACAGTAATTATCACTTGTTCTACCACAGTAGTAAATGTGCTTTGAAATTGCAAATCAAATTCTGTTTTCTGCTTAGACGCACACTATGAGGTTGTGTGCGCAGAGGAATTGTGGCCAGAGATGTAATTTGTGTTGCAGTTCTGTAAAACATGCACTTGCAGGAAAGGGACAGCTTGTTTTCTTCAAATGTGGTGGTTAGCACTCAGCAGAAATCACTTAATCGCAAATGGGAGGCAAAAGCTAAAACATTTGAAACCAACAGGGTAGATATCCCTTTCAAAATAGCAAAGGCACATGTAGATGCCATATGTTCAAAACTGAAAATAACCCTTAGCACTCATGCACTGTTACATACATCCCTGCAGTCTTCATGCAGTTCTGGAAGTCTCTTTGCTCATCTGTCTTGCACCAGACAATACACAGTCTCCAGAAACACACACTTGGCACACACGCAGCAGCTTCTCCAACACTCCCATGCGTAGTACTCAGCTCTGTGTGATGTTTCAGATAGCAGTGTGTAACGCAAACACATAAAAACATCATCAAGGCCTCATTTTCTTTGCTCTAGTCTAATCACTCACCCAGGTTGCACATGCTCATGGTATGAAGTAGCTGTTAGGAAATGTGCTCTTTTCTGTCTCTGTAAACTATAAGGAAAATGTGTCAGGCTGTAACAGTAATTTGGTACTATCCAGGAACACAGTTTTCACTATTTTAAGTGAAAAATAAAAAATTCTGAAAGCAGCAAAAAAAGGGCAAAAAATTGCTTTGTAAAATATGTAACAACATGTAATGCTTTTTGTAATGTATGATTGAATATTAATACTTTTTTTCTTTTTTTGCAGAACTGGAAAAAAAAAAAAATTATGTTCCCTTGCAAAATACTTTTAAAAATAAGTAAAAAATATTAGTATTACTCAATCCTCCCTTTTCATGCTTCCATTTCTTCACCTCTTTTTGTACATTATTTTTTTTTTTTGTTTGTTTTTTTTACATTTTTTTAAAAAAAACCTTAGGTGCGCGCACCCCAAAAAAAAAAAAAAATCCCCCTAAAAAATTTTTGGGGTTTAGTTTTTAAGTGGCTCTTAAAAGAGCCCTTGAGTTAATGGAGGGAAACAGGAAGAGAAAAACGAAAAAAAAGAAAAAACATCTATGGCCTACTGCACTCATGGGCATCAAATTTTCTCTGAATGAGATCAAGACTGGTCTCACACACAGAAATAAGTTTACCGCAATCAGTGCAGCGTGTGGACAACCTCGCAAAACAAGGTGGTCCAAAACGAGGTGTGGAAGAAGGCAAAGGCACCACTGCAGAAGAAGTGCTCGGCTGAGCTGCCGAAGATGTGCTCGGCTGAGCTGCTGCAGATGTCGTCGGTAGAGCAGGTGGAGGGTTTGCTCGAGAAGCTCGACGAAAAGTCACTGGATGCATTTTGTCAACATGCCTCAACATAGTGTGAATGCTAAAAGAATATTTCTTGTTAGGATTCCCACGTGACAAGACTTTTTGACAAAGTACACATGTAACTTTAGGTGCATTTACCTTTTTTTGTCCCTCTGGAAAAGTGAAAAACTGCCATATAAAGCGGTCTTTCTGCTCCTCTGCCTCTCAAGAGTGTCCTGGTCACTGTCTGAAGATGGTTGCTGTTCAGCCATTGTCTCTCAACAACAGAATAGCTCCTTCTCCAAAGGAATCAGAACTAATAATGAGGGGAGTAAGTGTGGTTTGGGAAGAATCTGGAACTGAAAGTACTTCAAACCAATGAAAAGTGATGATTCTTGATCACATGACTAGCCATGAGGGGATTGGGTGTGGTATTGAAACAATCAGAAACTGACAGTAATGATAACCAATAAGACGTGTTGTTTTATTATGCATATAACCCGAGGTGCGCGCACTGCGCAAGCTCCGAGCGCGCACCTCGTGATGACGCATGCGCGAACGCGTAGGTGCGCATGTGCATACGTCATATGCGCGTACGTAGCGCGCATACGTTGAACACGCGTATACGCGAACGTTATCGCGCGTAATTTAAGCGTATGCGGAAGTAAACCGTGTGGAGCGCGTAGGACGCACGCACGCATGCGTACGTACGTACGCATACGTACTGGGTGCGCGCTCCCAGCGTGCACTATGACGTATATATGCGTACGTAAATAACGTACGACGGTATTCATAAAAAACTTACGAAATTGTACTAGGAGCGCGCTCAGAGCGCGCACCTCAAGAATTTATATTAAAAAAAAATGGAGAAAAATTAATTGCAAAAATTAAAAAAACTGTTCAACTTTATCCTATTTGAAATTTTTTTTAAAAAGCAAAAACAAATAAAAGAATACAGATAATATATAAATGGATACATAGGAATTTTATTTTTAAAATAAAATTTTTTTTTTTAATTAAATAATTCAAAAATTAGCATTAAAAAAACCGTACAAATTCACTGAAAAAACCAAAGGTTTCACACACGTTATAGTTAGGAATTAGCATTTAAAAAACCTTGCAAATTCACTGAAAAAACCATAGGTTTCACACATGTTATAGTTAGCTGGACATTTCTCTCATACAAAACCAATGAAATTCCCCCGTTATAGTTAGTTCAGCTAACTATAACTCGCGCGCCCGCAATGCACTGCTGATGACGTCACATATTACATCACTCATGACATGGTCAGTGACATCACTCATGACATCACTGATGACATCTCAAATGACATCAATGATGACATCATCCTTGTGATGGAGTGGTAGACCTCCTCTTCCCTTAATATAACCTTTGATACACACATTCAAAAATAGAAACTACAATGTTCAAAACAATGGACATACCAATACCAGTTACAACGACCTATTCAGTAATTCTAAGATCCACAAACACATACACTCATCATTCACCAACAGTCCTATACAGTCACTCATACATGTACTCACTCATCACATGTACTCACACACCTATACATCCTGTTACACAATGCCACTCATCCATAGAGTTACTCACACACAGTCACTCATGCTAATAAAGAATCAAACATCCATTTATTTGCATATACAGTTATACACACACCACCACACTTACTTCTACAGAAACTTACACATACTTAGTCTTTTAAACAATCACTTATAGAAACACATACTTATTCATACAGGAACTCTTTCAATCTCTCACTCTCACATATACTCACTTCTATACACCAATAGTCACATATACTAGTTTAAAACATATGTAGTTACTCATAAAGACACTATTGAGACAGTCTATCACTCACTAACACACCCATGCACACACTCATCCACCCATACAGTCCTGCACACATGCTGTCTTCAACACATACAAACAGTGAGTCACTCATTCATGCACCTATGCACTACGTAATACCCCCACCGAACCATACAGACACTCAGACACTCATACTGATACTCAAAAAACCAACTAATAACCTATATAGACACTCATGTAGCTACTCACCAACCCATGCAGCCACTTATACACAAAGTGAGAGACTGATACAGACATTTACACATTTAAACATTACTCACTAAGCCATGTATTCACTAAGATACACTTACTCAGTTATACAATCAATTTTTCAAAAAGAAATCATCCATTTAGACACTTATATACCCATTTATTCTTCCATCGACCTTGAGATATACATATATAAAACGTATGTAATTTTCAGAAAAATACACATTCACTGGATGATGACATCAGTGATGTCATTTGAGATGTCATCAGTGATGTCATGAGTGATGTCACTGACCATGTCATGAGTGATGTAATATGTGACGTCATCAGCAGTGCATTGCGGGCGCGCGAGTTATATTTAGCTGAACTAACTATAACGGGGGAATTTCATTGGTTTTGTATGAGAGAAATGTCCAGCTAACTATAACATGTGTGAAATCTATGGTTTTTTCAGTGAATATCAAGGATCTGGTATGGAGCTCTGAACTCTTGTTAGTGACACTGGATGTGACTTCCCTATATACTTGTATTAAGCACATGGATGGCCTTAGAGCAGTGGAGTACTTTTTAAACAGAAGACCAATGGAATATACTGAACATACACGAATGTTACTTAGTATGTTAACCTTCTGTTTGGAAAACAACTATTTTTTATTCAATGATCAATTTTATCAGCAAGTACAAGGCGTGGCTATGGGGGGCCAGCTTTTCCCCCAGCTATGCCTGTTTATTCATGGGCTGGTGGGAAGAGCTGGTCCTCCATCGTGATTATGATCAAGTTTGCAAAAATAACAGTCTCCTGGTGGCGTTTTATAGATGATTTGTTTATTGTTTGGAGAGGTTCTGAGGAGGGAGTTTTACATTTTGTACAAAACATCAATCACAATGAATTTAATTTAAATTTTACATCCAATATTAGTAAAAGCTCGGTGACGTTTTTAGATGTTGAAATTTTAGTTGACAATAATGTATTAACAACTACCCTTTTTAGGAAACCGACCGCTGGTAATACACTGTTACATGCTACAAGTGCACACCCCAAACATCTTATAAATAGTATCCCATATGGGGAGATGCTTAGAATTAGGCGCATATGCAGTGACCCAGCAGACATGAAGATTAAACAAATGGCAAGTCAGGCACGGTTTTTAGATAGGGGATACAGCCCTAAAGTTATTAAAGCGGCCATAACCAAAGCAAATCTTCAGCCTCGAGAAAAACTTCTCCAATACAAGACCAAAACAGTTCCTGACAAAGTGGAACCAGTCCGTTTAATTTTTACCTATTCAAAACAGGAGAAACAATTGAGAAACATTGTTAGACGGAACTGGCACTTTGTCAGAGATGACCCAGTGATAGGTGAATTGATGCCACACAATCCAGCAATAGCCTTCAGAAAGTCCACTAGTATGGGTAATGTCCTATCGAGAAATAGCCAAGAGCTAAGCAAAAAGGAGAGCTGGCTTATAGCAAGGAAAGGATTTTATAAGTGCACAAGTTGCAGAGCCTGCCAATTTGGTGTAAATACCAAAAAATATAGGACATTTTTCTCGAATAATGATAGAGAAATAAAGCAACACCTAACCTGCAAAACGGAATTCTGTGTATATGTCCTTGAATGTGACTGCCATCTTAAATATATTGGCAGCACAAAGTTGGCAGTCCATAAGCGAATCCTCCAACATCTTAGGGCAATAACAAACAAAGATCAGAATTACCCGGTCGCTAGACATTTTGAAGCTATGCACAACAGTGACCCGAGATTTCTTCATTACTTTGCCATTGAGTCCATCCCTACAACAAAAAGAGGAGGGGACAGGGAGGCTACCCTCCGTAGGCTTGAGACCAACTATATACTGGAGTTCAATAGTAAGTGGCCGGGTGGTTTAAACACGACTGAGGATCTTTACACGCTACTCTAATATCCATCAGGAAATAGAGGGTGGCCTATACTATATGGCTATTTGTACTGTATTTTGATATGTGCATGTGGACGCTGGTTTTTACAGTCAATCTTAAAAGGAATTTCATGGGTAGTTTTATCTATGTTTGTTTTTTTATATTGATTGTTTTAACTGCGTCACCAGGCTGGTTTTATTGATTCAATTTTAACACAACATGGTTGATTGGTATTTCATCAGACCCCCCATAGACAAATCACAACGCACATATGTTATTCCCTCTAGAAATTATTCTCTTCCAATTTCATGTCCCTGATTGTTTGTTGTAATGTTACAGATTTCATGGTTTTAATTGTATTATAGTATATCTATTTTTTAGTATTGTGTATACTTTAAAAGGATGTAACTATAGCACTTTATTTCGGTGAGCACTTTACAAAAGAAAAAAGGTATAAATTTTGTTAGGAAAATTTTGCAATGAATCAACTTAAATGTAATTTTAGACAATGAATGATACTCTCATTATACATTTGCCATAAGATAACTCACTTAGACATGCATATTATGTGTAAGTACCAATGCATTTAGGCTTTAATTTTGTGAGTTACATCATAGGCATCCATGTGCATTATGCAATTATAAATGTTTTCATTTTAAATTATAATATGATCATGGATGGTCGATTTAGAGTGATTTAAAATAAGGAAAACAGAGTATGTTTTCTATGTCCATTGTTGATCCATGCACTTGCACTTTAAAAACGGGTCTATCAGTGACGTGCGATCAGGTGATCAAGGCCGCTTGGACGGCCGAAACGCGTCCTGACATATGAGGAGTGAAAAATAAAAAATAATGCTGCACAAGTGGGTCTGTACTAGTGATTTCCGTGCGAAAACGGGAGTGTGTCACAAGCTGCTGTAATATATATATATATATATATATACACATTTTCCTTAGGACATCCTTATCTTTCACCATCGCATTTGGCAGAGAGTATTTACATATCTTAGAGCTTCCCCCACTACTTGTCAATTTGGGAAGAAGAACCCACTCATATACTTTACTCAAGGTTAGGATTTGTTCCTTCTTCAGTCCTGTTTTTAAGAAACGAAGCATGACCTCTAGCACATACTTATTTTAAGTCATATCGCTTTGACTTGGAAAATGCATGGTGAAGTCATAATTAGACTAGGCTTCATCACCTAGTGGTCTCTCGGTATTTTTCTGCTCTGCATGCAAATCCAACACGTCTTTCTCGGGAAACATGCATTGGAATTTTGAAACGACTTTCGTGTTAAATCTCCTTTACAATTTAACGAAATCCCTTTCACACATGTATTTGGGCCGCCTTCTTTTTCTTTTTCATAAAAAAACAAAAACCAAGGACACCGCTCTCCACATGAATAGTATGAATGAAATGTAAACTGTGACATTATGGTATATATTTATACATGTTACCATTTTTATTTACAGCCTTGAAAACGTTACATTAGTAACAAAACCTGTGTCGGCTGTTGACTCTTTCTGCCCATCCAAAAGACTGCATGTTCAAATGTTATACGACCAATGTATAATCATTTTATAACATGTGCACTTTTTTATATACCAATGTATGTCAACTATTAAATACAAGTTTACTCAAGTAGTAAAACAGTTTTTCCTGTGATTAGAGCTACCAACTCTGTTTAAAAGAATGATGTATTGAAAATAAATACAGTATTGGAGTGCCGAGGTACAATTAATTAATTTGCTTGTAGGGTATCACTGATCTGCTTACCAAATACAGACTCGCCGTCTAAGGGCATCTTGAGAATTTTAGTTTGGCCTTCTGGCTGGAATGACGTGGCTTTGAGCCAACCCTGTGGAAGGACAGCTTATTCTGCCAACTACCGGAACCCTATGGATGCAATGTCCATTGAGCAGTCAATTTCAGAAGCTCTTTCCCCTTCTTGTAATATCTTCGTAACCTCAGCCTTTTTGTCTTCCAGCAAGTAATATAAGTATGTGGTGATGTCTGACCTCATCTGGTGATATCGCCAGAGAATTTGCTGCGCGGTCTGTTGTTCAAGACATTACAGTAAACATCTTCCCGACAATTTCTAAACGCCTGCTCTCTGTCAGGCAGAGTAGAGATTGGAGTGGAAGGATTTTTAGATCTGCGTTGCACAGCTTGGGTAATAACTGAATCAGGTTTAGGAGGACCTATCAGACAGGCAGGCAAGTCTTCTGGTGCCTTATACTTTTTGTCAATCCTCTGAAGTACTGCAGTGGCAGAAGCCGGTGTCTTACTCCTTCCTGCCAAATATAATCTACAAATCGGTATTGCTCTGACTGTTTATATGGATTGTTATTTGAAATCATACAGAAAGCAATTCAATTGCTTGACAGTAATGGTGAGCTGGAAACGTCTGGCAGCTCTCTTCACTAAAGTGTGAAAACCACCAATATCTTCCGGTATAGAATCTACTGGTTGTGGTGCTGGCAGTTAAGGTGGAGGGATAAAGTAAACGTCCCATTCATTGGTGATGGTTCAATTGTCCGGTATTTCACCTTATTCCCCATCATCTGTAAGTAGATAGATCCTCTCGGGTGACATGGCAATGCTAGACTATGGGGTCATCCTTGGGGTAGGTGGAGACGGTATATGACCCAGTGACTTGGGTGCAGGCGTAGACACCACTGCAGATGGTCGTTGCGCTTCAGCTAGTGTTGGAAAGTGCTTTTAGTAATTTTGAAGCATGCTTTGCAAATCTTGCAGCAGGAACCTGGACCATGTCTGGTGGTGGAGGACAGGCACAATGGTGGTATTGCTCCACATATTGATGGCCCTGATTAACAAGCTCATAATAATCATTCTCTTACTCTTCGTTCTGATATTTTATGTGCAACTCAGAAGGACTATGAGCTGCACAAAAGAGGCCCTGATTCTTATCCTCCGATTCTTCAAACTCCAACAAGTGGCTGGGCGGAAGTGGGACACCTTACTAGGAGATGTGCATTCAGGACGAATACTTTCTGGAGTAGAAAAAAGGCTCGACAACGAGGTAGTCAATGGTAGAGTCAGCGGTGCAGTCAAAACTAACATTGGAGGCTTCTGTTTTAGTTTCAACGATGATGAAGAAGACTTCAGAGACTTGTGTTGTTGACTATGGTGCTGGCGTACATCAGATCGTCGGCAGTTTAGGCACAGTTTTCGTCGACATTACTGTTGTCATTGACGAGGTGGACATCGTCAACGGTGTGGTCGTCACCTACGAGGGAGTCTTCGTTGACATGGATAAAGTCGTCGACGGAACTGTGAAAGTCGACAGCGAACTCAATGATGGAATTTTAGCTGTCGTAGATATCTTGGCCTTGGGTGCCTTTGGAGATGGTTTCGACGCCATTGACTATGTTTTTCTAGTCAGTTTGCCGTTTTTGAAGAGTGGCTCAGAAGATGATTTAGGTTTTAATAGCAGGACTATAGATGGTATAGAAGGCTCAGATGTAGAGTCTGTAGAGCCCTGATCAGAGGAGCCTTGTGAAGATACATGGTAGGTCTTTAAGGTTTCTTCATTCTTTGAGGAGACTCATGATGAGATCGCTCTCTCTCCTTTTAGATGTATATGAGAAATTAGAACACTCACTACTTTCTCCCTCAGAAACAATGGCAGTTTTATATTTTAATTACTGCAACCATTGGAAAAAATTTCCCTCATGGTCTTTGAGGATTTTAGTTGAAAATGTTGTCCATACTTTGCAGTCTCTCACCTTGTGGGATGGATGAAGGCGATAAATACATTCTTTATGGGAATCTTCTGAATTAAGCCTTTCTTACCACAGGTGGCACAAGCTCTAAAGAGTCCGAACAGCAAGGAACCAATTTGGAAATCACCAAATCTGAAGAACTGAGTAGAGCTCAGGGAGATTCCTCACACAAAACGTGCAGTGAAAACTTGAAGGAAGAATGCTCTCTTGGAAGTGTTCTAAAGGTACTGTTGCCTGACAAGGCATTGTTTAAGTTTGGTCCTTTTTTTAAAAAGGACACATGCTATTATTCTAAGTTTGCATTGCCATTCTAGCCTATGATAATGATACATACTGCTTTACTATGGTACCGTGGGACTCACACTTTGACGGAGAATGATTCAAACAAGTGAATCTATGAAAGATACCCCAATACTGAAGAACAATGTGTACCACTCGACTGCAGATCTCTGGGATAGTAGCCTGGTGAGGGCGCACCGCTCACTGAAGGCACAATTTACATTATGGTCAACACTACCCTTGTCAGTGATGATCCAGATTGCATTGGTTAAAATGATAGTCTTTGGACGTCTACTCTGTATTACATTAATCTTCCCTTGACTAACCCCTGGTCCTTAAGGGAATTGGACACAGAGGTAGCCTAATGTTAAAAACAATTTAAAGCGGTAATCCGGTACTCACATAGTCCTGGTGATACTACACAGGCAACCTACCCCGTCTCTAGCGCCTCAAAAAGTGAGAGCAGTAGGTCAGCAGCTTATATCCTGTCTTCAAACCGTAAACTGCTTTGACGTGGTGGTCGGTGCGTTCAATAGGTAGTACCGGCATATATACATGGGCGGCCAATATGTGTTACCATTAGGCTACTCTATGGGGCATTTTTATGGTTTTAATCCGGCCGGCCGCCAGTTTTCCCGCCGCTGACCACTGCGGACACGCCCACCACCAGCCCATTGGCCGCCCCGATCTCGCCAACCCAGCGGACCCGCCCTCCCGTCCCCCTACTTAAGGAGCTCGCCGAGTGTTCTCGGGAGTGACCACTGCGCCTTTCAGTAGGCCTGGTCACCCCCCTGACTCCTGCCGCTACCTGCCCCTGCTCCTGCCGCCGCCGCTGACACCCCTGATCCCGAGCGACCCAGCCACAGCTGAGCCGCCCGGCCGCCAGTTTTCCCGCCGCTGACCACTGCGGACACGCCCACCACCAGCCCATTGGCCGCCCCGATCCCGCCAACCCAGCGGACCCGCCCTCCCGTCCCCCTACCTATGACGCCCCCGGAGCGACCGCGCAGCGGGAGCGCCGAAGGTGCGCCAAAGGTAAGCCCGTCTGCGCCCGTCCGTGCCTGGCCCGCGCCCAGCGCCCGAACCCCTGGCCCCCGAGGACCCCAGCCCACCCGCCAGACGTACGACGCCGCCACCCTCAACGCACTCAACACCGGCCGAACCCCGGGATGCCACCAAGCCACCCCGAGACGCACCCACGGACCCTTCAGCTGCCTCGCCTGCAAGTACACCTGCATCCGGACCTGCCCCGCACCAGCACCCGCCAAGCCGAACACCAGCAGCAACCACCTCAAGTGCATCCTGCTCAACACCCGCTCTGTCCACAGACACGCCATCGAACTCTGGAACCTCCTCGACACCACATCTCCAGACGTTGCCTTCCTCACGGAAACCTGGATGAACGACTCCTCAGCGCCCGACATCGCCATCGCCATCCCAGAGGGATACAAGATCACCCGAAGAGACCGCGACAACCAGACTGGAGGAGGCATCGCCATCGTCCACAAGAACACCATCCGCATCACGACCAACACCGACGACACCCTGACTACCGCCGAACACCTACACTTCCAGATCCACACCGACCCCAAGACCACCCTCAGAGGCACCCTGATCTACCGACCCCCGGGACCACGCACAACATTCAGCGAAGACATCGCCGACTTCATCAGCCCGCACGCCCTCACCTCCGCTGACTACATCCTCCTGGGGGACATCAACTTCCACCTGGAGAACAACAACGACCGCAACACCACCACCCTGCTTGACAACCTCGCCAACCTCGGACTCAAGCAGCTGGTGTCCACCCCCACCCACCTCGCCGGACACACACTCGACGCCGTCTTCTCATCCAGCAAAGACATCGCCTTCAGCCACGCCACTGGACTCCACTGGACGGACCACAGCTGCGTCCACTTCACCTTCAGAAGAACCACGATCCACCACCACCAGCAACAGGAGGCTCCAAGAAGCTGGAACAAGATCACAGCCGACCAGCTCGCCGCCTCCCTGAGACAGCACCCTCCAGCCAGCTCAGCGAACCCTAGCCAGGCCGCCGACAACCTCACGAAGTGGATCAGCACCTGCGCGGACGAACTCGCCCCACTGAGGACCCCGCCCAACAGACCCGGCAGCAAGAAGGCCCCATGGTTCACCGACGAACTCAAGAGCTCCAAGAAGAACTGCCGAGCCCTCGAGAAAGCCTGGAGAAGGGAGCCAACACCGGACAACATGACCACCCTCAAGCTCGCCACCCGGAAGCACCATCAACTAATCCACGCCACCAAGAAAACTGCATTCAAGGACCGGCTGGACAACAACACACATAACTGCAAGGAACTCTTCAACATCGTGAAAGAGCTCTCCAACCCCAACGCCGGAAACAACGACATCACCCCATCGCAAGACCTCTGCAACTCCCTCGCCTCCTACTTCCACAACAAGATCGCTGACATACACAACAGCTTCATCCCACAAACAACGCCCCCCACGACCGCACCAACGCCCCCCACCACCACCCTCAGCGCCTGGACCCCGATCAACACAGAAGACACCATCCACACGATGAACTCTATCCACTCCGGATCTCCGACCGACCCCTGCCCTCACCACGTATTCAACAAGGCCGACGCTGTCATCGCACCCCACCTGCGAGACATCATCAACACCTCCTTCGACACCGCCACCTTCCCTGAGAGCTGGAAGCACGCCGAACTCAGCGCTCTACTAAAGAAACCAACAGCGGACCCCACCGAACTCAAGAATTACCGCCCCATCTCGCTCCTCCCGTTTCCAGCCAAAGTCATCGAGAAGACCGTCAACAAGCAGCTGGCCGCCTTCCTCGAGACAAATGGATCCCTCGACCCTTCACAGTCTGGCTTCCGAGCCAACCACAGCACCGAGACCGCCCTCATCGCTGCCACCGATGACATCCGAGCCCTGCTGGACAACGGAGAAACAGCGGCCCTCATCCTCCTAGACCTCTCCGCGGCATTCGACACTGTCTGCCACCGCACCCTAGTGCAGCGCCTCAGCAACGTCGGAATCCAGGAGAAGGCACTGGAATGGATCATCTCCTTCCTCGACGGAAGGACACAGAGAGTCCGCCTACCACCGTACAAGTCAGAGGCCACCGAAATCATCTGCGGCGTCCCCCAAGGATCCTCACTCAGCCCCACCCTCTTAAACGTCTACATGAGCCCCCTTGCGGCCATCGCACGCCAACACAACCTCAACATCATCTCCTACGCCGACGACACCCAGCTGATCCTCTCCCTGACCAACGACCCCGCCGCCGCCAGAGCCAACCTCCACGAAGGGATGAAAGACGTAGCCGAGTGGATGATGACCAGCCGCCTGAAACTGAACTCAGACTAGACGGAAGTCCTCATCCTGGGCTCCTCGCCCTCCGCCTGGGACGACTCCTGGTGGCCCCCCGCCCTGGGCACCGCACCCAAACCGACAGACCACGCACGAAACCTGGGCTTCATCCTGGACTCCTCCCTCTCCATGACCAGACAAGTCAACGCCGTCTCCTCGTCCTGTTTCAACATCCTGCGCATGCTACGGAAGATCTTCCGGTGGATCCCCACCGAGACCAGGAAGACGGTCACCCAGGCCCTTGTCACCAGCCGACTGGACTACGGCAACGCCCTCTACGCCGGAACCACCGCCAAGCTCCAGAAGAGACTCCAGCGGATACAGAACGCCTCAGCCAGACTCATCCTCGACGTCCCCCGAAGCAGCCACATCTCCGGACATCTGAGAGACCTGCACTGGCTCCCCGTCAACAAGAGAATCACCTTCCGTCTCCTCACCCACGCACACAAAGCCCTACACGACCAAGGCCCGAGCTACCTCAACAACCGCCTCAACTTCTACGCTCCCAAACGCCATCTCCGATCAGCCAGCCACGCCCTCGCCGCCGTCCCCCGCATCCGAAGAGCAACAACAGGAGGAAGGTCCTTCTCCTACCTGGCCGCCAAGTCCTGGAACTCCCTCCCGACCGACCTGCGCCTGACCCAAGACCACCTCTCCTTCAGGAAGAAGCTCAAGACCTGGCTGTTCGAGCAGTAGCGGCACCGCCCCCCCCTAGCGCCTTGAGACCCTCCGGGTGAGTAGTGCGCTTTATAAATGGCTTGATTGATTGATTGATTTCCACAGCACCCTGAAGTATAGCTTGTCTCCAGTACTCTAGCAGGCATACAGATTACCCAATTTGGGGGAGTGATTCTTCCTCGATGTTGACAGAGTTTGAAACCATATTTATAATTGTCACTTGCTTGCCACGTGTTTCTCCTCAGCTGATTTTATCACTCCCCTAAGTGACATTATCAGGGTTGGTGACATACGATTGCTGCACGCCTTGCCATGTAATATGTTATCTGGATAAATGATTCAACAATGCCATTTTTTTCCCCATTACCATTTCAGGTCAACCTCTTGACATCTGTTCTTAAGGTACAATATTTTTGGGTACTTTGTGCTTGGATTCCGTATAGTTTATCATTTGGTCCCAAACACTGTGTAGATTCAATCAATCAATCAATCAGGGGTTTATAAAGCGCACTGCTCACACGCGAGGGTCTCAAGGCGCTTGGGGGGGGGGGGGGTTCGAGGTCCTTCCTGAAGGTATGGAGGGTTGGAGAGCATCTGATGTTCACGGGGAGCTCATTCCAGGTCTTGGCTGCGATGTAGGAGAAGGCTCTCCCGCCTGTTCTACTTCTGCGGATGCAGGGACCTCTGCCAGGGAGAGGTCGGCGGAGCGGAGGTTCCTCTTTGGTACGTGGAAGGATAGTCTTCCATTGAGGTATTTGGGGCCGATGTTGAGGGATTTGTAGGCGTGGGTGAAGAGTTTGAAGGTGACCCTCTTGTTAACAGGGAGCCAGTGGAGGTCTCGTAGGTGTTGGGTCATGTGTTCGTGGCGTGGAGTCCAGAGGACGAGTCTGGCGGCGGCATTTTGGATGGTCTGGAGTCTGTGTAGGAGAGATCTGTTGATACCGGCGTATAGGGCATTGCCGTAGTTCAGTTTGCTGGTTATGAGCGCGTGGGTGACGGTCTTTCTGCAGTCGGGGGAGGGATCCATTTGAAGGTCTTGCGGCGGATGCGCAGGCAGTTGAAGCTAGTGGAAGCGACGGCGTTGACCTGGCGGTTCATGGAGAGGGAAGAGTCGAGGATGATGCCGAGGTTGCGTACGTGGTCTGTAGGAGTGAGTGGGGTCCCGAGGGCAGAGGGCCTCCAGGTGTTGTCCCAGGCGGAGGTCCAGGGTCTGAGGAGGAGGGCCTCGGTTTTCTCTGAGTTGGGCTTAAGGCAGCTGTCATTCATCCAGGTTGCCACGTTCTTCATTCTCTCCTGGAAGCAGAGTCTGGTGTCTTCGGGATTCTTCGCGAGTGGGAGAATGAGCTGGGTGTTGTCTGCATAGGATGCGATGCTGAGCCCATGCTGTCTGACGATGGCGGCGAGGGGGGCCATGTAGATGTTGAAGAGCGTGGGGCTTAGTGATGAGCCTCGGTGGACTCTGCAGTTGATATCGGTGGGTTCGGAGAGGAAGGGCGGGAGTCTGGTCCTCTGGGTTCTGCCGGAGAGAAAGGATCGGATCCAGTCAAGGGCGGCTCCTTGTATCCCGGCGTCGTGAAGACTGGCTGCAAGGGTGTGATGGGAGACTGAGTCGAAGGCTGCGGGGAGGTCTAGAAGGATGAGGGCTGCGGTGTGTCCTTGGTCGTGTAGCAGGAGGATGTTGTCTGTGGGGCGAGGAGAGCGGTCTCGGTGCTGTGGTTGCTGCGGAATCCGGACTGGGAGGCGTCTAGGATGGAGTTCTCTTTGATGAAGGTGGTCAGCTGAGTGTTCAGATTAGGTTCACTTGGTCCAGACACATTGCCCATGGATCTTTACTGACTCTACAACAGCAAGAAATATGTTGACTTTTTAAACTCCTTTGATACCAGGGATCATGGTCTACACTGGGGGCCAACACGCTTTTAATTGGACAAGCAAATTTGCCGAATAAAACCCTTCTTAGTGAATTGCTTAGTCTATTTTTAAATCACTATTCACTATACACTCACATCTATACATCCTCCAATCTACACCCAGGGCCCTACACCTGCACTTCACAGACGGCATTGGGACAAGATCACCGATAAAGAGCCCCTTCGAGGCACTGCAGCGCTGGCCCGACGAGGAGCAAACCCGATCATAAAGCATAACACCCATTCAAGTGTGTTAGGGCGCTGGTTCCAAAAGGAATCATCGTCCTACCTTTGGTTCCTATATATCTAACCGGATACCTCCCCTCTTAGTAACTGCATATCTTTAATTGTTACGATATGTCCAGTCTGTGCCGGGTGCGCCTGGCGTGGAGACTCCCCTCTGCCCATCAAACTCAGTGCTCAATTTTTATAATACAAGCTTATTGTTTTTAATAACTTTTTTTTTTTTTAATTGAGCGTAGAAAACCTACATAAAGCAGACAAATTTGCAGATTCTCCAATCACATATAATAGACATTAAGTATAAAAAATGTCGTAATCCATTAGTACATGATAATTATGATACACAAAATATACTGAGAAACAAAGAAGATAAAACCTATTGCATATGGAGTCTCACATTTAAAATGTACAATAAAAGAAAGCGCAAATTCATATCACATTTTACAGGATATACAATACCAGCATTCTAAACATCAAATCTGTGATAACATATGACCCCTAGCTTGATGACCTGTATGATTACAGTCTTCGCCTGGAGATTCCCCATAGTTAAGTCACATAGTATCATTTATGTGCGTGGTTGCGACATACCCCTCCCATGTCATCCCAAATCTCTGCACCACCCCTATCCTCTTTGCGTAGGGCTCCTCAAATTTGTGAGTCCTCTCCATCTTGTGTAGCCACTGGGCCATTGTAGGTATTTTCTGAGATATCCAATTCTATGTCAGGACTGGAGGCGAGGATTATGCCTTCTTTCTTCACTTTATTGAACAGCAGCGTTGAAAGAAACTAACAAACTACTTTTCCCATGAACCATTGGGAAAAAAATGTAGTTACAGAGTGACAACAACCAATCATGATAGAGACAGTGTCCAATCAGGGCTGTTTCTTCGCTGCTGCGCAGCCAGTTAAGTTCTCCTCAGATTTTTTCTGTTTGGGGGGCTTGAATTTGAGATGATGCAGAATATGCTTTGCTTTGGTTGTAGCGTGTTTTATTGTAATGTATCGCCCTTGCGCTAACATGTGATTGCCTTGTCACTCTGTTTAGGAATTTTTCTCCATTGTGCAGGTAACGCGAGTAAATTCTTTGGTTTTCGGTTTCGCGCATATCGCGCGGTGCGATTGTTTCGTTGCCGCGGGAGTCTTCTCACTCCTACGCGGTTGTTTTGCTGGTGTGCTCCGGACCTCCCGCCGCCTGAGGGCGCGGGAGGCTGTGATGAGCGCGTTTGTGCTTTCACGGAGCTCCTGGGCGGCGTACTACGCCAGATTTGGTCCGTAATTAGCTCGCGAGCTGTTTTGAACTGCTCGCAGCGTTGGATTGATGTGACGCTCGTTTCCCTTGAGTGGGAATTCGGGTCAGGTACCGCTTTTTAAGCGCTGACGCCTCCTTCAGGGGAGGTCTGTAACGGCCATTAGGCTTGCTCTGACAGGGGATATTGCCAGCCCAGGGTTTTTCTTGCTGAGTTACTTACATTTAAATTGTTGTTTCACCAGCTCCTATCCCCTTTGGGGTCAGTCACCCTCTAAATTGGTGGTTATTACCACGCGATAAACTTGCAGCTGACACCCAGCTCTGCTACTATTTGCTGTTGTGGCATAGACTTGTTTACTTTATCTCCCGTAGAATGGAGTTTTATGATGACTTCCATGAGGAAGAGGAGGACCCCTTGGCGGACATGCCGTGGGGGGGTGCCTTTTATGAGGCGGTGGACACCTCCATTTATAAGGCGGTTGACCAAGCCATGTCTCCTTTAAAGGACAGGCTTTCACGCAAGATTGATCAAGCATTTTCTCGCCTAGAGCGTAGATTTGGGTCTCATCCTGCCCCATCATCTCAGGACATCCCTGGCTCGCCCCCGCCTAAACGTCCTTGTTCACAGGAGGTGGATGTAGACGCTTTTGAGCGCCTCAAGCAGGCTTTTATTGACAGTCAGCCGGTTAGGGGTTTAGGGGACTCCCTACCTCCAGCTCCCGCTCTTTCCCCAGAGCCCGGTCCTTCAAGGGACGCTGATTCGAGCCCGTCCCGTCCCTGGCTGCCCTCCCGACCCTCCCAGCCCCTTCAGTTAACTGTGGTTCCCTCTGATTTGCAGCCTGCGCCGACTCCTTCTGACATGTTAGATCCTAACGACATAGTGCACCCACGGTCTTCGGACTGGACCCCTGCGGAAAAAGTCGCGACTTATGTCGCAGAGCACATTAGAAGGCCGCTGGAGAAAGAGGCCCGCAATTGTCTTAGGGCAGAATGTCCCCGTCCATCCCTGGAGGGTAAAGTGGCCCTCACTCCAGAAATCGACCCCAGAATGTCGACATTTTTGCAAAAGTTTATTAGGGACCCCAAAAAGTGCATTGATAGGTCTTGGAGAGCGTGCCAAGATAAGCTTTTGGACGTCCTTGGACCCGCCACAAAAATTCTGGCCATGGCGGAAGAAGCCAAAGCTTCCGGCTCCATTATTTCTCCTGAGACACTATCCGGCTGGGCTCAGCGTGTAGTGATTTTTTTGGGCAATGCTAACTGCGCCCTGTCCACCGAGAGACGCAGGTCCCTCCTTATTAAAATTGATCCGAAACTCGGAGACCTAGCTGATTCGGAGGCGGGTGCCATTGCCCAGGGGGGTCTGTTTGGTGAACCATTCATTAAGGAGCTAGGTAAATTTGTTAATACTTTTACCTCATTAGATAGAGCTCAATCGACAATTAAAAAAGTGTTCCCTCGTGTTTTTCGAGGGGCCGGTCGAGGGAGGGGCCGCTCGACCGGTCGGCAGAATCACCAATCCAACCAGAGAGGCCCTGCCCAGTACCAGGACCAGTCCAAGTTCGGCAACTTTTACCCAACAAGAGGTCGCCGAGGCAAAGGCAGAGGATACAGGGGAGGAGCGTCTAACGCAAACTCTGGTGAGTGTTCCCCTTTCTTCCCCACAAAACATAGGGGGGAGGCTGGCACATTGTTACGAGGCATGGTTGTCCATCACGCACGACGCATGGGTGCTTCAGACGGTGAGGGGCTTCCATATAGAATTTGTAGGGAACTCTTTACAAAAGGTCCCTCCGCGGCCCATTCAGTTTTCACTTTCCGACACGCAGTTGGTAGACGAGGAGGTGGCCTCCCTTCTTCTCAAAGGCGCCATTTCGGTTACGGCACCCCATCCGAGCGGCTTTCTCAGCAACATCTTTTTGGTCGACAAGTCCGACGGGGGCAAGCGCCCGGTTATAAACCTAAGCGAGTTCAATGGGTGGCTGGTTTACCACCATTTCAAGATGGAGGGCGTTCATCTCCTTCGAGATATCCTCCGTCCCCACGACTGGATGGTCCGTCTGGACTTGAAGGACGCGTATCTGGTGATTCCAATTTTTCAGCCACATCGGCGATTTCTCCAGTTTGCCTAGCGTCGGCAGGTTTACGAGTTCAACGTTCTTCCTTTCGGTCTCTCTTCGGCGCCCTGGTGCTTCACCAAGGTGCTCAAGCCCGTGGTGGAGTTCCTAAGGGCTCGAGGGGTACGACTGATTGTTTACCTAGACGATCTTCTCTTGATGGCGACCTGTCCTCGTCTGTTGACGAATCAGCTTCAGATGACAGTAACTCTATTGCAAGATCTTGGGTTTGTGATCAATGGGAAGAAATCCCTCCTTCAACCCGCTCAGACCGTCACCTTTTTGGGGTTCGTCATCGATTCCACCGCCTCTACTCTCAGTTTGCCAAACAAAAAACTGGCAAAGATTCGTCACGAGTTGCGGCGGGTTCTGGCCACCCACCGGGTGTCCCTTCGTCAGTTGGCTTGTGTGGTAGGACTCTTGTCGGCTTCAATTCAGGCTATCTTTCCAGGCCCTCTCCACTACAGGGCCCTTCAACACCTCAAGGCTTACTTCCTTCGGAAAGGGTTTCCGTACTCCCACAAGATCCTCTTGACCAACGATGCTCGAGAGGAGATCCAATGGTGGTTAACGCACATGGAGGCATGGAACGGGAGGGCAATATTTGGATCCGTTCCAGATTTAATTATCGAATCGGACGCAAGCAGACTCGGTTGGGGCGCGCGTTGCGGAGCCCTTGCTACAGGGGGCTTGTGGTCTCCCGAAGAACAGAGATTACATATAAATTGCCTCGAGCTGCTGGCGGGATCGTTTGCCGTCACATGCTGGACGAGAGATTCAGTGCAGTCGTGCGTACTCCTAAAAATGGACAACATTTCAGCAGTCCGGTATATCAACCACCTAGGAGGCACCAAATCGAAGGCCCTGTCGGACCTAGCATCAAGTTTCTGGCAGTACTGCCTGGACAGTCACGTTTCTGTCACAGCGGAATACCTGCCGGGCCGCGACAACGTGGAGGCAGATTTCCACTCGCGCCACTTTCGGGATACCAGCCTGTGGAAGCTGGACGTCTCGGTCGTTGCGTCCCTCAACAGCCTTTGGGGTCCGTTTACTGTGGATCTCTTTGCGTCCCGCCTGGACCATCAACTCCCAAAGTTTTTCAGTTGGAGACCCGATCCCCGGGCAGCAGCCACGGATGCATTTCTCCAAGATTGGAGCAAAGAGCGGGCCTATGCGTTCCCTCCGTTCGCGATGATCACCCGTTCGACAGCACAAGTCCGCCGGCAGCGAGCGGATCTAGTCCTAATCACCCCGGTTTGGAGGTCTCAAGTGTGGTTTCCAGTTCTTCTGGAACTTTCCTGGGATTTTCCAATCCTACTCCCCCGGATCTTCTCAAGGATCCGTACGGCGCTCCTCATCCTCTAGCGTCCACCAATTCGCTGTGGCTCATGGCGTGGAGGATTTCAGGGGTAGATGGCAAACCCCAGGCCTTTCGCGAACGGCTGAGGAGCTCATTTCCAAAGCATGGGCGGACAGTACAATTAAGAGGTACAAGTCCGCGTGGGGCAGATAGTCCCGTTGGTGTTTGCGAAGGGGTCTCGATCCCCTGGTCGCGGACGTGGTCCACATCGTAAACTTCTTGGCAAAGCTTGCTTCGGACGGTATGGCCTATAGGTCTATCAACACTTTCAGATCGGCCATTTCCTCTGGCCATGGCCCGGTGGGGGGTTCCTCTGTGGGGGAACACCCGTTGGTTTGCAGACTGTTAAGGAGGTATCCGTCTTTCTTTGCCACCGGAGCCGAGATATTCGGCTTTATGGGATGTCAATCAGGTCTTGAATCTTTTTCTCTCTTGGCAGCCTAATAGATTTTTATCCCGTAAGGAGTTATCAGCTAAGCTCGCAATGCTCCTTTGCCTGGTCTCTTGCCGAAGAGTCTCTGATGTGCGTGCACTTGATATCTCCAGTCGCATGTTCACTCCGGAGGGGGTGACGTTTACCCTTTTACGACGAACAAAGTGCCACACAAGGGTCATCTCCTATCCAGAATTTTCGGATTCCCCAAAGCTGTACGTGGTCCGCTGGCTTAAAGCATATGAGGAGATGACGGAGGAATACCGGCATCCGGGAGAACGCCAGCTTCTCATTGCGCTCCGGAAACCCTTTAAGGCGGTTCCCTCGCCCACCATAGCCAGATGGGTTCGTTGGGTGATGCAGGAAGCACGCATTAGCCTCAGACATTTTGGAGCGCACTCGGCAAGAGGGGCCATGGCGTCTAAGGCATTTTGTGTGGGTGCTCGCTTGGAGGACATCCTAAACGCCGCGGGTTGGTCCTCCGATTCTACCTTCAAGCGTTTTTACTTCAAGCCAGTTCTAAACATGGCTCATTTGGTTGTGGGCAAGCTTTAAACTAGCATAATCCTCGCCTCCAGTACTGACATAGAATGAAAAATTTCCTAGCTATCGTAACGGAAAGTTTCAATTCTATTAAGGACTCGGAGGCGAGGATTATCCCGCCCTATGCTCTTGGAAGAGATCCCTCCCCGTATGGAGGTAGGTATGTTTCCTTTTTCCTATGGTGGAAACTGTTGTTGTTTGTCTCATGACTGACTTAAAGAATGTTGGTATTGTGTTCTTTCCTGAAAAGATGATACCTAGGGTTGTTTTTTCCTCTGGTAATACGTCCTTGTTTGTTTCAGGATCGGAGACCCACAAACAGGATTCCTGAAGATGATGATTTGGCTGTCTTCGCGCTCCGAAAGAGGAGGACAGGACATTAACAAGGGACTATAGGATTGCTGAACAGCCCTGATTGGACACTGTCTCTATCATGATTGGTTGTTGTCACTCTGTTTGTAACTACATTTTCTTCCCAATGGTTCATGGGAAAAGTAGTTTGTTAGTTTCTTTCAACGCTGCTGTTCAATAAAGTGAAGTAAGACGGCCTAATCCTCGCCTCCGAGTCCTTAATAGAATTGAAACTTTCCGTTACGATAGCTAGGAAATTTTTCATTCTGGAAAATTGAAGATCTGGCTACTGCTATGGCTAGGGAAACGAAAAATTGCATATATAATGAGAGCTGATCAACTACATAAGAGAAACCGAATAGCGCTAACGATGCACATGGAAGGATATCTATTGACGCACATTTACTAATAAACCTAAAAACCTCTTCCCAAAAGTATTGTAATCTCGGACAAGTGAAAAAAATATGTGTCCAGGCTCCTGCCTCTGGCAGATTACATCTAAAACAATCATTCGGTAACATAGGAAACCATTTATGGAGCCTGAAGGGTGTGTATTAGGTCCCCCATCTAGAAAGGAAGGACATTCTTTGAAAATTGGCCACCCTCAATGCACTGTGGCCAAGCTCACAGACTCGTAGCCATTCCAGTCTACTGAACCAACAGTTAGTTTCCCGAGCGATTTTTGGGAGCATTATTTCAATAAGGTTCTTATTCTTCTCCTGATGTAGTAACTTATACCAGTTGCCAAGGCCCGATAACGTTGACTCAAAGGCAGCTTTTAAAATTACTCTTGCTCTCTCGCGGATGGATTCCTCTGAAGTTAGTCCAGAGAAAGCATGAAATCTGCCTAAAGCTTAGTCAGAGATCATGGCTCTGCGCTTCAAATTGTGTTACAAAAGCCTCCCACGTCATCTGATTAGTATCATTATAAAAGTCGCCCAATTTACAAAAAGACGACAGAATATAGGGCTGCACCCCCTTTTGTGGGAGTTTCAGGCCCCATACCGCACAGTCGTAAAGAGAGGAATATGCATGGTATGATGGAATATTATAATTTTTATTGAATTGCTGGATACCGCTTAATATTATATTCACAAACTTGTATCTTGTTATTTTAGGTAGCTTTGCAGTGCACAAGAATGCTGGTAACTTAATAGCACTCTCTCTTAATATAAGATTAAATACAAAATTATGAAACTTTGAAAAAAGGGCCAGAAGCGGAGCTGTTAAGTTAAGTAATGCAGCTTGGTAATTAGTAGCTAAATGAGAAACTGCAAGGCCTTCCTGTTCTACATCCAATTGTAAAATAGATAGCTTAATTCCAGATGTTTTCTTAGCCCAGATAAACTCCTGAAGCACCTTATCAACTTCATTAAAGTACGAGATTGGAATCTTTAAAGGAAGATTTAAGAATAAAAATAACGACAAAGGGAGAATAGACATTTTTATCAGAGAGACTCGACCTATTATTGACAGAGGCAATAATACCCATCTTTCTAACAGACTTTTTATTTTGTCAAGTGTTCTACCATAATTCAGGTGAAAGAGTTGAAGGAAGTCCACTATCACTTACAGGCCCAGATATCTGATAGGATTGAGAGGCAAAAATGTCAACCCTCCGGCAGCTCTATTCCTGGTACATTAAATAGAAGAAGCTCCATTTTAGATTGATTGACCCTATAACCCCCAATTCTTTAAATGCCTGGATTTCTCCAAATGCTCTCTGAATGTTTGATTTCTCTGGGTTCAGGTACAAGAGCAAATCATCAGCAAACAACTTTATTTTGGCCATTTCTAATAGGGGGCTTGGATTAGTATGTTGGAACAGATCGCTGGTGGCTCAATAAAGAGTGAAAACAGGAGGGGGGAGAAGGGGCGTCCCTGCCTAGTGCCCCGCCTTATTACTACCTCTCCCGCCTCCTCAGATTTATCATTATTTTTATGATGGCTCCCCTATAAATTCTCTCTAGCCTCTCGATCAGATGGCATGGAAAGCCAAACTCTCCCAAAATAAAGAAGAGGGCCTGCCAATCCACCAGGTCGAATGCTTTTTCTGCGTCCATCATTAAAATGGCCGCAGCTTCCTCACTAGCAGAAAAATAGTCGATGGCTTGAATCTGGTAGAAAGTATTTGCGGCCATAGATCTCCCAGGCAAAAACCAGGTTTGATCTGCAATTCTGTTTGCCCAGATTTTCATGAGAAGCTTATAGTCTACATTTAGGAGACGTATTGGGTGATAAGAACTTGGATCTTTAGGGTCCTTACCCTTCTTTAAAATTGAGAACACAAACTGATTTCTAAAATCTGTCTGAAACCACAATTCCGGCCATAATTTGGTTATATAGTAATACCAAGAATGGGGCGAGTTCATTTGAAAACAGTTTATAAACTTCAATAGGGATCCCATGATGCCACTCGCCTTCCCATTTGCCATTTTTTTTACGAGTTCACTTAGTTCTGGGATTGTTATCGGTTCACTCAAAAGCATACAGTCCTCCCAGCCGACCTTAGGCAGGTGGACTGTTGTAAAATAATCCGCACGAGCTCGAGGGTCAACTGTCTGGGCTTCCGCATATATCTTGCTGAAATGTGATATAAAAATGTTGGCAATTCCGTCTTTATCATTCACCAGGCACCTAGTACTAGTATTTAGAATTTGTGGAATAGACGTTTGCTCTGTTGCGTTTTTGTGGACCAAGCTAAAAATTTCCCGATATGCTGGTTTTCCTTGTACGCCTTTTGACGAGCAGCTTTACTTCCAGCAATTTCCTCGAGCATAAAAAAACTTTTCAGCTCCTCCTTTGCCCTCAATAGTTCCTGCTGAAATACCTCTTCCTCCGGTTCCCCAGTTATCCTCCCCGAAAGCTCTCTCCTAGCCCGCTCCACCGCGTCCTGGAATCCAGCACTCTTAAATTTCCTTAACTTGTGAAGCCCTGTACGCCACCACCCGTCCCCTAAACGTGGCCTTAAAAGCCTCCCACACCATAAAACCTGGTGCCGTATTCACGTTTTCCTTGAAATACCACCCTATAAAATCACGGGTTTCATCAATCCATTTTTGATCTGATAACAGTGCTTTATCAAAATGCCACCAGTTACTTTTTATCCTGGGGGCGGGCAAGTGTAATGTCAAGGATACCAAAGAGTAATCCGGGAATGAGTTAGAGAGAATCAAGGATTCCCCCCCGTGATCCACTCCTTGCTCCTGCCTCGAGTGGTCGCTCCCCTGCCTGCTTGCTGCTGAAAGGCGGTATTGTGCTACAAAGCTGAGTGATTCATTGATTGTAATAGCGCCATAGCGTTTCAGCGTTTCAGAGTTGCTGTACTCTATATTTGCATAGCGAAAAGATTTTAGAGCGTGTGAGCATTTAATTATTTATTTAAACAGCGCCAGGAATCATTATCATTTCCCACCGCCTGGTCACTGCTTCACCGGATGCTTGCTTGGTCGCTCCATTACTTTCCTGCATTGTGTAATTGACATCGTGTGCTATCGGCGCCCTGCTCTGCCCTCCCCTCCATTTTGGCTCTGTTACTGTTGTTGTTGTTCCCTTGAGCCCGCCACGCCTCCCAGCTGAGCCGCCCTCCCACTAACAATATAGAGCGCCCTCTGACCTTTGTGCTCCGTGATCCACTCCTTGCTCCTGCCTCGAGTGGTCGCTCCCCTGCCTGCTTGCTGCTGAAAGGCGGTATTGTGCTACAAAGCTGAGTGATTCATTGATTGTAATAGCGCCATAGCGTTTCAGCGTTTCAGAGTTGCTGTACTCTATATTTGCATAGCGAAAAGATTTTAGAGCGTGTGAGCATTTAATTATTTATTTAAACAGCGCCAGGAATCATTATCATTTCCCACCGCCTGGTCACTGCTTCACCGGATGCTTGCTTGGTCGCTCCATTACTTTCCTGCATTGTGTAATTGACATCGTGTGCTATCGGCGCCCTGCTCTGCCCTCCCCTCCATTTTGGCTCTGTTACTGTTGTTGTTGTTCCCTTGAGCCCGCCACGCCTCCCAGCTGAGCCGCCCTCGCCCCTCCCCCTCCACTATCCATATATGACAGTCGCACTTGCGCGCAGCGTCCACGCGCAGCGACCGCGCCCCAGCCGCGCCGAAGGTGCGCCAAAGGTAAGCCCGTCTACGCCCGTCCGCGCCTGGACCGCGCCCAGCGCCAGACCCCCTGCCCCTCGCGCTGCCCAGCCCCCCCGCATTACCTACGATGCCGCCTCCCTCCTAGCCCTTAACCCCGGTCGCGCCCCCAACTGCGTCCAAGCCGCCCCTGGACAAACTCACGGTCCTTTCTCCTGCTTCTCCTGCAAATTCAGCGGCACCAACAACATCTCCACTACGACCACACCACAGATACCCGACCCCAACCACCTACAATGCATCTTGCTCAACACCCGATCGGTCCACAGGCACGCCATCGACCTATGGAATCTACTAGACACCACTTCTCCGGACATCGCCTTCCTTACGGAAACATGGATGAACGCTTCCTCCGCACCAGACATCACCATTGCCATCCCTGAAGACTATAAGATCACTCGCAAAGACCGTACCAGCCACACAGGAGGAGGAATCGCCATCGTCCATAAGAAATCCATCCGCATCTCAACCAGCTCCGACGCCAACCTCGCCAACTCCGAACACCTTCACTTCCAGATCCACACCGACCCCAAGACCACACTCAGAGGCACACTCCTCTACAGGCCACCAGGACCCCGCGCAAAATTCAGTGAAGACATCACGGACTTCATCACCCCACACGCGCTCCCCTCCAAAGAATACATCCTTCTGGGAGACCTAAACTTTCACCTCGAAAAGATCAACGACCACAACACCGCCACCCTCGTGGACAACCTCGCCAACCTCGGACTTAAACAACTGGTCACTCCCCCCACCCACATCGCAGGTCACACACTCGACCCCATCTTCACCTCCAGCAATCATGTCTCCTTCAGCCACACTACGGATCTCATCTGGACTGACCACAGCTGCGTCCACTTCACCTACAACAAGCCCAAACCCACCAACCACCTCCAACCAACTCTGCAAAGAAACTGGAACAAAACCACCACGGACCAAATCTCCGCATTACTCCTTCAAAACACCCCAGCCCTCTCTTCTAACGTTAACGAAGCCGCCGCCAACCTCACCCTATGGCTATCCAACACCGCTGATACCTTAGCTCCACTGAAAAAACGTCAAAACAAACCCGGCAACAAGAAGGCCTCATGGTTCAACGATGAGCTTAAGAAATCCAAGAAACTCTGCCGCTCCCTCGAAAAGGCCTGGAAAAAAGACCCTACCACCAGCACCAAGGACGCCTTCAAAAACGCCACCCGTACTCACCACCAACTAATCCGAAAAGCCAAGAAAACAGCATTCAAGGATCGACTTGACAACAACGCCCACAACAGCAAGGAACTTTTCAACATCGTCAAGGAATTCTCCAATCCCTCGGCCAACTCCAACGACATCACCCCCTCTCAAACCCTCTGCGACTCCCTAGCCTCATTTTTCCACAACAAGATTGCAGACATCCACAACAGCTTTGACAACCAACCCGGAAACCAACCCACCCCACCATCTGCTGTACACCTTCCCCCCGTGAACACCCTTAACGCCTGGAACCCAATCTCCACTGAGGACACCATCCGCCTGATGAATTCCATCCACTCAGGATCCCCCACAGACCCATGCCCTCACCACGTCTTCAACAAAGCAGACTCCGTCATAGCACCGCACCTCCGAGACGTCATCAACTGCTCCTTCAACTCCGCTACCTTCCCAGAAGACTGGAAACACGCTGAACTCACTGCCCTTCTGAAAAAACCCACAGCAGACCCCACCGAACTCAAAAATTACCGCCCCATCTCGCTTCTTCCATTTCCGGCCAAAGTCATCGAGAAAGCTGTCAACAACCAGCTCGCCGCCTTCCTCGAAGCCAACAAATCCCTCGACCCCTCACAATCTGGCTTCCGAGCAAAACACAGCACTGAGACCGCCCTCATCGCAGCAACAGACGACATCCGAACTCTACTGGACAATGGAGACACAGTCGCCCTCATCCTCCTTGACCTCTCTGCAGCATTCGACACAGTCTGCCACAGCACCCTTTTACAGCGCCTCAGAAACATCGGGATCCAAGGAAAAGCACTTGATTGGATCACCTCGTTCCTCACCGGAAGAACCCAGAGAGTCCGCCTTCCACCATTCAAGTCCGAGGCCTATGAAGTCATCTGCGGCGTACCACAAGGATCCTCACTCAGTCCCACCCTCTTCAACGTATACATGAGCCCCCTCGCGGCCATCGCACGCCATCACAACCTCAACATCATCTCTTACGCGGATGACACCCAACTTATCCTTTCTCTCACCAATGACCCCAGCACCGCCAAAACTAACCTACACGAAGGAATGAAAGAAGTTGCCGAATGGATGAAACACAGCCGTCTGAAACTGAACTCAGACAAAACTGAAGTACTCATCCTAGGTACGTCCCCCTCTTCATGGGACGACTCCTGGTGGCCGGAAGCCCTCGGAAAAGCACCCATCCCGACGGACCACGCACGGAACCTAGGCGTCATCCTGGATTCCTCACTCTCAATGAACAGACAAGTCAGCGCCGTATCCTCTTCCTGCTTCAACATTCTTCGCATGCTCAGAAAAACATTTCGCTGGATCCCCACCGAAACAAGGAAAACTGTCACCCACGCTCTGGTCACGAGCCGACTGGACTACGGAAACACCCTCTACGCAGGTACTACCGCAAAACTCCAGAAGAAACTCCAACGAATCCAAAACGCCTCAGCCAGAATCATATTAGACATCCCACGCAACGAACACATCTCTGGTCACCTCAAAGACCTCCACTGGCTACCCGTCAATAAGAGGATCACTTTCAGACTGCTTACCCACGCACACAAATCACTCTACGACATCGGACCAGAATGCCTCAACTCACGTCTGTCCTTTTACACCCCCTCCCGCCAACTACGCTCTTCCAGCCAAGCCCTCGCCACTATCCCTCGCATCAACAAGACCACCATGGGAGGCAGATCCTTTTCTTACCTGGCTGCTAAAACATGGAACTCTCTCCCCGCATACCTTCGCCTCACCCAGAACCACCTAGCATTCAGAAAGCAACTTAAAACCTGGATATTTGAAAGGTAATCCTCCTCCCCTTCCTAAGCGCCTTGAAACCCTATGGGTATGTAGTGCGCTATATAAGTTTTGTGACTTGACTTGACTTGACTTGAACAGATTACTTATCAAGGACAAATCCAGACGGGATGCTGTTTTAAATCTCACTGATTAACACGTAAACTCAGTGGTGCCTGGATGATCTACCCTCCATTGGTCCAATAAGGCTAAATCCTCTTTAAAAAAATTGAAGAGTCTGTCTGTTTTAGGTTTTAATTGCTTTTTCCCTTGTTGGAGGTATCAAAACGTAAATCTTGTATTAAGTTAAAATCTCCCCCCATAATTATAAACCCATGTGCATTCACCAGCAGGTCATATACATGTTCCAGGGCCGCACAGTCGTCGCCAATTGGTCCATTATAATTAAGCAGAACAACAGCTGTTCCACTAACTAAGACTTCTATCCACAACCATCTAGCTCCCTCATCCCGAATAACCTTACCCACCTCCCAATCCAAATCCGAAGATAAAATACCCACTCCTCACACTGCCGCCTGGACCAAGGCGAAGTATGCTTGGGCATATTTCTTGGGGAGAGTAAAGTTGGGGGAGTGAGATTTAAGATGTGTCTCCTGCAAAAAAAAAAAAAACACCTGAGGGAAGAAATATTCTAGCCATTTTAACACTGCTCCTTTTTTTGTGCGTTCAAAAAGCCATTCACATTACATGAAATTATCTTCAACAATTGTATCATTCCTTAGACCAAACATAGCACTTTACAAAAAAGTATATTATATTCTCTCTTCCAACTATCTTCCATTTGTGCCAGCTCTCTTAATAAAGTCAAGTAAAGCCACTTGGTGACAGACACTGCCAATTTCAACTTGGCCTCCAAATTTAACCAAGTTGCCAAACGACCCAATATTCCAAGTCTGCCTGCTATCTATACGCTCATTTTTTTTTAATGCTACACCCCTCTTTCCCCTCCACCCTGCCCACCCCAAACTGTCTGTGGAGTGAGATTGCCCTTCCCTCACCACCTCGCCTCCCTCCAACAACAAGGTGCCTTGACTTGGTACCCGGGAGCACGCCACCCCCCTTCACCTATATTAAAAAAACATCAATTATATTAACCCCAGGATATTTAAAGTATATAAATTGCCTCAGGAAGCCCGTAGCTTACTTGCGTAGTAGCTGATATCAGCTTAGAAGGAACACAATACAAAAGTACAGAAGTACTTCCATATTTCAATAAGTGGAAATTCCTAAGGCAAATATTTCAAATCAAAGTATAATTTGTGCAATGGTGCAAGATTTTAGCCCAAAAAAAAAAAGAGCAACAGGAAGTGATTAATGACACGGAGAAGTAGAGTGCAATGTGAAATAATACAATACTAAAGATTCCATCTATAAGCATACAATTGTTTTATCCAGCCTATACACACATTGCAAGATAGAAGTACGACATATGCAGCAAGCCATGCAGAGCACATTAGCTAAAAAAAATAAGCTTTTTGGTCTTCCAACACCTTATAAAAAAAAAAAAGTGTGACATATATAGTGCAGTATGCACAAAATTCATTAGTGCAAAAAACACCGTTTTTCTTTTTTTTCCTCCTTCCTCCTCTTCGCTTTTCCTTTTTCCTTTTCCCTTCCCTTTTCTTTTCTTTCCCCCTTTACTTTTTTTCTTCTTCTCCCCCTTTTTCGTCTCCCTTTTTTCCCTCAGTCTTTAGCATATTATAAAGAAAGTGTAATGTGCGAAGTGTATTACAATTAAAAATAAAAATAAAGGGAGGGGAAGGTAATGTGCAAAGTGCCATACAAAATCATCAGCTATAAGCTTACTGCAGCAAATGCAATGATCGTTACTGCAAAAAATGCAGATTTTCTACCTCAAAACATTGTGGAAAAGGGTACGCCATATAAAGTGCATTTCAACTCATCTCCCCCCTCCCCCCCCCTTAAAGGAGAGTACAGTACAAAATGGCAATAGGTTCCTGCAAACAAAGTGACCTTCATATTAAAATATTTTAAAATCCCTAAAGTGCAAATATGCAAAGCAGGAAGGGAAAGAAATATCTTGAATCTCTTATTTGACATTTTCATTTACTTGAACAATCTGCTGTAATAGATCTTGGGCTTCTTCTAGAGTAGGACATAGATGGAACCTTCCTTTCCATAGAACTCTCAATTTGGACTGCTGCGCTATAGAGGCCTGGGCTCCCGCACTCTTAAATTGGCTCAACATTCCAACACAGTCCTTCCGTCTCCGTGCTGCTACTGCCGACATATCGGAGAATACTCATACTCGGCCCCGCTGCGTAGAACAATCTCTCTCTTCTAGATTGCCTTAGATACTGCCTCTCTAATACGATAATCTGAAAAGTTCACAATCATTGTCCTGGGGTACTTAGCCCCTGGAATTTTCTGGAAGGGAACTCTATGGGCCCGCACTACTGTAAGTTCTTCAGGTGCCTTCTCAAGCAAATGGTCTCTGATTATTGATTCAATAAAAGCCACTGGTTTAGACTGGCCGTCCATGCGTTCACTGTCTTCTGGAATCACTGTGAAACACAGATTTGAGCGTCTCTCATAGTTCTCCATCTCATACATCTTATTCTGGGAGGCCTGAAACTTCTTCTGGAGAGAGACAATATCAGAGCCACATAATGCAGATCGGTCCTCAATATCAGATACCCGTTGCTCCAGCTCTTTAAATCTCAGGTATTTGCTATACCATGGTTTAAATTTTATCTAAACGTTGGTGCAATAAAGAGAGCTCCTGAGCTTGCGAGATCTTGCAGTCCCGGATCTCCCCCAGAATGGTCTGAAAGAGCTGTTGAATTTGGTCCATCAGGACAACTAAAGACTGGGCCATAGCAGTAGCAGTACCATTGGTAGCCCCTCCAACACTAGCAACGCTATTGTCCGCTCCCTGCTGAGAGGTCATGGCCCTCACTTCTGGAACCTTTTCCATCGACAGACCGTGGTGTAGTAAAGAGGATAGAGACCCCAGGTCCTCACATATCCTGGAATTGCGCCTCACCATCTCCAGCGTTACCCATTGTGCAGACCCAACCAGCTGCATCGATTGAGCTTGTTCCTCTGAACCGTTTGAGGAAGGTCTCTCCTTCCTTTCCTACAGGGGCCATAGTACCCATGGAGGCGGCAGCACCTTTTTCCGGAACATGGGCAGCTTCTTCAGGAACTATCTTGTCCGCAGCGGGCACCATGTTAGCTATATTAGGCATCTAATTAAATTTACAATTTATAGAGAATACATGGTATTCCTTAGGAGGATTAAGAGGATTAACCAGTTCTAGGCTCCTATTACCTGTCGCAACAGATCCTGGCGCACTGGACTCCACTACCACTGCCCTTACGAATTCTGGCGAGAGCTCCAGTGAGCCCGAAGATGTTTCAGGGGAGTCTGATAGCATAGAAGAGAACTTCTGAGACAGAAGAACCACTTGTGAGCTCGTGGTGCTTATTTCTCCCCTAGTTTTCTGGACAATTCTTCTTCTACTGGCTGCCAAAATACGGGACTGTGCTGCTTGACGTCTAGCTTTCTGGGCTGACGATGGAGAAGCGGGGGCTATGGCTGGAGCTCCTGCTTGTGCTTTTGCCCCTCTCAAAACCATCTGACCCACCTTGAAAGTCTTCTAGCAACTTGAGCCGGCTCCGCGACCCCTCGCGGGTGACCAACGACTACACGCCTGAAGCACCGAGACCTCGTTTCTGCAGACAAAGCACCACGTGGGGTAGCAGGCGTCCTCCGCTATCTCCGCTGCCTCGAAAAGCTGCTCCACACGCCAATGGCGAAGTGCACACCTCACTGCAGCCTCACAGAGAGCCGCTGCGCTTCAGCATCCCCGTAAGTCGGAGGAAAGGGAAGGGGCAAAGTGCTCAGCACCAGCAGGACATCGGGCTCGCCTGTTACTAACTCTTGATGGAAACTACTGACAGAAAGCAGCCTGATGTCCATTGAATTATTTTAATTTTACTAGACCGTGCTGTTTGAAAAGCCACAAAAACTAGACACCTACTGATCAATCTTTTAAAGATTCACAGAAATTAAAAAGCTAACCTAAAAATGAAGCAGTCCGAGCTTTGATAAAGCACCGCAAAAATGAATGTAGGCTTCATTATACCATCGCAGAACATTATAATAAAAACTAAACATACATCATATGAATCATGCATGCTCAGCATTCGGACTGTTTAGCACGGGCAATGCCAAGGATGAAGAACCACCAACTTTACAACAAACAGATTTACATCAAATTTGGCGAAAAGTTAGAATTATATTCAGAAAGATAGCCACGGATACGGTGGGACACCTTGGCCAGTCCGTACTCGGACGGGGGCCTCGATCTGCCTAACTTTGAATTGTATTATATGTGCGCTCAGGCGCACTATGCCCATTACTGGTTCAAGGGGCCGAAATACACGGCCTATATGGCTGTGGAGCACTGGCTGGCTGACCCTGTCCCGTTGGAGGGGGGCGCTCCTGCAGCGCGTCTCGACGCGAGTGCGGGAACCCACAACCATAGACTGTATGGTGCGGGCTTGGGGTTGGATCGCGAACAAACTGCAGGCCCCGGTGATCTATTCCCCCCGGATGCCGCTGGTATACCACCCCCAGTTGTCGCTCCTCCGGGAGGGCATCTTCCACAAACTTCAGAAACAGCGGGGGATCAGCACGTGGGGAGACATCTACCCTAACGGGACGTTTATTACCCTCTAGCAGCTATGCCAAGAACCTCCCCCTGATGCTATGGAAACCTTCTTATATGCGCGCTTGCGGGAGGGAATGCGAGCCTGCACCCCAGGGTACCCGCAGGAGCCGCCGGTGCTCCCCCAGGTCCATCTCCTTTTGGGAGCACAGACTGCGTCCCACTTGGTCTCCTCTCTCTATAAATCGTTATACGCTGAAATTAGCACGCCACAGGGTGCTGCCCGAGCTCGTTGGTCCCAGGACATGGGACAGGAAATCTCGGACCAGGAATGGCATTATTGCTGCGCGCAGACGGAGAGGGTGTCCGCGAGCGCTCGGCTGCGCATTACGCACTTCAAATACGTGCAGAGGTACTACTACACGCCTGCTCGGCTGCAGCGGTTCGGGCTGCGGGCTGATGCCAGGTGCCGAGCGGATGGAGCCGACATGCTGCATTTGGCCTGGAGCTGCCCGGCCCTGCACGATTATTGGTTGCAGATCTTTGATGCCGTGGGTGAGATGCTGGGGACCCCGCTGCTGCCGTCCCCACTGATGGGCGTGTTGGGTTACACTGAGAAGCTCCCCGTGGCCTATAGGAGGTTTGCCTCTATCTGTTTCCTTCTTGCCAAGTGGAGGGTGGCTTGCCGGTGGGGCAGAGGGAGGGCGCCGAAATTCAAGGATTGGTTACGGACAATGATTCTGTGGCAGGACCAGCTTGCCCTGTACTCTGATCTCCTGCCATTGGCATCTCGGCCCCGGGACATATGGGGTCCCTTGAAGTCATACTTGCTGTCGAACCCGCTGCTGCCGGATGCGCCTGCCCCCCCCCTTCCCCCCACGGCTAGGCCTGGACTCTAGCACTTTAGACGCTTAAGGAAGCGATGCGGGCGGTTGGCTTTCCTGTGGATTGCTCTCACTGTGAGGTTAGCGAGGTGGGGTTTATTTAGGTTGTTCTGTTCAGTTGTTAATGCTGCATTTCCTGACGGGCTATTATATTGTTTATGTGCGATCACTGTGACGCGGCCGGCCCGTATTGGGTTGTAGGCGAACCGCTGTGTACACCACCGCCTTTTACTTTTATAACACGCTGCCGGCCACTTGTGGTTGTAGGCATTATGCTGTGTACTGCTATCATATGCTGAATAAAGGTTTTTGAAACTTTAAAAAAAAAAAAAGAAGAATTATATTCAGAAAGATTTTGTTTTGTTATTTGGTCTAAATCTGTGCAGCTATTTTTGAGGAATCCGCTTTCAAAGAGGGGCTATGGTGCAGATGAGGTGGTTAAAAAGTTAGTTATACTGCAAGGAACAATTATCCACTTATTGGGAACTTTGATCCTGGCCTCCAGACCCAAGGACATCTGGGCTCCATTTGCGGAGTGACTGAGACAGGAAGGGATACCTAACCTGGACCCATGCACACCCAATATAGATGAAGGTGCCCAAGTACCCACAACAGGCACATAACCAACCAAGCGCTCTACAAAAATGCCACAACTGCCCAGGGAAAACACCCAAATATAGGAGTTGGATGCTCTAGTATAATGTACTGCATTGATGGTTACTGAATGCTAGCTATGATGCATAGGTATATAACTGTGCTGTGACATACCCCAGGTATCATGTAAACAAAGTATGACTGAAATTGACATCAAAGGACATTGAGATTATTGCTCCCACCTAATGTTTTTGTTTGTTGTTATTGCTAAACTATGCAAAGTATGTATAAGAATGAATATATAACCTATTTGCATAGAAATAAAATGCTAATAAGCAAAAAGATTTAAGTTAGTTATATCTGGACGGTTGGTCCTGTATGAATCCAGAAGTACTGAAAATGAAAACAAATAGGGCAGTCTGATTGGCGGAGAGATCTTTTTCTCCTGCTGTTTTAGTACCACAGTACCAGTCCCCCACCCCCTGGACAAGGATGCGCACAGCGGTGGTAGTGGTGGTGGTCGTGGGATGCCTCAGTCAGGAGGGAATAGGTGTAGGGTCGGGCCGCAAGCTCTCAACTGCGCACGGCTGGGACTTGTGACAGAAAACATATGCCATTTCTTAGTAGAAATGCCATATGTTTTAAACTGCGTTTGATGCAGTACATCACACCAAATAGGGCTGCTGTGCTGAAATGTGACAAAAGGAATATGCTACTTACCAGTATGCATCTGTTCTTGGCATGTAGAGCTGCAGATCTACACACTGTGCATAAATCGCCATCTGGTGTTGGGCCTGGATGTTTGCAGTTGTTTTTCTCTTGGAAAGTCTTTGGAAGTCACGAGGTATGTGACTCCTCCTTTGGATCATACTGCGCATGGGCTTTGGCTCCATCCTCAGATTGTTTTTCGCCAGCACGGAAATGATGGAGCTTTGTAAGAAACAGGAAAGATGCCCATGTGTGCTGTATCTAAATAAGCTAAAACTGGAACAGATAAGGGTAGCCGGGGAGGCGGGTGGGCGTGTGTAGATCTGCAGCTCTACATGCCAAGAACAGATGCATACTGGTAAGTAGCATATTCCGTTCAAGGCATATGAGCTGCAGATTACACACTGTGCATAGATTGTAAAGCAGTATCCACCCCTAGCGACGACCACCAGTATCTGTTGCAGTTGTTTGAAACAATGTTTTGAGGACAGCCTGCCCACACAAGCTTGTTGCTTAGTTTGCACATCTACACAACAGTGTTTAGTGAAAGTGTGTGGTGTAGACCATGTAGCTGCTCTGCAGATATCATCTAAGGGGATGTTCCCTAAAAATGCCATGGAAGTCCCGCTTGGCTGCGTAGCAAGCTCTAGTGGTAGGTCGTCTAGCTTCTTTAATGACGTTCATACAGTCAGGGGGAAGATTAAGGTAACCAAATTCTAGGATTTCAGGAGCCAGATCGCAAGGTTGAGCCGAGCCGGGTCCAGGTGTCTAATCCCTCCACGGTTCTGGGTTAAAAGGCGTGGAGACAGGTATAACTTTTGGTGCGGAACCACAGAGTTCCAGCAATGTGGTGTACCACGGTTGTCTGGCCCAAGTGGGAGCAACTAGGATGAGAGTTCGGGAATGTTGCTGTAGTTTGCACACCACTAATGGAATGAGTGAGAGAGGCGGAAAAGCGTACGCAAATCTGCCTGACCAGTTCATCCATATCGCATTGCCTTTGGACAATGGGTGTGGATATTTGGTGGCGAAGACTGGGCATTTGGCGTTTTCGTGGGTGGCGAAGAGGTCTATATGTGGTTGCCCCCACATTAGAAAGAATGGTTGAAGAACTTGTGGATGAAGTTCCCACTCGTGGATCTGTTGTTTTTGACGGCTCAACAGATTTGCAATGGTGTTTTGGACTCCTGGGACATGTTGGGCTAGGAGAATTTTTTTTTTAGGTATGGCCCATCTCCATATGCTCTGTGCTAGCTGGGAGAGCTGCAGAGTGTGTGTGCCGCCCTGTTTTTGGATGTAGTACATGGTTGTCATGTTATCCGTGCGGACTAAGACAGCCTTGCCTGAGACGTGTTTGAAAGGCTTTTAAGGCTAGGAATATGGCTAGTAACTCCAGATGGTTGATGTGGAGTAACTTTTGTTGAAGTGTCCACCTGCCCTGCATGGTGTGCTGTAGTATGTGAGCTCCCCAGCCGGAGAGCGATGCGTCCACAGTTAGAACTATCGGAGGAACCGGCTCTAGGAACGGTCGCCCTTTGGAAAGGTTTTTGGTGGTCCACCACTGCAGAGAGCGATGGGCACGACCGTCTACCAACACCAGATCTGATAATTGACCCTGAGCCTGGTTCCATTGGCGTGCTAAGCACTCTTGGAGAGGACGCATCTGGAGTCTTGCATGAGGTACTATGAATATGCAAGAGGCCATCATCCCTATAAGTTGCATGAACAATCGGGCTGGAAGAGTGTGTTGTGGTTGAAATTTGGCACAAAGAGCTTGTATGCTTGCTATCCTGGCAGGACTGGGGTAGGCTAGTGCTCTTGAGATGTCTATGGTGGCACCGAGGTATTGTTGAAGGATGCAGATGGGACTTGGCGTGGTTTACTGTGAAGCCCAGGTCATGAAGTAGTTGGATAGTGGCGTGAGTGTGTTGTACACACTGGTTGTATGAGCTGGCTTTTATGAGCCAGTCGTCTAGGTATGGGAAGACGTGGATGTGTTGTCTTCTCAGGTGTGCTGCCACTACCGCTAGGCACTTGGTAAACACCCGTGGTGCTGAGGTGACTCCGAATGGGAGTACTTTGAACTGGTAGTGTTGGCCGTCCACTACGAATCTGAGAAACTTCCTGTGAGCGTTGTGAACGGGAATGTGGAAATAGGCGTCCTTGAGGTCTATGGTGGCAAGGAAGTTGTTCTGGGAGAGTAGGGGAAGTACCTGCTGGAGTGTGACCATGTGAAAGTGGTCTGAGTGTATGTATTGGTTTAGGGGTTTGAGGTCCAGAATGGGTCTTAGAGATCCGTCCTTTTTTGGTATGAGAAAATATAGGGAGTAAACTCCCTTGTTTTGTTGGTGGGTCGGAACTGGTTCTATTGCACTTTTTTGTAGGAGGGAGATCACCTCCTGTTTTAAAAAGTGACAAATGTTCCTGTGACATTGGGCGCTGTTTGGGTGGAATGGTTGGGGGGGGGGGGTAGATGTTAGTTCTAAACAGTAGCCTGATTGAATTATCTATTGCACTCATCTGTCTGAGGTGATGGTAGCCCAGACAGGAAGGAAATTGTGGCGTCTGCCCCCGACTGGAGTGGAATAGTCTGGGGGGAGTGGAGGGAAGTCATTGGGTGGGGGTGGAGGCAGAGCGGGAGGTGTTAGTTTTGCCTCTGCCTTTATTGTTGTTGCCCCTGTAACCGCCTCGTTGGTAACTCCTAGTGAAGATGGATTGGGTAGGGGCCTTGTAGGAAGTGGAGGCGCTGTCTGAGTAGCCTCTGGTGGTGCTTCTAAAGGAGGAACGGCGAAAGGAGCGCCTGGGAGCTTGCGACTGCAAGGCTCCCATAGATTTTGCCGTGTCTGTGTCCTTTTTCATTTTTTTCGAGGGCTATGTCGACATTAGGGCCAAACAGGTGTTTCTCATCAAAGGGGTGGTTCAGGATGGAACTCTGAACCTCAAGTTTGAACCCTGAAATGCGTAGCCAGGCATGCCTATGCAGAAGGACGCTGGTATTTATTGCTCTGGAGGCGGTGTCAGCTGCATCAAGGGCACAACGGATGGAGGTATTAGTGATTGTTTTACCCTCCTGAATTAGTTCGTTGGCCCTATTTTTGTATTTGTCAGGGAGGTGTTGCATTATGGACTCCAGCTCGTCATAATGTGCCCTGTCATATCTGGCTAGGAGCGCTTGGGTGTTAGCAATGCGCCATATGTTGGCCGCCTGGGACGCCGTCTGCTTGCCAGAGGGGTCGAGGAGTTTAGACTCCTTATCAGGCGGTGGAGCCTCACTGGATGCCTGGGAGTTGGCACGTTTCCTCGTATTGGAGACTACCATGGAGTCTAGTTGCTGAGGGGCCTCTAGCGTAGGTTGGATCTGTTAGGGGGGCCTTATATTTCTTTTCAATGTGAGGGTTGATGACCCTGGCCCTAACCGGGTCTTTAAAGACTTCTGGTGCGTGCTTAATAACCCCCTTAAGCATGGATAGAATTGAGGTGGACCTCTGTGCAGTGTCAAATGTGTCTAAGAGGAAATCCTTCTCCACGGGGTCTGTGTGGAGATCAACCCCATGGTAGTGGGCAGCCCTATGGAGTAGCTGGTTAAAGCCCATTGTATCCTCTGGGGGGGGGGGGGGGTCTGGAAGGGTAAAGATCGTCCTGCGGGACGTTAGGGACATCTGGGATGTTGTAGTCGTCCCATGGGTCTGGGGAGCCCGTAGGAGTAGGGTCCCCTGTTGGCTGGTCGTCCGCTCCGTCCCCTGTGTCGTAGCAAATGTCATCATCATCCATATCTGGAGATGGTGTGGGAGAATGATGGGGTGGGGGATGCGGAGGAGGTGGAGGAGGAGGAGGAGGAGGAGGTGAAGGAATCCTCAAAGGGGAGGTGACAAAGTATCTCCTTTTTGGTGGTGGAGCTGGTGCAGGCTTGTCCAGTGGTCTTTTCTAGTGCTAAGCGTCAAATGCCCAGTCTTTGGATCCTTTACGAGGGTTTTCTGGTAAGGATCGGGTTGAAACAGTTCATCTGTAGGGGGCAGATCCTTCGGTGCTGATGGTGTCGGAGCCGTGGGTTTTTTAGGTGTCGACTCGGCACTGGTTCTTTGTTTGGAACCGTGGGGTTCAGAAATGTCTTTTAGCTTCCTCGGTTCCGAGGTGGGTTTCAGCTTCGAGGCTTGGGAGTCGAGGCTCTTCGATCTCTTGCTCGGCTCCGAGGATGTTATCGGTGCCGAGGAGCCGGTGCCAGTCTTCGGCGCTGAGTGCTTCGGTGTCGAGCTCGGCGCGGACGAGGAAAGGGCCGTTTTCTTTTTCGGTGCCGATGAGAGTTTTTGAGCACCGAGAGTAGGCTGGCTCGAGCCCGAGCCACCTGAAGGCTTGGTGGACTTCTTAACCGGGCCCGTAAGCGAGGTATGGGAAGCAGTCTCTCGGTGCATACCTAGGCCCAAAGGCGTGACCGAAGCCTTTTTCAATGACGCGGAGGGGGGTTTGGGTTCGACGTCTGTACTCACGCCCCTCTGTGCCGGAGTGATGTCCTCGACGTCTGAGTCGTCAGCTTCGGAGGCGCTGACGAGGCCTTCTTCGGTGTGCTGTTGTTCCGGAACATCGACGCCTTCTTCGAAGATGTCGTCGGGGATCAAAGTTGACGAGTGAGCCATTGTTCTCCTTGGTTGATGGTCGCGGATCGTCTTCTTCGATCGGAAGGAGGCGCAAGCTGGACAGTCCCTTGCCTCGTGTTCTGGAGAGAGGCAGAGGTTGCACACCTCATGTAGATCAGTGTGGAGAAACTTCGACCCACATCGAGGACACTTTTTAAATGGCGTCCTTTCTATCAGCCCCGACAGGAGCCCAGGTAGGCCCGAAGGCCTTCGTCGACAACCGGAATCAAAGACTTTGATTGCTGAGAGTCGCCTCAAGTGTGGAGAACGCGATCGAGACAATACCGTTGAACGGGGAAGGATTGCGCGCCGAACAGGAAAACTGGAACGGTTCCGAACTGGAACGCGAAGAACACATCGGAGCCCGATGGCGGAAAAAAACAATCTGAGGATGGAGCCGAAGCCCATGCGCAGTATGATCCAAAGGAGGAGTCACATACCTCGTGACTTCCAAAGACTTTCCAAGAGAAAAACAACTGCAAACATCCGGGCCCAACACCAGATGGTGATCTATGCACAGTGTGTAATCTGCAGCTCATACGCCTCGAACATGATATTAACATTACTGGCAGACATTCGTGGGTTTTTTTTTGTAATTACTTTTTTTTTAACCAGTAGAGACGGTTCTATAAAAAAATTGTTTTTTTTTTTACACTTTCTAAAGTTTTTGTTTTTTGGAGAAAACTGCTAGGGGAAAAAAAAAATCAAGGAACTGAATCTTGGAATAAGTAACTGTAAGCTACTACTTGATTTTTTTCTGGCAGTAGAACTCTGCTCATCACAATTACTAACTTTGTCGTAAACTATACAGTGAGGCTGGCAAAACAAGGATCCAAGTCTTCCTTCTGCCTCTGGCGGACAGCTGGTGGTAATGTGGACCCAGGAGGTGTGACATACTGCAAGGGTGCAGATACCTTAGCTGCCCTCCCCACTTTTTGATGGTGTCTTTTTGCTGCACTGAACTCCCAAGAATGCCATGCTTAAAGACGCTTACGCATCTAGAGGTTCCAAAAACTCTTTTTGACCAGTAATGCTGGCTTAAGGTCTTCTTGTATACTTTGCAAGTTACGGTCTTTGCAGAGACTTTTACCCCCTTCCAAAAAGCAGAAGAACTGCCACGCAACAGACTCTGGCGGCCCCCTTGCTTCCTCCTGGAACTTCTGATGTTGCTGTTCCTAACTTCATTAAACCATTGTCACAAGTGTGCTCCCCATAAAATCAGAAAAAAACATAATAAAAGAGAAAAAGCTGAAGCTCTGCAGAGTAGTGGTTTAGCCACAGAGATCAAGCAGTATTATGAGGGGGATTATGTCATTTTAGAGATCCGTAATGTCATCAAGGATGTCATGTGTGAGGTCATAAGCAGTGCATGGGGGGGGGGGACACAGGTTATAGTTAGCTCATTTAACTATGGCGAATTCCATTGTTTACATTAATTGATATTTTCACCCAACTCCAAAGTCAAACTTTAACCTTATTTATTTTTCAGTGAATTTCTAGTTTATTTAATAATGTTAGTGTAGATCAATATATAAAAGGCAGGGCTATTGCCTTTCTTAAAGGGCGACTATACCAATATACAAGACAAGACTATTGGGTTTGTCTTGGGATCACCCCATCAATATATAAAAGCAAGCTTCTTGGGTTTGTTAAGGAATCAGGACTCAATACTCAAGGTAAACCTACTGGCTTTAACATGAGATACCTACCTTAGCAAAACAACCATAAGACCAACCACAAGGGTCCCTGCAATCTGGAGGTGAAGAGCAAAAGCTCTAGGTCTGGAAAAGCTTAAAATCATTATACACTTCTACTAATGTCATGTTCTAAAGACCACAGGAAACCTAGGATTATTCATTTTTTAAAGTACTTCCGGGGGCCTACTGCACTCCCTGCAGCCTCCCACAACACTTTAAAAACATGCTGGTGGTGGCCCTGCCCAGACTGGGGTACCACCATGCAGCAAAACATATGTTAAGAACCAGGGGAAGTGAATGAGCAACTCCGGCCACTCATTTATTATCCTTTCCTTGCTTTCTTTTTATTTCATGTTTTTCAGGTGCTCCGATCCCACCCGGGACCCTGGCACACTCACAGCTTGACTATTTCGTTGGTGGCCATGAAGGAAACCCCAGGGCCCCCTGCACACAGACCCTTTTTTGTGGGATCGTGCTGGTCACAATTTATTTATTTATACATTTTTTTGAGTGGGTCCCATTCTGGGTATCCAAAATCTTTTAAAACATTGGAGGCCACGTCGGGAGGCTGTGGCCCCCAGAGCTTTGCTGACTCTCCTGCAGACACCCTTCCTTGGGTGCTGGCAGCAGCTGGCTTGCCCGGCTGGTAGGTTTTCTTTTTGTTCCTGTCAGGCGGGAGCCATCCTCTATTCCCTGCCATGTCAGAGTGCGAGCAAGGAGATACATTTGTGCTCCCACTGGTAATGAAGTCTTCCCTACCTGCGGTCTAGTGGGCAGGAAATAACGGTGTCTGGGGAGATGGGGTCACCGGGATACTGGTGTGTATCGTGTCCCAGGGAATGGGGTCCCTGTGCCCATACCATGGCTCTGAAAACAAATACAGGATGCTCCGACGGATGTTGTCCCGAGGGCCATTGGATGGCTTTAGGAGGAAGAGCAGAGGCGCCCTTCCCCTCTAATTACTGAGCGCTGTGACGACTCCTTGGGCAAATAGGGGGAGGGTTTTTAATTGGAAATAAGACCCCTTTTCAATTTTATTTAATTTTACTGAGGTACTACTGTAATACTGTTAAATAAAATTAAATTTTTGTTTACAGTGCCCCCACCAGCCAGGCCTTTGGGAGTCAGGGTACCCCTACATTGCTCCACTATAAATGATAAGCAAGCGGACAAAAAAAAATCCTATGGAAACCCGATCCCAACTATAACTATACAGTTGTGACCACCACTGTGAAAATATATATATTACCAATTACCAGTAGGTTGCTATAGTAATGACCTGATTTCCAGTAAAAAGCCGTTTTTGATTTGCCAATAACTTTGGCGTCGTTTGTCGAATCTTCACGAAATTCTCAAAACTAATTTCACGCTCACTTCAGCTCCTGTCTTGAAAAGTTCAGGGTGATCCGCCAAGCGGGGGCCGAGAAAAGGGGGCGTCTCAAAACGCTTTTTCTACATGTTCATTTCCATAGTCCATAGGAAACTTTAGACACAGCTGTAGCCTGAACTGCTGAACGGAATTACACCAAATTTGGCAAAAAGGTAACTCTTGGTCCAGAAAGCACTCTTTGTTAAATGGTGTAAATCCGTTTAGTAGTTCCAGGGAGATTTAAAGATTTCTCAGATATACAACTGTGGCCGCGGTGGAGCAGCCATTTTGTGACTCAGTTGAACCGAGTCACAAGCAACATTTCTTTTTTTTTTTTTTTTTTTTAGAGTGGTTCCCCGAATCCAGCCAAAAACTTTAAAAAAACAAAGCACAGGCTCGCGCTCTTCATATAATGTAGTGCCCCTTGTGGGCCAGGTCCAGAGGCAATAAAAATGCGGGGGATTAACACCCCCTTTGAAAATGGTAGGTGAGAAGTGGATGCTGCTTAATGAACATGAGTGTACGATGCTGCATTAAGGTCACAATAGCTACAGGCTGATGTCAGTTGTAAAGTCTATGAGAGCTTGGTAGCACGGACTGTAAAGTGAGCGCATACACCAGAAATCACTACAGATAGAGATGAAACAGAGATCTAGCTTAACAGGAAAAGGCCAACACCGTAGAGGAAAAAGAATAATTAAATATTACGTTTTAAAGAGGGGACTTTAAGGCGGTGCTGACATTCTGACACACACATGCTACAGAATCAACACATGCTTCTGAGATAAAAAACAAGCATTTCAATGCAATACGTCTCGCATTTATGAGAGTTTGAGCTATAGGCATTGTAAATGACAATGCCTTTTATTTATGTGTTGTTTTTACAATGCCAATAGCTGAAACTCTTGCAAATGCAAGACCTATTGCATTGCAAATGCGTGCTATATTTTTTTTTTTACGTGTTAGGAGAGAGCGTGTCCTGCAACTATTTAAGAAAATGGCGCTCTGAGGCTGTAATGCTCAGAGGCTGTAATTAAAGCCTATCAAGCAACAACACACGTAACAGGGGTTGTTGCCATGGGAGGTTACAAAATAAGACAAGGCAGTACTAAGGAGGGACTACTAAGCCTTTTGACCTTGGATAAGACACAGTTTACAGTGGACTATGACAGATGCCAATGAAAAATGATGGCGGAGCTTCAAGTCCCTGCCTCAATACAGCATACCTCGACCTAATAAGAACTGAACTGTTGTGAAAGAGGAAAATTGGACCAGAAAATTTCTGCTAGGTCTCACAGTCATTTCATAACTATGTTGTCGGGTTTGATGCCTTTGGGTAACTGTCTGCGCTTTACAAATTTCAAATCAAATATGGTAAAGTTCCTCTTCGGTGGAGAAAAAACAATGCTACATTCTCTTGTAAAGTCCTATTTCAAGTGTGGGGACATAGTAGTGGGGAAGTGAACACAGCTTGCATAGAACCAAATTGTTGGTTATTTCAGCTAAATTGGAACATTTTCCACTCACTATCCAAAACCGAAGCTTAAAGTACGAGTTTAAAGCTGAAAAGCGAAGACGGGCAGTAATATTGATGGGAGAGAAGGGGTGCATGTTGTTCCAGCACATGCCCTATGAAACACGGCCAGAGGATATATTGATAGAACAATCTGTAGTTTTATCTTAAAAGGGTGAATGTACTTAATGAAACCTAACCCCAACCCTCAAGTAAGAGGTGTCCGTCACCCAGGTTATGACTGGGCAGAGAATCTTTATTTCGTTAGAAAGCTCAGCTGGCTGAGTGCTTCCAATGGATTTCCGTGAACAGGCAGGGCCTTGTGTTTTCATGTCAACCAGAGGCTGGAAATTTGAATCTCTGCAACGCCGACTCATGGTTTCATCTGTCATTGTTTTTAAAATCAACCTGCTTACTGCCTGGGGTTCTACATGAAGATCTTTTGCATGAATAAATTACGGAAGGCAGATTTTTGTGCTTGAAAATTATTGAAAAACATCCTTTAACAATAATAAGAAAAAAAATGTATCCAGTTAGGAGGCTGAGACTCCGATAATATACAGCCCTCGGTGGGTGATGTTGTTGTAAAAACCTCAGGCCAAAAACTGCCAGTGTAATAAAACAGACCGCAGCCCAGGACAGCTGTAGAATCTGCCCAGGGCAGTTGGCTACCACCGTGCGGAGGATGACTCCCAACCACAAACCGAGCAACACTTAATTAATTAGGCATTGAAATGCCCTGTGAGCCGGCAGGTCAGAGGTCAAACTTGCCAAGTAAGGTCAGACATGTGTCGCAGTAACGTTAACTAATGACCCCAGGTCAGCCGAGAAGCAAAGGTCATCAGGAAGGAAAAAGAGAGTAAAGTAAAAGATCTCCCTCACGAGGCACGGCAGGGTGAGGAAGCACCTGCAGGCAAGGCCAATCCCTTTCTTGAAATGTACACACAAAGCATTTCTCAGCACACAGGGGACCTGGGGAATTGAGGGGAGCATACATTCAGATTCTGCAGGTCTGTGTGGAATGTATTTTAAAAGGTATAAATGGTGTACAGAAATTCCAAGATGATATACTCATTCATTCCAGTACAGTGGAAGAACATAATACAATTTTGGATGCAGTGTTGTACAGGTTAAATGAAAGAGGAATGACTGTGTCAAAAGAAAAATGTAAGTTTTTAAAAACAGAAATTGAGTATTTAGGCCACATTATTAGTGGTGATGGAATAAAACCAAAACTTGATTTGGTGAAGGCCATAACTGATGCACCTGTACCAAAGGATAAGGAAACCTTAAGATCATTTTTAGGTTTAAGCGAGTACTATTCACGCTTTATTGAAAGTTACTCAGATGTTGTCGAACCTTTGCGCATATTATTACGCAAAGGAGAAAAATGTATTTGGTCAAATAATCAAGATGAAGCATTTGCTAAAATCAAAAGTGCAATAGTATCTGCACCTTCGTTAAAACCATATGATCCAGAAGGTGTCAACATTATTACAGTTGATGTAAGTTCTGTTGGTATTGGGGCAGTTTTTACTCAGAAGGTTAAAGGAAATATACACACAATTGCTTTCATTTCTAGACGCTTACGAGAAGCAGAAATCCACTATAGTACTATAGAAAGGGAAGCTCTTGCATGCGTATGGGCTGTAGAAAAGTTAAAAATGTATTTGTGGGGAAAACAATTTGAGCTGATTACTGATCACAAGCCGTTAACATTCTTAATGGATGGGTATGGCAGAGGTAATGGAAACTTATCTGCAAGATTGGTAAGACTATTAGCAAAGCTTCAAGAGTATAATTTTTCAATACAGCACATTTCAGGCAAATGCAATGTAAGAGCAGATTTCTTGTCAAGGTTACCATTGAATATTTCTGAACCCAGAGTTGATGAAAACTTGGAATGGGTTGTGTCGTTTGTAAATGATTTTAATGAATATGTTCAGGTCGGAGATGAAGCAGAATGGTTGAAGTGCATTGACAACGATCCAGTATTAGTAAAAGTTAAGAAATATATTGTGAACAATTAGCCTCCGATTAGAAATCTGTCATCTGATCTCAAAACATATTTTCAGGTTGCTAATGAATTGTGCATTGATAATGGCTTTATCCTAAGGGGAGATTTATTGGTTCCAATAAACAAAAGTAAGAAGAAAGCTGATAGAGCAAGCACATAAAAGCCATTTGGGATCAACTATGACTAAGAAGATATTAAAGGATCATTATTGGTGGCCAGGGTTGGATGCTGATGTCAACATGTTTGTAGATAGTTGTGTGATTTGTCTTAAATCTGACAAACATTGGAAGCCACGCGTACAAGAAATGCAATTAGTGCATATCCCAAATTCTCCATGGGTCAAAGTAGCAATTGATTTTGCAGGTCCATTTCATGTATTAGAACATGATTGTAAATTCTTGAGTCTTGTTTTGCAGTAGAAGGGTTGCCGAAAATATTGGTATCGGATAATGGTAAACAATTAGTCTCAGAAAAGATGGTAAAATTCTTGAAGCAAAATGAAATTTTGCAGGAAAAAACACCAAATTATTCGCCTAAATCTAATGGACAAGTTGAAAGGGTGAATCGTTTCTTAAAAGAAAGCATTCAATTAGCATTGGCTGCAGGTTATCCGATTCAGGAATTCACTCGTGAAAGAGAAAAGGCATACAATAGTACAATTAACAGCGTAACTGGATATTCGCCATTTTTTCTTATGAGGGGCAGACATTGTCTCACATCAACTTCACCTAAGTTCACTTTGCAAAGAGAAAGAGATTCAAAAGAAATTGAAGTAAAAGATTCTGAACTGAGAGTGAAGGAAAGAATTTTGGAACAACAAATTAAGTCAAAGGAGTACCATGATAAGATTCATAGAGCAATTGTAAAAGACATCATAATTGGTGACTGGGTGTTGCTCAAGAAAACTTTTGTAAAGTTTAAAGGAGAGTCTAAATTTTATGAGCCACAAGAGGTGGAGGAGGTGTCAAAGAGTTTGATGCGTTTGCAAAAATTTGGATGGAGGCACAAGTCAGATGTCATTAAACTCAAAGACAACCAGAAAGACATTATAGTCAAAGAAGGTAGACTAGGCGCAGATATTGATCAAACCAACATATGGTATAATTTTGGAGAAAAGACTAAGGCGCCATGTGTTAAGCATTGGAAAAATGAGGAGCAAATGTATGGTTCGTTCAGAGAAAATGATATCACCAGTCCTATAGATCATCAGGGCTGTGAAGGGGTGATGGAGGAATGTAGTCACCATGCAACTCAAGATGAAACTCATGGTGCAAGCGGCTCAAATGTTGAAGACACAAGTGCAAGTAGTGCATCAAAGGATGAAGTTTTGAGTCGTAGCAAAGATGAGAGTACATGCACCACATCTGGAAGAGTATCACGTTTTCCGAAGTTGTATAAAGACTATATTGTGTACTGACGTACAGTAAATGTAAAGTGGTCAATATATCTTTTTTTTTTAGAAAAGTCGGATATCATTGGTCCATCACTTTTAAATGTTTAAACTGTTATGAAAGGGAGATGTTGTATCTCAAATAGGGTCCATTGTGTATTCCGAACGGGTTCAGGTTAGGTGTCACGATTAAGCTAATTGGATGTACGTGACCTACGTCATTTGGAATGTTGCTTAGGTATTTATCACACGTCACTGTGGGGAACCGGCATTCTTCCTTCCGCAGGCTTGCAACTTACAACCTTATATTCCCAGCTGTTATTCCTGTGCAACGATATTAAATATATTTGTCATAATTTGAATTGGCGTTGGATTTTACTTAAGTGTTGCACTTCACTCAGCAGCCATCATGGAACAGGATAAAGACATCAACGTCGGGACATCTTAGAATCTGAAAGTTTGTCCCGAAAACGATATGGTGTTCGTTTCTCACTCGCTCTGTAGACGTAGGGAGTGATCTTAAAGGGCTGATGGTCCGCTAGTACACAAGACGACATGTTAAAGCTGGAGTATCGCTAGAAGCGCCCCGACAACACAGTTTATAATGGGTGCCATCTTGAAGAGGGAACTACTGCCCGAATTTCTCATTTTAAAGACCCTGGAATGCAAAGCGCTAGGTCAACCGGTGAGAAAGTTAAACACAAGCCCGCAATTGGTCTGGCGAGCGCGCCCCTGCGAGCCGTGGCCTATTGGGGTCTATTACGCGCACCAAGCGCGTAATAGACACCAATAGGCCATGGGCGGAGCAATGCCCCCGCCTTTGGCCAATTGCGTGCAGTCTTTTATAAAAAGACGCACGCGACGGCCAATCGCGTACCACAAAAGGATTCCTAGGTCAGCCTGAATACCCCGTTTTTCACCTACTAAAAGTCTTGCGCTGCGCAGTGCACCGCTAGGCGCGAGATCTAAAAATAATACAGGAAGATCAAATCCGCATACGAAACCAGTGACAAGCAGCATGAGTAATGGTGTCAACGAGGGAGAGCCTGGCTTTGGCAAATGCCGGGCGTGTCAGCTGGAATGAACGTTGCTGCCTCGAGACCAGATTAACTAGGTGTTCTAACTAAGATAACATTTCCTCCAACACGCTTTTCACACATTTGAGTCATGGCATGGGAGGTGACCATAAGGTCAACATAAATGAGCATTACAAACCAACCAAGAGTTTGAGACACACAAATGCAAATACTATTCTAGTTAGAGAAGGACAGGTCACTAAAAGACCTCATTACACTCTAAAGCACTAGTTTCACCATGAACGTGACCAGGGCTGCTCTGGACTGCATGTTAGGTTTCCACAACAACAGTGCAGTCTTTCTCTTCGGACACAAAAACACCTTAAGTCAGTAAACTGTGAGGGATGATGAGGTGCCTGAATATTTAGATACAGCGCACTCAATCATATGACATCACATGGTGCACACGATTTAGCAGTTTGGATTGAGAACATCGGCCATGATGAGCAGATATGCGCAAGTTGTAAGTGCACCATAGAAGGCAGAAACTGCCAGAAACACTGTGTTCCTGGTCCCTGAAAGACAGCCAATGCAAACAAGCATGAATGGCGTGAAGCGAGCGCTGCAAAAGGCTCGGAGATAGCAGCCACCATTTTGCGGGAACACCAGCTGCAATGAAGCAAACAAGCATTTATTTTATTTTTTTATTTTTTTTCCACTTTATTCGATTAATTAAAATCATAAAAGTATGCTATACAAATACAATATTTAAAATCTTAATAATAACAAATATACAGGTAAGAATATTCCAATTAAAATTCCATGATTGATCATAAACAACTTGAGTAGCTAATACAGATTCAATTTCCTAGTGATAGAGGGAATCAACGTCTTATAATATTTTTAGTCTAACCCTCCTTTCTCTAACAGCTGCTACTAAAAAGCTAGCAACACTAAACATAATTAATGGACACTCAAGCAAGTATAAAAACAATAGGGCTGGCTTACATTGTGTAAAATTCATGCTTTTTAACAGAGGAGTGATAAACCTATTCCTGGCGTGTTTAAAAAAAGGACAGAAGAACATAAAGTGCATAGTGTCTTGTGGAGAGAAGTCATCACACTTACATGGGGCAACATCTTCTAGTCTATTCCAGCCCTCCACATCCCATAAAACCATATGTAATTGGTTGAACCGCAATTTGGTCAACAACCATCTATGGAAAGGGTTGGAAACAATAGTAAGGTATAAAGACAGCCCTGGGGACTGGGATACCAAGACGTGAGCCCTGACAGAGGGTTTGCGAAGTTCATCTCCCTCACGCTCGGCCTCCCTTAATTTCATAAAATTAGATTTAACCCACTCGAGATCTGCCTTACATAAAGTTTCTGGGTTAGAGAAAAAATCAGGTCTCCCAATGTATGTAGATAACGACTCTATGTTAGACAGCCACTGGATTTTATTCCTGTTGTCGAGTCGGATACAGTCCTTTAGGATTTTGTGATTTAAAGTAAGATTCGGGTTTAACCATATTTTAATCCATAGCAGCAAAGGAGCTAATTTAATCATGTCTGCTATGTAACCAATCCCGAGTTCCAAATGGACTGAGTAAGAAGCGGTTGAATGGGGAAGGACGAGGAGAGAACGCAGAAATTTATTTTCCTCCGTTTGGATCACGTCATGTTTAATATAACCCCAGATTGATGCCCATACCTTACAATAGAAATAGTTTTAGCTTTGTAGATTGTTAATATTGCCTCTATCGGCTTTCCTCCCAGCCTTTTTGCAAAACCGAGTACTGCCGCAGAGGAGTTTCTCGCAGAATTTGCCTTTATTGAGAGTTGGGGGGTCCAAGAACCTTTGTCGTCAAAAACTACTCCCAAGTAAGTGAATACCTTCACTCTTGAAACTTCAACTCCCCCACAGAAAAATGGCTTTACATTGTTTTTTGCTTGTCCCAACGACATAACATGTGATTTGCCGTTGTTAACCACCAGGTCCAGGCTATGCATGAAGTCCCCAAACGAATCCAACAATCTTTGCAGGGCCAAGGGGGTTCTGGCCAGCAGGAGAGCATCATCCGCGTATAGGAGGACCGGAATCGGGGTACCTCCCATGCGCGGAATGTCCTGCGTTACTGCCAACAGATTTTGCTCCAAGGCATTTATATATAAGGTGAACAACATGGGTGCTAGTATGCATCCCTGCCGAACCCCTCTGCTAGACTTAAAACTAGACGTGCACTTCCCCTCGGTCGTCATCCTTATCGAGGCATTCAGGTCTTTATGGAGCTCTGCAAGGAAATACACAAGGGAGCGGTCAAGTCCCATCTCCAGGAGCATTGTCCACAGCCTTGACCTATTTACAAGGTCAAAAGCTGTGGACAAATCCATAAAACCCAGATAAATGGAGCCCCCAGCCGCCCTAGTGTATTTAGCGGTTATTAAAAGGAGGTTCAAACATTGATCCTCCGTGCTCCGCCCGGCTCTAAAGCCGTATTGGGCATCTGACAGAATGTTATTGTCAGTGGCCCACCCCGTTATCCTAGCAAGTATAACCTTCCCCAAGATTTTTATGGAGGAGTCTAACAGGGATATGGGCCTATAACATCTAGGATCAGCCCTTTGACCTTTCTTGAACACCGGTATTATAATGGAACGAGACCAAGATTTAGGGAAACCCACACTAACCGAGTTGTTAAATACATTTGTCAATATGTTAGCCCAAAACAATGAGTTGGCCTTGTACAAATCGGTAGGAACTCCGTCGGGTCCAGGAGCCTTCTTTCCTGCAGATTCTTCAATAGCTTTGGTAACCTCTCCTATACTAAGCCTAACTGGAGTGGAGGAGGGTTCCAAAGCTTGTCCAGCAAAGGTTTCTAAATCAAGATCACTGCCATAAATATTTTTAAAATGGCACAGCCAGTCCTCCTCTGCTATATTGGTTTCCAGCACACTATTTTTAACATTGGAAAAAAGGGGAGTATTAATGATTGACCAAAATTACGCGCTATCTTTTAGGGTTGCTTTGTCCATAAGTTCGGCCCAAGCATTGTGTTTAATTTCTTTTTTCCGGACCAGCAGCGTTTTTTTGTAATCGCTTCTTAACTGCGACACCAAGGTTTTATTCCTCGGGCAAGCCTGAAGCGCTTTTTTAAGATTATTATAAGATTTAGTGCAATTGTGGTCAAACCAACCAATAGCTAAACTCTTAGTGGGTGGTCTACTTTTTCTAGTTAAGTCTTTTGCCACTATGGAGCAGATAGCTTCAAACGAGGTTATTACTTGAGTCCCCGTGGAATGAGGATCTCCACAGATTTCCAAGTCCAAGGCCGCCTCTAGCCTAATGGACTTGAAAAACTCCCCTGGAATTACCTTACTCCAGTTTAGCCTCCTCCCTTGATCCTTTGCCTTAACTTCGAGGTCCACCATATGGGGGGTTGAGATATTTAAGAAGGAGAGGCCATCTAGCAGTTCGATTGCCACTGGGTTATGATCACTAAAAATTGATTGTATAGCATTATAAGAAAGTACATATTTTAAAAGACCAGAAGAAAGAAATATGTAGTCAATTATTGTATTACTATCCCTACCAGTGAATGTGGGAACCCGTGATCTTTGATCGTAGAAGCCTGGATCATACAGCTGATTTTCAGATAAAAGTTTTTCCAGTGCTTCCCCCTTACTTGAATGCTCAAAGTGTTGCGGGGATGTCAAATCTGGCCCGTCAATGTCAGTTAAACAACAATTTTGACTACATAAATGCACATTAAAATCGCCTAGCAAAATATAATGACAAAAAGTGGTTTGCTTCAAAGAATAAGTATTTAAAAAATCCGCCAACCATAACAAATAAGCATTCGGCGAATCCCCATACTGAGAGTTATAACAGTTTACTAATAGTAATTTCGTGTTGTCGGTAAATTTAAATTCCAGGATAAGAAAATTATTACAAGAACAAGTTATCCTGCTAACTGACCCTTTTAATTTCACCGAGAGCAAAACCACTAGTCCCCCTATAGCCCTCCCAGATACCGGTTTTAGTGCTGGAACAAAATAGGACGTAAAACCGTCCAACCAGAAATCACAAGCAGTCTCCCAGGTCTCTTGAAATGCCAAAATATCATAGTCTTTCAAAAAGCTTAACCAAGAAGTATTGTCTCTCTTAGAGCGTAGGCCCGCAACATTCCACGTTAACGTTTTAATTGTTTCCCCCTTACGGTTACCCTCAGTCAAATGACTAGGGTTAATACCTACGGGGGTGCGGGCAATTGGTTTCTTCCTGGGAAACCTGATCGGGTGAGGACTCGTCCCCCACTCGGATACTAACCTCTTGTCAATCGCACATATCCAGTAAAGAGAATGCCTCAAAACGATTGCTCGTGGGGATATTAGGCCCATACACAGACTGATTATCAGCTCCTAAACCCTGATGGGAGAACGACATCGGTGCCGTCACTGGTATGTGATTTCTCAAGTTTGTAGGGTGGAGGAGTTCTCTAGGGGGGTAGTGATTATAAAAGAAACCAAGGGGACGCGCCTGAATACTATTGACATCTTGTACCAGGGAGGCGGCCCTCAATAAAACCGTAGCCACATGTTGTGTGTATCTAAAATTAACTATAACACATTCACCTGTGCAGGATTTTTTGGAAGGTCCGATCCAATTTACTCTTCTTGTGCTTAAAATATCATCAGCAAGATTAAATGGGAACCCACACTTCCTATGCAACCAAGAAACAGTTTTCTGCTTAAGGGAGTCATGTGATTCCTTATGCGCTAAGACTGAGTGACTGTCCTGTGGCGGTACGTTAGTTAAAACCACAACGTAAGGGGAGCATGCCGGGGGTAAATTTATAGATCTAATTTTCATTTCCACCCCGCCTTTATAGGCCGGGACCGACTCCTTTACTAGTGGAGTAACTATGCTTGAGGATACAGTGGACACTGGGGGGGTTGGTATGACTAAAGCATTAGTATTAGGGAGCTGAGAAGGTAGCTGTTGTTGTTCTACTCTAGCTACGCTATCTTGCCCAGGTACACACTGCCCCTTCTTTTTATTACTGTCTACCTGGTTTAAGTGTTTTGTTAACAAACCACCTAGCCTCTTAACCTCATCTGCGACCATGTCAAGTCTCCGGACTAAAGGTTGCATAAGTAGTTCTAGTTTAGCTTCAAGTAAGACCTCTACTGAGGTAAGTAATTGTGAGAATTGATCAGAGTGTAATGGGCTGTTTACAGCATTCTTGCCGATACGAGCATTTAAGGCCGCATCTAGATCGGCCTGTACTTGTTCCGTATTGTCAGCCCTTTTTTTTTTCTTTATATACCCCCCCCCCCCCACTATTACTTAGCTGCTTTCTACACTTCCTAACGGGTCTAACGTCGGGGGTGATCTCGTCAGTAACTTCACTCGCTATATATACGTCTAGATCTGAGGAATCCATGTGAACCTGAGCTGTAACTGTAGCAGCGACTGTGGAGGGTGACTCGCAAGTACCAATTGCCAACGGACTCACTACAGATGTTAGGGGATCAGGAGTACTGACTTGGGGACTAACTTGGGGGCTATCCATTTCCAGAGAGAGCCTTCGGTCGCTATTTATTTTAGTAACCTTTTTCACTAGATAATTGTCGAGAGGGCCTGTCCCCAATATAGGTAAGTCCCTTTGACCGATGGGCATTGTGACGGTGGGAAAAGGTAATAGTTATCGACAACGGTGGAATATGCAGAGGCCTAATAACACTACTTGACAATATAACAGGGGAACAGTTTACCAGAAGAGGTATCTTCTCAGTCCTGATCTTCCAATGTAAAATACACACAGTATCGCTCAGCCCAGCCCGGACCAGTCCCGGACTGTCACAGACTGTCCCGCCCTTGTCCCGGGCTTCTCCCGGCGCCGACCCGCGCGCGGTCCCACGATGCGGGGGCGCTGATGAAATTTAAGCGCCTCCAGGCGCGAAAGTTCGTCCGGCAGCTTCCGGGTCCGCCGCTAGGGCAGTAGGGAAATGTAGTTTTCCGGGCTCAACAGGACCGGCACAGCGAAGGGAGGAAGGCTATCAGGACCACGCCACACCGCACACCAACGACACAGCCCCACCACAGGTCTGCGAGATCTCTCCCACTCTGACAGGGGCGCTGATGAAATTTAAGCGCCTCCAGGCGCGAAAGTTCGTCCGGCAGCTTCCGGGTCCGCCGCTAGGGCAGTAGGGAAATGTAGTTTTCCGGGCTCAACAGGACCGGCACAGCGAAGGGAGGCAGGCTATCAGGACCACGCCACACCGCACACCAACGACACAGCCCCACCACAGGTCTGCGAGATCTTAAAATGAATGATGCTCTCGGAGGGAGAGGTTATGGTTCAGCGGTGAGAGCTGCTGACTTGGGAGCTGAGGACCAGTGTTTGAGCCTTGTTGTCGGCTCAACATACGCAATTGCAAAAATTATGGGTGCGCTTGCCTTGAAGTACGGGAAACACACAAAGTGTAAATATCAGCGCTCGAAAAAAGATTACGCTGATGAGGAGGGAGTGGGAGGGGATTCACGCGCTGTGGAAAGCCAGATCGTTACAACAAACAAATGATGGACGGAATGCTAACAATGCATACATTCTCCCCCAGTCAAGAGATCTGGGTTAAATCCATCGTTCTTTTGCCCACTACACCACCCCAGTTCAGACATATGCAAATCAGTCTTGACCCTGTGCCTCATGGGAACAGTCCAGCCCGAACTGCCAAGCCATGTCTTCCCTGGACCGGAATCAAGCATCCTAGGACCGGTTTCTGGCTATCAGCCGTCATCAGCCAGGATAGCTTGACTCCAGTGGCGTAGTGAGCACGGGTCCCACGTCTGGGAATACCCATCCCACTTAGGGCGAAAAGCGTTACAACAAACAAATGATGGACGGAATGCTGACAATGCATACATTCTCCCCCAGTCAAGAGATCTGGGTTAAATCCATCGTTCTTTTGCCCACTACACCACCCCAGTTCAGACATGGCCATATGCAAATCAGTCTTGACCCTGTGCCTCATGGGAACAGTCCAGCCCGAACTGCCAAGCCAGGTCTTCCCTGGACCGGAATCAAGCATCCTAGGACCGGTTTCTGGCTATCAGCCGTCATCAGCCAGGATAGCTTGACTCCAGTGGCGTAGTGAGCACGGGTCCCACGTCTGGGAATACCCATCCCACTTAGGGCGAAAAGCGTTACAACAAACAAATGATGGACGGAATGCTGACAATGCATACATTCTCCCCCAGTCAAGAGATCTGGGTTAAATTCATCGTTCTTTTGCCCACTACACCACCCCAGTTCAGACATGGCCATATGCAAATCAGTCTTGACCCTGTGCCTCATGGGAACAGTCCAGCCCGAACTGCCAAGCCATGTCTTCCCTGGACCGGAATCAAGCATCCTAGGACCGGTTTCTGGCTATCAGCCGTCATCAGCCAGGATAGCTTGACTCCAGTGGCGTAGTGAGCACGGGTCCCACGTCTGGGAATACCCATCCTACTTAGGGCGAAAAGCGTTACAACAAACAAATGATGGGCTGGACTGTTCCCATGGGGCACAGGGTCAAGACTGATTTGCATATGGCTGGGTTCAAACTGGAATGGCATGGTGAGCAAAAAAACGATGGATTTAGGCCCAGATCTCTGTACTGGGGTGAATGTATGACATTGTTCTGCATTCTGTCCATCAATTGTTGTTTTTGCATTTGTCACCCCGATTGGAAAGGGTATGCTCAGACGTGAGTCCATTGCTCTCCATGCCACTGGAATCAAGCTATACTGGCTGACGAGGGCTGAAAGCCCGAAACCGGTCCTAGGATGCTTGTTTCCAGTCCAGGGAGGACCTGGCTTGGCAGTTCGGGCTGGACTGTTCCCATGGGGCACAGGGTCAAGACTGATTTGCATATGGCTGAGTTCAAACTGGAATGGCATGGTGAGCAAAAAACCGATGGATTTAGGCCCAGATCTCTGTACTGGGGTGAATGTATGACAATGTTCTGCATTCTGTCCATCAATTGTTGTTTTTGCAGTGGAAAGCCAGATGGCAGCTGTGCACTTCGCAAGCGCTTGTGCGCATAACAGCAAGCTGGTGGCAGGCAAAAGCCTGTGGGGTAGCACTTTGAAAACCCCATTACTAAAATTCGAGCAAGCAGCAGCGCATGTTCTGCTCTAGGCTCGACTTAAAGAAGAAATGGCTGGGATGGGTTCCATGGGGCCGAAATCGGCCTGGGGAGTGGGGCCGTGCGGACCCCGTCCCGTTTCATTTATTTAAAAAATGGCTCAGGTCCCAGGGGGATGGGGTCCCCGGGGCCCAAAAGGGTGTAAGGAAGGGGGGCCACACAGATCCCCTTCCTAAAATAAAAAAATCGGATGCGGTCAATTCGGCAGAGGCCCCGCCCCCTTTCTCCACTGCTCTGCAAACGAGCCTCCTGGCGCGCTCTTGGCTGGGGATGAAGTTCCCATCACTGCTGAGGATCATTAGGGGCCAACTAGCCCACCTGTTACCTCCAGTAAGCCCCACACACTGGGATTGCTGAGGGGTAGCTGCAGGCCATGCCCCTTTCTCCACCACTCTGCAAACAACTCTTGGCGAACTGCTGGTGGGTGGATGAGGTCCCCTTATCTCCTGAGGGCCTCAGGACTAAAGTGGACTTCATCCCCCAAGCAGTAGTGCGTTTGCAGAGTGGTGGAGAAAGGGGTCTTGGCCTCTGTCCACCTCTCAGCAATCCAGCTGTGTGGGGCTTACTGGAGGAAACAGGTTGGCTAGTTGGCCCCCAAGGACCCTCAAGAGCAAAGGGGACTTCATTCCCCAAATAGCAGTGCACCAGGAGGTGCGTTTGCAGAGTGGAGGAGAAAGAGGGCGTGGCCAACAAAAACCTTTCAGCTAACCCACTGTGTGTGACTTGCTGGAGGTAGTTGGCCCCCAAGGACCCTCAATAGCCAAGGGGAGTTCATCCCCCTACTAGTAGTGTGTCAGGGGGTGCGTTTGCAGAGTGGTGGAGAAAGGGGGTGTGGCCTGCTATCAGGTCTCAGCAATCCTGCTGTATGGGACTTACTGGAGGTAAATCGGAGGGGTAGTTGCTCCCCAAGGACGTCCTTGGGGGCCAACTAACCCTCCTGCTACCTCCAGTAAGTCTCTCACAGCAGGATTGCTGAGAAGTTGTCAGAGGCCACGTGCCCTATCTCCACCTCTCTGCAAATGTGCCTCCCAGTGCACTACTAGTTGGGGGATAAAGTCCCCTTGGCTCCAGAGGGACCTTGGGGGCCAAGGAGCACTCCTGGTACCTCCTGTAAGTCCTACACAGGGGAATACCTGAGAGCTCATTAGAGGCACAGCCCCCTTTCTTCACCACTCTGCAAATGTGACTGCTACTTAAAAAAAACCTTAGAAATTCACTAAAAAAAAAAACAAGAATACAGGGACGTTATAGTTCGCAAATAGAACTAAAAAACACCTTAGAAATTCACTAAAAACCCAAAGATTACAGGGACGTTTTAGTTAGGGTCAGATTTTACTCATACAAAACCAGAGAAATTCAGCCATTATACTTACCCTTGTCAACTATAACTTGCGCCCCCGCAATGCACTGCTTACGACCTCACATATTACATCACTCATGACATGGTTTGATTTGAATTGATTTTAAGTTTTATAGAGCGTTCTTGTGCCTGTAAAATACCCTTGCCCCCTCAAAAGATGAACTAGAAACCTCCTTCGTAGTAAGTGCAATGTATCCTGCGGTGAAAAATGATCACACTGACATGGACCTAGATTCTCTGGTTTACTCCAGCCCGGGATAATACATAGGGAAAAATGAATTAAATTAAAACAGAATGTAGTCAGGAGCCACAGATGGAAGGGCTTGATCACTATTCTCAAGTAGGGCTCAATTGATGGAGAGGATATTATTAGATAATGGGCCCTAACAAGAGGTTTCTGTAGCTCCCGCTCCTCGAGTTCCAACGTCAATATATTCAAGAGTTGTGATTTAGTCCATTTCAGATCTTCCTTTCTGATGCCTTCCGGGATGTCAAAAAGATCAGGGTGACCTAATCTTAAGAACATGTGCTTAACATAGACCAACCACGGGATACTACTGGCTTTATCCAGGGAAACACAATCCCGCAGGATACAATGGTTCAGGGTTAAGTTTGGATTAAGCCAGGTTTTGAGCCAACAAACCAACGGAGCAATTCTCATTAAATCAGATACATAGCCCATTCCAAGTTCCTGATGGATGGCAAAAGTAGAGGTAGATTGAGGGACGGACAAGAGGGTTCTTAAGAATCTATTTTACACCTTCTGTACCTCTTCCTGCTGTTTATAGCCCTAGGTCATTGAGCCATACGTGGCAATAGCCAAACATTTGGATCTATAAATGCCAAGCATGGCTTCAAAGGGTCTAGCACCCAATCGTTGAGCAAACCCTAAGAGGGCTGTCGTTGACCTGACTACGGCATTCTTTTTTGCCTTCTGTTGGGGGACCCAGGAACCTCTTTCAAAGACTAGCACCCCCAAATAAGTAAAAGAGGGCACCGTAGATACATCTGCTCCATTACAATAGAACAATTTAATTTTCCTATTTCTTTTACCTGTTATCATAATATTGGATTTCTTGATATTAACAATCCGATCCAAAGATTTCATAAAATCCCCACAGGCATTCAAGAGCCGCTGAAGGCCTATAGCAGTATGAGCTAATAGTACTGCATCATCCGCGGATAGGAGGACCGGAATAATCAGTTCTCCTACAGGGAGAATATCCAAACAAGCCTCCGCCAAAGATTTTTCTAAAGCATTAATATAAAGGGTAAAAAGAAGTGGGGCCAAAATACATCCCTGTCGGACGCCTCTCCCTGACTTTAAATGCCTTGTACATTTGCCATCCTGCGTAACCCTGGCTGTTGCAGAAATATCCCGATGCAGATCAGCCAGAAAATGAACTAGAGAAGGATCAATGCCCATATCTAGCAAAATAATCCACAGCTTCAACCTGTTAACCAGGTCGAACGCTGAAGAGAGGTCCATAAAACCCATATATAAAGAACCTTCTTTAGCTATCTTATATTTGCTTATTAAGAGATGTAGATTCAGACACTGTTCCAAAGTACTTCTTCCCTGTCTGAATCCATATTGGAGGTTAGAGAGGACCTCGTTGTCAATCACCCAGTCCGTGATTTTGGCCAAAACAACTTTGCCCAATATTTTAACGGCAGAATCAATTAAGGATATAGGTCTATAACACAGAGGATCCCCTCTCTGGCCCTTTTTAAAAACTGGTAGTCTCTTAAACAATCAAACCCAAATGGCACCACTGCAGGAACTTTGCGGGTCCGCCCCTATCGAAATTGGATCAGTGAGGCGGAGCAGGAGATGACGTGCTCACTGGACACTCTGTTTCCCAGGAAATTGAATTTGATATATTTTGATAATGGACGTACCCCATTTGGGTTTGATTGTTTACGAGACTTCAAGTCCCACAATTTACTGAATTTTTCTATTTCAGGAGCAATGGAAATAAAAGATGGAAAAACGCTGGTTCTCTGTACGCCATTGTCTAAATCACAAGCTGCTCATGAGGAAGGGCTATGGGCTTGAAACGCGTTGGCAGTGGATTTAATGGGATTGTGCCTGCTGAGCTGAGTGATCCTGAGTGTGCCTCCACCCAAGGGGTAACCTTTCTTTCATATCTGAGTGACTAACCCCGGTCACGGATGGCACCACTGCAGGAACTTTGCGGGTCCGCCCCTATCGAAATTGGATCAGCGAGGCGGAGCAGGAGATGCCATGCTCACTGGACACTCTGTTTCCCAGGAAATTGATTTATTTTGATAATGGACGTAACCCATTTGGGTTTGATTGTTCACGAGACTACCAGTCCCACAATTCATTGAATTTTTCTATTTCAGGAGCAATGGAAATACATGATGGGAAAACGCTGGTTCTCTATACGCCATTGTCTAAATCACGAGCTGCCCAAGAGGAAGGGCTATGGGCTTGAAACGCGTTGGCAGCGGATTTAATGGGATTGTGCCTGTTGAGCTGAGTGATCCTGAGTGTGCCTCCACCCAAGGGGTAACCTTTCTTTCATATATATATATATAATATATATTGGCTTGTAGAGCTGTAGATTCACATGCTTTGCGTACTTCTGCCATCTAGTGATGGGTATGGTTGTTTGCAAGCTTTTTTTTTCAAAGAAGTCTTTCCCAGTAACGAGGTAAGGTGACTCCTCCTTTCAGCGATAGTGAGCATGGGCATCGACTCAATTGTTAGATTGTTTTCCCGCAAGAGGGTGAGAATGATTAAGTGAGTGTTGTAAAGAGATGTCCATGCGTGTGTAATGTAATAATGCAAAACTTCAACAACTACAGGTGCCTGGGGAGGTAGGAGGGTACTTGTGAATCTACAGCTCTACATGCCAAGAACCGATGGGTAGTAGCATAATCTGTTCGATGCATGTGTCCTGTAGATACACATGCTTTGCATGGACTATATAGCAGTATTCTCCCAAAGCGGTGGCTAGCCAGTAGATGTTGCAGCTGTTTGAAAAGTGTCTTTAGCACTGCTTGCCCTACTTTGGCTTGTTGACAAGCTAACATGTCCACACATTGTGTTTGATAAATGTGTGGACCTTGTTGCTGCCTTACAAATGTCAGCTATAGGGATGTTACCTAAAAAGGCCATAGACGCTTCTATTTTACGAGTAGAATGTGCTCTAGGAGGTATAGATAAAGTTATTTTAGCTTTAGCGTAGCAGGTTTGAATACATTTAACAATCCATCTTTCAATACCAGATTTAGAAATTGGATTGCCTTTGTGAGGTGTAGAAAATGCAACAAACAGCTGTTTTGTTTTACGAAAATCCTTTGTTCTTTCAATATAATACAATAACACTCTTTTGACATCAGGAGTATGAAGAGCTCTCTACCTGCTACGGAATCAGGTTGAGGAAAGAACACAGGTAACTCAACTGATTGGTTGATATGAAAAGCAGAGACGACTTGGGGAAGGAATTTTGGGTCAGTGCGAAGAACTACTATGTCTTTATGAAGTTGAAAGAAAGGTTCTTCTAAAGTTAATGCTTGTAGCTCACCAACTTTCCCCAATGAAGTGACTGCAATAAGGAAGGCAACTGTCCATTAAATAAACTGTAGCGGACAGTTGTGCGATGGCTCAAAAGGTGGACACATGAGCCGAGTAAGCACAATGTTCAGATTCCAAACTGGTGCAGGAGGTACCCTGGGTGGTATTACTCTAAGGTCTTCCATAAAGACTTTAATTACTGGAATTTTGAACAAAGATAGATCTTGCATGTTTTGCAAATATGCGGCTACTGCTGCAAGATGCAATCGAATGGAAGTGTAGGCTTAACCAGCATGCTTTAAATGCAGAAGGTAGCCAATGATATTTTGAATCGAGGCATCTAGTGGATCAATATTGTTGTTGGTACATTATATAACTCTGGTAGTAGGCTTTCTTACTTCCTTAAGAATAGTCATTCACTCTGGTGGCAAGTTGAGATAGCCAAACTCTATGACTTCAGGAGCCAAATCGCTAGATTGAGCTCCTTTGGGTGTCTGACTTCACCATGGTTCTCCGTGAGAAGGCTGGAATTGAGATGCAGCTTCTGATGTATAACTACTGATAGTTCTAAGAGTGTTGTGAACCATGGCTGACGGACCAAGTGGGAGCCACTAGAATCAATGTGAGGGGTGAACCAGAAATGGAAGGAGATGGAAAGGCGGAAAAGAGTAGTCAAATATCCCTGACCAATTATTTTTAAAGGGCATTGCCTTTGGATGAGGGTGTGGGAATCTGGAGGTGAAGTTTGGGCATTTTGAATTGTGAACTGTGGCAAACAGACCAATTTGTGGGAATCCCCATTATCGAAAGTATGGAAGGAGAGCTTGGGGATGAAGTTCTCACTCGTGTATTAGCTGCCACATTCTGCCGAAGAGGTCGGCAACCTGATTGTTTACTCCTGGGAGGTGCTCTGTCAGAAGATGAACTCTGTGATGAATTGCCCAACACCAAATTGTCTTAGAGAGGCGTGACAGTTGCAGAGAATGTGTCCCTCCCCCCTGTTTTTGTGCATAGTACACAGCTGTCATATTGAGGTGAGACTGAAAATCTTTCAGTGCTAGATACACAGCTAAAGCTCTAGATAGTTGATGTGAAAAGTTTTGTACTTTTTATCCAATAGACCCTGAATTGTCAAATTGTGAAGATGAGCAACCCAACCTGTGAGAGATGCATCTGCTGTTAGCATGATTTGTGGAACAGGGTCGATGAAAGGCCGCCATTTTGTGTGTTCCACCACTGCAGAGAGCAGTGGGTGCAGCTGTCTAACAACACTAGATCTGTTAATTGACCCTGAGATTGATTCCACTGACGAGTTAAACACTCTTGTATTGGACGCATGTGTAACCCTGAATGAGGAGCTATTGCAATGCATGGTGTTAGATCTTTTGTGAACATTCTGGGGGCAGTGGTTCCTGCGAAACGGAGTACTTTGAATGTATAGTGTTTTGCTGCCATCACGTATCTGAGATATTTGTGATGTGCTGGGTGAACCGGAATGTGAAAGTATGCGTCTTAAGTCGAGTGTGGACATAAAATCGCTTTGTTGTAGCAGCGGAAGCACCTGTTGAACCGTGACCATGTGGAAATGTTCTGACAGTATGTACAGATTTAATGTCCTTAGATCTAAAATTGGTCTTAAGGAGCCGTCTTTTTTGGGGATCAGAAAGTACAGAGTAGATCCTTGAACCTTGGTACTGTAACTGAACTGGTTATATGGCTCCTTTTGGTAAAAGAGCTTGTACCTCTTGTTTGAGGAGCTGTATGTGCTCTGACGAGAGTTTGTGAGTACAAGGTGGACTATTGGGAGGATTGCTAGTGAGCTCCAGGCAATCACAATGTCAGATAATGTCTGATGTTATGGACTGCCAAATGTGGAGAAAGTGTTTAAGCCTTCCCCTGACAGGTGTTAAATGATCGGGGGGAAGCGTAGGCAAGTGACTGTTTATTGAGGGGAGTTATGCGTTGGCGTGCCCTTATCCATACCCTTAAAATTGTTTCCGCTGTACCCTCCTCTAGAGGAAGATGGTTGAGTGTTGGACTTATGAGGAAGCGTTAGGGTCTGAGGATGTGTTTTTGGACCCTCTCCCATAAGATGAACGGCGAATGGAGCCTCTGCTTTATGGAGACTGAAGTGCTCCTATAGATTTAGCCTCGTCTGTGTCCACTTTCATCTTTTCTAAAGCCTCATCCATTTGAGATCAGAAAAGATGCTGCTTGTCAAAGGGAGTATTTGAAATAGACGGTTGAACTTCTGGTTTAAAACCTGAAATCTTAAGCCAGGCATATTGATGTAAGAGAATGCTAGTGTTAACTTCTCTCACGGCAGCAAAATCACATCTAATAGAAGAATTAGATATGAGTTTTCCTTCTTGGACTAGCTCTTGTGCCTTTTTCTTGTGCTCTTCTGGGAGGTATTGAAGAGCCTTCCATCTCGTCCCAGTGTGCCCGGTCATGCCTAGCTTGTAAGCCCTGCATGTTGGCAATGTGCCAGTGGTTAGCGCCTTGAGCATCCACTCTTTTACCAGATGCATCAATTAATTTAGAGTCTTCATCTGGGGGAGGTACATCCCTAGAGGTCTGTGAGTTTGCTCTCTTACAAGCGTTAGAATCTACCAGTGAGTCCAAAGGAAGTTGTCCTTTATTAAAAATAGGATCAGAGGGTGATGGTTTGTATTTCTTGTCAACCCTAGGTGTTAAAATATAGGCCTGAAAAGGGTCCATAAAAATCTCATCTGCAGGTCTCATCATGCCTTTAAACATAGGAGACTCTGACTACTTGTATGTGAAGAACCTAGTGTGTCAAATGAGAAGTCGTCATCCAAAGCTTCTTTGTGCAGTTTAACTCCATGATATGCTGCTGCCCTGGAAATCAGCTCTAGATAAGAGACATCATCATCTGGAGGTGATGCCGTTGCACGGTATAGATCTGGATCATTATCCATGGGTGGATCAATATTATAATCATCCCAAGGGTCTGTTGGGAAAGGGACATTGAGATTCCTGCGGTGTTATATGTAAGTGGATCTGAGCCTGGCAGTTGTGGTAAAGGTGAAGATGGTGGAGGATGGATAGGATTTGTAAGCAATGTCCTTTTTTTAAGAGGAAACTTATATCCAGTATCCTCTGAACTGACTTTCCTTCTGGAAGGAGTGTTAGCTAAAATGTGTCCAGTATCTGGATTAATGTATAGCTTTTTCTGTTTTGGATCTAATCTGTTCTGTATAACATCTAAGATTGGCTCCGGGGGGTCTGGAAGAACTTCTTTTGATTTCGGTGTCGATGATTTTGGTGCCAAACCGGATTTCTCCTTGTTGTCCTTCGAAGCAATAGGTTTCGGCTCTGAACCGTACATGTCTTTGGGAGTGGAAGGTTTCGGATCCAAAGACGGTCTTGTCTCAACTCGATCCCGAGCAGGAAGGCTTGACTATTTGTTTTGTTGCCTGGCCCAAAGCCTTATGTTTAGTGGAAGAGAATGTATGGGATACAGGGTTTTCTGTACTCATGACACCCTGTCCTGCTGGAATGTCTTCAGACTGCAATTGGATCTCCAGGTCGGAATCTTATTCTGCGAAGAAGGCGGCCTCCTCTTTGTCCGCAGCTGATACTTCATGTTCGGAATTCTTCTCCGAAGATATCTGGATTATGTTGAGAGCTTTGGCACTGCATTTCTCATCGTCGAGGCCTCTTAGTTTTCTTCCTTCTGCTCTGGTGAGAGGCACAAGTTGCAGACTTGGTGAACATCTGTGCAAGGGTACTTGGAGTGGCACTGAGGAAAGAATTTAAACAGTTCGTTCCATAGGAAGAAGGCTGGACCGACGCAGCTAGGCCCGAAGGCCACCCACAATATATTCGACAAAAGATGATAAAATGGATATGCGGAGAGAAGGAAACACACACAATAACAATAGCGTCGAGGGTGCAGTTGATTGCGCACCGAGGGGAACCCGAAGGACGGTTTCGAACCGGAGCACAGCAATACAAGTCAGAACCTGATTGAGGGAAGAAAACAATCTAACAATGGAGTCGATGTCCATGCGCACTATCACCGAAAGGAAAAGTCACCTTACCTCATGACTGTAAAATACTTCTTTGAAGAAAAACAACTTGCAAACATCCACGCCCAACACTAAATGGCAGGAGTATGCAAAGCATGTGTATCTACAGCACACATGTTCACTGGGAAAAAAAACAGGATTCAGGGACGTTATAGTTAGTTGACAATTCACTCGTACAAAACCAGAGAAGTTCGGCTGTTATAGTTAGCTGAGCTAACTATAACTCGCGCCCCCGCAATGCACTGCTGATGACGTCACATATTACATCACTCATGACATGGTCAGTGACATCGCTGATGACTTCACTGATGACATCTCAAATGACATCTCAAATGACATCACTGATGACATCACTGATGACATCACTGATGACATCACTGATGACATCATCCAGTGACTCAGTGTTTCTGAAAAGTTTAAGAATGTTATCTAGATATATGCCAAGGTCTATTGAAGAATGAGAGGATGTATGAGTGTCTGTATGGATGATTCTGTGGGTGCGTGACTGACTGTATAAGTGAGTGATTATACGTGTCTTACTGAATGCATGGGTGAGTGACTAATCTGTGTGAATATCTGTATCAGTCAGTTGGTGTGTAAGTGGCTGCATAGATGGTGTGTAGCTACATGAGTGTCTATATGGGTATATGATTGGTTGTCTGAGTACCTGTATGGGTGCCTGAGTGTCTACGTGGGTGGGTGGGGGGGTGGGTGTGCGACTCCCTGCATGGATGTGTGAGTGGATGATTCACAGGGTGTATGGGTTCATAAGTGTGTCTGTGAGGGGCTGTATGGGTGGGTGAGTGTGTGTATGGCTGTGTGGGTGAGTGTGTGTATAGCTGTGTTGGTGAGTGAAATGATGTCTCAATGATACATGTGAGAGTAACTACATAAGTGAAAGGCAGTATATGTGAGTGTTGGATATATAAGTGACTATATGTGAGAGTGAGTGATTGGGAGAGTGGTGGATGGAGGAATGTTTGTTTCTGTCAGTGACTGTATAAGATAGTAAGTATGTGTTAGTATCTGTATGAATACGTGAGATGGTGTGTGCCTAATTGCATAATGAGTAAATGGCAGTGTGATTGATTTTTTGGGTGACTGACTTAGGTGTGTGAGTATCTGTATAGGTGTACGAGTGCATATATCAGTGGCTGTATTGATCAGTGACTGCGTGTATGAGTGACTGTATGGGTGAGTGCATGTTTTTGTAGACCTATGAATCAGTGAGTGGGTATGTACTAACTGGTATTCGTGTCTATGGTTTCGAGAATGTTAGTCTGTATACTTGAGTAGGTGAATGAAAGGTTATATCAGGGTGTGAGGAGCTGCATCACAAATTAGGTGGATGATGTCAGCAGTGATGTCATCAGTGATGTCACTGACCATGTCATGAGTAATGTAATATGTGACATCAGCAGTGCATTGTGGGGGCGTGAGTTATAGTTAGCTCAACTAACTATAGCAGCCAAATTTCTCTGGTTTTGTACAAGTGAAATGTCCAAATAACTAGAACGTCCCTGAAACCTGTGTTTTTTTCTGTGAATTTCTAAGGTTTTTTTAAATGCTAATTTCTAACTATAACGTCCCAGACGACTATGGGTGTTTTCAGTGAATTTCTAAGGATTTCTAAATGCTGATGTCTAACTTTAATGTAGTAGTCGCGTTTGCTGAGTGGTGCAGAAAGGGGACTGGGCCTCCGACCAGCGCTCAGGAATTCCGCTGCGTTGGACTTACAGGAGGTACCAGGAGGGCTACCTGGCCCCCAAAGTCTCTCAGGAGTAAAGTTGACTTTATCCCCCAACCAGTACTGTGCCAGGAGGTGCATTTGCAGAGTGGTAAAGAAAGGCGAGCGTGGCCTCCGAAGACCTCTTAGCAGTCCCACTGGGTGGGACTTACTGGAGGTAACAGGAGGGGTAGTTGGCACCCAAGGACAACCTTGGGGACCAACTACCCCTCCTATTACCTCTGTAAGTCCCACACAGCAGGATTGGTAACTTCCCATAGCAGGCCACACCCCCTTTGCCCACCACTCTGCAAACACGCTCCCTTGCGCGCTCTTGGATGGGGATTAAAGTCCCCTTTGCTCCTGGGGGTTGTTAGGGGCCGACTCGCCTACCTGACACCGCCAGTAAGCCCCAGATAATGGGATTGCTGAGACGTGGACACAGGCCACAACCACTTTATCCATCACTCTGCAAATGCGCCTCCTGGCACGCTCTTGGTTGGGGGGTGAAGTCCCCTTGCCTCCTGAGGGTCCCCAGGGGCCAACTAGCCCTCCTGATATCCCTAGTAAGCCCCACACAGCTGGACTGCTGAGACTGGTCCGAAGCCACTCCCCCTTTTAACACCACTATACAAACGCGCCTCCTGGCGCACTGCTGCTCGGGATAGGAAGTCCACTTTAGTCCTGAGGTCCTAAGGATACAAGAGGACATTATCGCCCCACCAGCAATGTGCCAAGAGGCGTGTTTGCAGAGTGGCGTAAAAAAGGGGCGTGGCCTCGGACCAGTCTCAGCAATCCCACTGTGTGGGGCTTACTGGAGGTACCTGGTGGGCTAGTTGGCCTCTAAGGACCCTTAAGATTGCAGGGGACTTAATCCCCCAATCCATGTGCCAGGAGGCACGTTTGCAGAGTGGTGCAGAGAGGGAGTGGGGCCTCCGGCGAGATGCCGGCTTCTGTTTTTTTTTATTGTTAGAAGGGGGGCTGTGTGGCCCCCATTCTATTAATATTTTGTGGGCCCTGGGGAGCCCATTTGTTAGACCTGGCACCATTGGCGTGGGTCTCCCTTCCATTTTTCGCTGTTGTCTCCTCTGTTTTTGCTGGTAATAGATGCTCTGGGTGCTGTGCCAGTGCCATAGCGCGAATGCTCCCTGTGTAAAGATGACATGTGAATTGGTATATCCATGATTGGCTTATTTGGTTGACCTGTTAGTCCCTAGTAGCGTGGCCTCTGTGTGCCCAGGGCTGGTAAACCAAATGCTGCTGGTGGGCCTGCAGCGCTGGTTGCTCCACCCAGAGAAGCAGCTTGTAAAGTGTGTCTCAGACCTGCCACTGCAGAGTCTGTGTGCAGTCCAGAACTGCCATCTTGGCTGTGAAGTGCACCCACTTCCCAGCCCCTGAACCTTCCCTTGGCATCATGTAAGTCACCCCTCTGGTAGGGTGCATTGTCTGTGTAAGGTAGGGCATGCCCTGGTGTGTGTAGCATGTCCTAGTAGTGAATTACACCCCGTTGCGTTTTTCACTACTGTAAGGCTACCTGTTCTCCATAGGCCAGAATGGGAGGTTTGACTATTACATTCTATAGTCCTAACTGACCCAAAGAACATGGTAGAAAAATGAATTTAGTATGCCTGAGCTCAGAATATTAAAGTACATCTTTTAGTGAAGTTTATTTTTTATATTCTGTGTTTGAAAATACCACTTTTAGAAAGTAGGTATTTTCTTGCCGAAGCCTTCCAGTGTGCTGTGCTGTTATGTGTATTGGCTGTCTGGTTTTGGAGGGACAGGACAGGCTGAGTCAGACCTGGGTTGAATAGAGAGATCTGCATTGGAGTATGGGGAGGGGTAGCTCCTTGACCTGAATAGGGATGTGCCTGGCAAGGTGAATGCTGGCTCCACCTCCTACTGTGCGTCTGATGGCAGACCCCCTCTTTCTGAAAGGAAGGATGCAGCCTGGTAAACAAAGTGCTCCAGGACTGAGCAGAACTGGTTCTGGCTGGGTTCAGTGCCTTGTAGCTTCTGAGAACAAAGTCTTTTGGGGTATAAATATCTGTGCTGAAACCCCTACAATTTGTATTGCTCCTGGACAACAAGAAAAACCTATGTCCGTGTAAATGAAGGAATCAGCAGGAGAGGACTGTCCTTGTGCTTGTGTGCTGTTTCTTGGACTGGCCCGCAGTGGTTACTACTGGACTTGGAAAAAGAGGAAAAGGACTTTGAAGAGAACTTTTATTTCAACTTGCTAAAGCAATCACCCAACGGCTAGAAGAGAGCTATCCTCCTGATGGAGTCTCAGGCACATCAGAATCCACCATCAGCCTCCTGTTTGCTCCCAGCGAGGATTTCTATCTGCAGGCGAGGCTCCTGTGAGTTCCAGGGCCTCTAGTTCTACTACAGAGAAGAGAGTGCTGAAAATCGTCGCTAACGCCCGTTTGCGAGCCGCCGCAGCTGAAGAGCGTACAAAAAATCATTGCGCTGCTGCCGCTGAGTGCTCACTACCGGAGATCACCGCATCACACGTTTGCGGGCTGCCAACTGCTCGCTAACCCGAGGATCATTGCATGGCATGTTTGCGGGCCTCCAAGTGCTCGCTAACCCAAGATCATCGCATCGAGTTCATCGCTTCACGACATCGCAGCACGGACGCCGGGCGTCCGCCATTTTCATCGCGTCGCTCCCTCGCGGAGCGCCATTTCTTCTCATCGCAATAGGGTCACACACGCAACAGGCTCGGCGCATCATCCTCCCTTGCGGCAAGGATTTCAACGAATCGCCGGCTTAGGGTGGAGAAGTTTGTCGCTTTGTCCTGCACACAGATCAGCGCATCCTCCTCCCTTGCGGCAAGGATTCAACGCATCGCTGGTCTCGCGTGAGAAAAATCATCGCTACAGCTCCTTAGCAACATTTTGGTTGTTTTGCAACAGAATCCAGGTACTTTGTAAGGGAAAGGGTCGCAAACACCACTGCTTTGAACTGAACTCCTCTTTGCACACTTTGAACTATTTTTGCAGCATTTCAAGAGTAACCCTATTTTCTAGTATTGTGGCTTTTTACTGTTATTGGTCTTGTGTAAGTCTATATATAAAGATACTTATTTTTTATAACTACTTGTGTGGTGTCCCTTTGTAGTGTTCCTCACTGTGTTACTGTGTATGGTCATAAATGCTTCACACACTGCCTCTGAGATAAGCCTAGCTGCTCGTGCTACGTTACCACAGGGTTGAGCAGGGGTTATCAAAGGGTATAGCCCGCTTACTCTGACTTAGGAAGAAGGGTCCCTACTTGGACAGTGGCCACCCATTGCCAACTAGAGACCCCCATCTCTAACACCATCCCCAGGGCAATGCCACATTTTTATTTTTTGAATCTCTTTGTAAAGGAGGGGGCCGCACAGCCCCCCCTCCTGAGGCCATTACTGGCCCCGGGGACCCCATCCCCCGGGGCATTGCCTCTTTTAAAACAATTAAAAAAAAATATATATTATGGGAGGGAGACAGCATGGCCCCCCCCTTCCCTAGGCCTCTTTTGGCCTCGGAGACCCCATGCCCGAGGCCTGGCCTCAATGTTGAGATCGCGTGGGATCCCCAATGCCCTCACGGTGCCTGCCAGCTCCCTGCCTCCTGCAGGAGCCGGCATTGCTTATAGGTAAAAGGAGCTGCTTATATGCAGCTCCCTTTGCCCAAAAGCAATTTCACTTTGCTTCATGGAAACGAGAGCAGGTTTCCTGCTCTTGCTTCCATGAAGCAAAGCAGTGTTTGCTATGACAAGGCGGGTGCCATGGGCCCGCCCGGTCACAGCAAACTGAAATGTCCTGGGTGTGAGCACCCTGGGACATTGCTGGAGCTGACCCTGGGTGGTGGCGGTCCCCAAACCCATGGAGGGCTCCAAGAGGGGGGGCCACGCGGACCCCATCCCAACATATATGTAGCCCAGAGGAGGTGGTGGTCCCCGGGTCTGCAACGGACCCACGTATTTGAATAATTAGTGCCCCGGGGAGGTGGTGGTGGTCCCAGGGGCAGTGTGGGGGGGGGGGCACGAGCAACCCCACACTTACCATTTCAAGTAGTCCCAGGGAGGTGGCGGTCCCCGGGTCTTGGAGGGCCGCGAGACCCCTGCCCTAAATAAAGTAAAGCCCCGGGGAGGTGGCAGTCCCCGGGGCTGTGGGGGTCCAAGCGGGCCCCTGCTACATAATTTTGCATTGCCCCCAGGACCTGGCCCCACCCGGGGGCTTAAAATAAAAGAAGCGCGGGATACCGCGCTTAATTTTTTTAATTTTCAGCTGGATTTGCGCAACCGACGCGACTGGGACCCCCTGACCAGGCCTAGGGAATCAAGGTGTTTTTACCCTGCCCCCTTTTCTTGTTTTTTAATATCTTTCGCACCTTTTTGCTTGTGAATACTGAGTCACAAGATGGCTGCCAACACTTCCTGGTTTGAAGTGTTGGTAGTCAATCAGAAACAAGCTTGTGATCAGGAGGTTCACCCAATCAGATCTCACAATTCTCAAATATCGATATCTGTAAATGTTTAAATTTCTCAAAAACTACAGAACGGATTTACGCCATTTAAAGAAAAGCGTGCTTTCTGGACCAAAATCTACATTTTTGCCAAATTTGGTGTAATGCCGTGTCTAAAGTTTCTTATGGAAATTAACTATGGAGAAAACACATTTTGGGGCCCCCCTTTTATCTCAGCCCCAGCTTGACGAATCACCCCAAAACTTTCAATACAGGAGCTGACCTGAGCGGGCCATTGATTTTCAAGTACAAGTTACTTACCTTCAGTAACAATTTATCTGGTAGAGACGATTCTAGCCGCAGATTCCTTAACGTAGAATTATCCCCAGGCGTGAGACTAGACCCGGAAAACTTTCTTTTTGCCCCAGCATCCCTGCGCGCCTGGGGGTGGTACTATGTGACTCCGCCCTGACGTCGTCCACGGGCGTGACGTCAGCGAGGTCCTATAAGCCCCACCCTGGCGCGCTGACATCAGTTTTCTACGGAGAACTTTTCCGCGCCACAACGCGGAGACATCACAAGCAAAACTGTGGAGAGTATGGGAACAGTGTGCGAAAAAGCAGTGAAACAGAAAAGAGAAAAACGAAAGATGAGGAACAGCACTTGTTGGAAAAGTGCCAAGCACTAAGGTACAAAAAGCCATAGCAGGGAAAGCCATGCCAGTGAAAGAGCAGAGCACCGCTCCGAGGAACACCCTTTCAAGCTAAGGCGACATCCTCCCTGGAGGCAGAAAGCATATGAAAAACACCATAGCAGAAGAGATAGAGAGAGAGAGACTGCAATCACAATCCACGACAGCAAAGGGAAACAAGCCCGGAACAGAGGAGTATTCATCCACCAGATGACACAATCAAGGAGGGACGTATCCCCTGAAAGGAGCGAAAAGGCAGAGGCACAAGCAAAATAAAAAACAACGGAGAGGACTGCAAGGGAATCAGAAACCCCAAGCAAGTAAAAGGGAGAATAGTAAAAGTAGGCCCCCACACTGGAGAAAAAACCAGGGTGGAGGGACACAGAAGCACACATGAACCAAACGACCATGTATCATAAGGGAAGGGGTGGAACAATCAAGCAGAACGAAGCATCCTGTCCAGGAAGAAGCGAAGCGCACACCCAGAGAAGACAAGTCACCAGGAGGGAGGCGAGTGCAGAAAACCAAACTGAAGGTCCTTGCAGAACGGGGAGGAAGGGCGGGCCGTGAAGGAATCTGCGGCTAGAATCGTCTCTACCAGATACATTGTTACCGAAGTTAAGTAACTTGTACATCTGATGGAGACTACTAGCCGCAGATTCCTTAACGTAGAATAGATACCCGAGCCATACCCAGAGGGGAGGAGGGCCTGCGAGAGAACTTCCCCAGTAGGAAGAAACAAAGGGCCCCAGCAGGGGACGTGCCACGAGGACAAAAAGGGTGGCCCAGCTCCCACCAAGCAAAAGTAAGCAAGAACAAGGCGAAGGGAAGACTAGGAGACCCCAAGCCCATTCAAGGCACAATGGCCACAAACCCTCCTAGGGACAGACCGTGGCAGAGGAGCACCCAGGAGGAAAAGAACGACCCCAACTCCAGGGAGAAGAGGTAGAACCGGAGGCAGAGCCTGCCGTAGGAAAACACACAGCGACAGAGGACAGCTGAACAGGCATCAGCCCCAAGGAAGCAGGCAAGGCAGGAACGGCTCCCATAAGAAGAAAGGCACAGGTGCGCAAAGCCCCAGCAGAACAAGAGGCAGGGGCACAAGAGAACACAGTAAGGGCCACGGCGGTGGACGAGCAGGTGTGCACAGCCGACAGCTAACAGTACCATGGATCAGTGCACCCAGAACAAGCCGGGCAGAGGCCAGGGAATTTCAGAACGATCCACAAGGAGGATCGTTCTAAGACACACACCGACCCACGAAGAGAAGTGGGACCAGCCAGAAGAGAAAAAGGGGAGACACGGAGGACGGACCCAGCCGTCAACCAGAACACAAGAAAGTCAGGAGAAACCAGCCCCCCTGGAACACCAGGCAGAGGACCAGGCCGAAACGCCGGACAGGAAGGCGGAGACGCCACAACACCGTAGACAGCATACCAGACTGGTCGAGCGATGTAGCGAACACCGAGAATTACAGAACCTGGAGCAGCGCAAGCCGCGCCCAGAAAAGACACAAGAGACCGCACCAGCGGTATACAGTGATGCGAGGAAAGGCAGGGAACAGGACTGGGCGACCATATCTACCCAGCGCAGGACAGAGCTATGCAATAACTACAAGCACCCTACATAGGGTATGATACATCCAAAGAAAACATGGGAACACCTCTTAGGGAAAAATCCAGCAGCAGAGGACAACAACATAAAGGACCTGCAGATAGAACCACAGACAGCTCGCCAATCAGCCAAACAAAAAACGTACAGAAGGCTCAACCTGAGGACACATACCATAAAAGCCAAAGGGGCTGTACCAGCAGCCAACAGCACAAAAGGGTCAACCGAAGGACCCCGAAGGCACGCCAACCCACACAGAATACACAGACGGTCCAACCAAGCCACTAGACCCCCGAAAAGAAGGGTGGGATAACGCCTCCCATTAAGCAGCAGAGGGCCGACAAGCAAAGTTTACGGAGGGGGAGGAGGGCAGAGCCCCGCAAGGATCCGCTGAATGGTGCCATCTGCATGGGTGTAAAACAAAAGCACCCCATCAAAAGGCAGGTCAACCAGACGCTCCCTAACATTCTCAGGGAAAACGCTATCCATCAACCAAGCATGGCGACGGAGAGCTACTGAACTTGCCATATTGCTGCCGAGAGCATCAGAAACATCCAGGGCCGAACGACGAATAAACGCAGCCAACTCCCGGCCATCCATCACATTGCGCCGCAGATCAGCGCAGACACCTTCGTGAGAGGCAGAAGACAGAAGCTGGAAGTAGCCCTGGCCAACACACAAAGCGTTTCGAGCGCTCGCAAAGCAGCACTAGAGGAAGCGAAGAGGTTACGCCCCCATGAAATCAACCAACGGGCCGACCCGTGACGGAGGAAGCAACACCAAAGGTAAGGAAGGAAGAGCTGTCTGCAGAAGAGGGCCCTGGGTAGAAGTGTGGTAAGAAAGGCAGACTGGATCATGCGGAGCAGGACGGTGGCGGTGGAGGAGCGACTGGGGCACCGTATCCCACGTGGCAGGACGCCCCCAGAACAGAATTATGGAGCGAAGCTTCGAAGGGAAGAAGCACCTCCCGTCCACCAGAGCCCTGATGAGAACCTCAAGCAAACGGTCCGTAGGGACTGGGGTGGCGGGGTCGCCCATGTGCAAAATGCCAGCGGCCGTGGAAATGGCCCGGGCAAAGGCTGCACTCGCCTCTGTAAGGCGTCGTGGGGGGGGGGGTCAATTCCTCCGTGGGTGACTGCCATCCCAAAGACCAGCTGGAGGAAGAAATGGCCAGCCCTGGAATGGTGGAAGATTCGGGGGGGGGGGGGGGGGGGGGGGGAGCAATTCCTCCGTGGGTGACCGCCATCCCAAAGACCAGCTGGAGGAAGAAATGGCCAGCCCTGGAATGGTGGAAGATTCACAGACGAGTGGGGGACCTGAGGCGCCTCTGGGGAAGGCTGTGGCCACGGGGACGGCGAAGATCCCTCCCTGGAAGACTCCAGGGAAAAGGCCATGGCGCGGCATCCCGTCTCCAGGGAAAAAGAAACAAAAAGTTGACAAACCTCTGGAGAGGAGGGGGCCTCTGGAGAAGAGTCGACGACCCGACGCAGGCACGGCGGGGTGGAGTCCGCCACAGGCGCCGGTGTGACGTCGACCTGCGCCGGAGGGGACGCAGAGACTACCTCCTTCACCATTTGCGCCCCAGGAGATTGGAGCGGGCCAGCTACGGGCCGGCGAGAGAACGGCACCGAAAAGGCGAAGATTCGACCTCCAATGAGGCAGCCGCCTGCGTGAAGAGACGAGAGAAACCCGGGGACGTGCTCCGCCCCCTACCAGCACCTGCGGCACCGCCAGGGCCGACAGCTATCGGCACCTGAGCAGCGTCAGCTCGGCTTCTGGCAAGGCAACCACCTGCCCAGAAGACCCAGGAGGACTCGAGGGCGAGCTGCGAGTCCCGGCGATCTCCCGCGACACCACAGGGACCCCCTCGGGGGTTTGCGGCGAGGCAGAGGCGCTGTGGGCCTAAGAGGGCCGCACCCCGACGACACCACACCTCCAGAAACTGAAGCCGAACCTGTCGGCGCCCAAGCAGTCGGTGACGCCGCGGAAGGCCCCGTCCTTGGCAAGGGATCCGTGGACGTGCCAGGAGGAGGAGAAGCCAAGGAAGCCTGCAGAGTCGCAGCATAGGCCTCCATTTGGGGACCAGGCTTCGGGGACAAGCGATAAGACTTACCGACGGGCGAGCGACGCCCTAGGGGCTTCAGTGCGCGGGGAATGGACGAGGAGACGACACCGAACTGGACAACCGGGCCAAAAGGAGCTTCATCCGGCGCTCCCGCCGGGACTTAGGTTTCAGATGCTGGAAAGCACCGCAGTCCGTGGAATCATTGTGCTCACCCAAACACCACATGCAAATAGGATGAGGGTCCGTCACTGACATCTGACGAGCGCAAGACGAGCACGCCTTAAAGCCCGAAGGCATTCGCACACTGTTCAACAACGCAAAGCATGAAAAGAAGGACTGAAAACAGGTCAGGGACACGATCCGGGTCCGTGTTGCACGTGGAAAAGAAGGAACATGATGTCAGCACGCCGGGGTGGGGCTAATTTGACCTCACTGACGTCACGCCCGCGGACGACGTCAGAGTGGAGTCGTGTGGTACCGCCCCCCGGCACGCAGGGATGCTGGGTCAAAGAAAGTTTTCCGGGTCCAGTCTCACACCTGGGGATAATTCTACGTTAAGGAACCTGCGGCTAGTAGTCTCTATCAAATAGTTTTGCTAACTCAAGCCCCACAATGCACTGCGGATGACGTCACAAATTACATCACTCATGACCTGGTCAGTGAATACACTGATGACATTATCCAGTGACTGTGTTTCTGTAAAGTTTAAATGTTTGATAAATACATATATATATATATGTAACGCGTCTGAGGCGGACACTTGTCTAAATCAATACGGTGATTAAACAAGAAATATGACACTTTGAAACCGTCTTTGTCTAATTTCTGGGAAACAACGTGAGTGTGGTCCGTACCTGCTCTGTATTCCCTCCGTGGCACTGGAGGGTCAGGACTTTGTGTGTATGTATGTGTATGTATATATATATATATATATACACATATATATATATATATACACACACACACACACACACACACACACACACACACACACACACACAAAGGTGTATTGAAGAATGAGTGGGTGTAGGAGTGTCTGAATGGATGATTTAGTAGATGCGTGACTGACTGTATAAGTGAGTGATTAGACGTGTCTTACTGAATGCGTGGGTTAGTGACTAAACTGTGAATGTCTGAATCAGTCTGTCAGTTGGTGTGCAAGCGGCTGCATGGGTTGGTGAGTAGCTACATGAGTGTCTATATGGGTATTGATTGGTTGTCTGAGTATCTGTATGGGTGCCTGAGTGTCTGTGTGGGTGGGTGGGGTGTGTGACATTGTGTTGTGTTTCAATTTAGATGCCCTTACATAGGTTTCCCTGAATCATATCCTTATATAGGCACAATTCGCATTGCCCTTATTTAGGCATAGAATCCCAGTCCTTATTTAGGCATTAGCCATGCTATCCAAATACAGGCATGGTCACCTACATCCGTCCATCCCACGTCACAACGAGTTCTTAGAAACCACACCCTTAAGCCATCGGGACTTTCCCTAGCTAGGATTATTGATTTCTCCAAGAACTCATCTATTATGCATGAACTACTATTCCTTAGGGGTTCATTCATGACGTCTTCCTCTGCCCGACTTTACGTCAAAGCTAGCATTCCTAAGTACCTTCCAGGTATAAATATACCTTCTCTTACCATGGCAAACCACGACTCGGCACGGCTCAGCTCGATACGGCTCACCACAGCAAGTTCGGAAGGAATTAGAGTCCCCGCCTGACACACAGACCAGACGATGTCATCCCTGCTCGCAGAGAATCCAGCTTCCAGTGTCTGACTCCCTTCGCGGGGTGTTGCAGTTTGAGATTCGGAAAGAGATTCCCATCCCTCTCATTCTAAGGTATGGAGCGGACTAGAACCTAGAGGGACTCTTGGCATATAAACTTAGTATATACCACACTATAGAAAACAGCACCTACTTCTTGTACTACACTTAGGTTAGGTACACTGGGGTAGAACCATTTAGAAGCATCAGACGAGTATTCACTTTTTAGCCTGTGTTATTTATGTATGTATAATATGAATATATGTCATAGCTAAAAGACAATGCTAATGCAGTATCATTTCTTCTTACTGCTTATGCTGTGCGTATTATATCTTGCTTACTGTCTAATGATTGTAACAGCTCATATCTCTTACACGAGAAACAAGACTGTTCAATAAATCCTTTTATTGAAACGCCCGTCTATCTATTTCTGTGTAACTCTGAAGAAACTAAGCATGCACGATTGACTGAGTGAAACTGTTACCTATTGTTTCCACGATTCTGAGACCCGTTCCGATTCTAAGGGAAACAAAGTTGTCATGTTTATGCAGTTGTCAGAAACTACTCCCTTCTTGATTATTCGAGAAGTTTGAGTTAGCTGGTACACAAGTAATTAAGTTTAATGTGCTTGATAGAGGCATACTGACCTTAGTCCTATGCAAAAACTATAGTGTATATTATTCCAATGCGCAGAGCTTATAAGGGAACTAGGAACTACCCTACAACTGTGCATAGATGTGAGTGGGTGATTCACTGGGTGTATGGGTTCAAGAGTGCATCTGTGAAGGGCTGGGTGGGTGAGAGTGCATGGGTGTATTGGTGAGTGAATGGATGTTTCATTGGTACATGTGTGAGTAACTACATATGTGAAAGGCAGTATATCTGAGTGTTGGAAAATACACATGACTATATGTTAGAGTGAGTGATTGTGAGAGTGGCTGTATGGATGAGTGTGTGCATGTATCAGTGGTTGTATAAGAGTATGTGTTAGTATCTGCATGAATAAGTGAGGTGGTGTATGTATAACTGTAAAGGTGAGTAAATGGGAGTGTGATTGATTCTTTGCATGACTGACAAGGTGTGTGAGTAACTATGGATGAGTGGCAGTGTGTGAGTGTCTGTATAGGTGTATGAGTACATATGATAGTGCAGTATTACTGCATGTATGAGTGACTGTATGGGTGAATGAGTAGATGTGTGTGTAGACCTAGGAATCAGTGAGTGGGTAAGTAAAAGCTGCTATTGGTGTGTCTATGGTTTCAAAAAGGGGAGTCTGTATTTTAGATTGGGTGTATCAAAGGTTATATTAGGGTGTGAGGAGGTGCATCAGATTATCACCTGGAGGATGTCATCTGTGATGTCATTTAAGATGTCATCAGTGATGTTACGGACCATGTCATGAATGATGTAATATGTGACGTCATCAGCAGTGCATTGCGGGGGGGCAAGTTACAGCTAGCTCAACTAACTATAACGGTTGAATTTCTCTGGTTTTGTACGAGTGAAATGTCCAACTAACTATAACGTCCCTGAAACCTGTGTTTTTTTCAGTGAATTTCTAAGATTTTTAAAAGAATTTCGAACTAGAACGTCCCTGAAACCTACGTTCTTTCAGTGAATTTCAAAGGTTTTTTTAAATGCTAATTTCTAACTGTAACGTCCCTGAAACCTATGTTATTTTCAGTGAATTTCAAAGGTTTTTAAAATGCTAATTTCTAACTATGCCTACCGAGGTAGGACATGTGCAGGAAGAGGAAAAGGGCACAGAAAGAAGCAAGAGAAATGCAGAAAGAGACAACAGCAGTCCAGAAAGAGGAAGAAAGGCCCAGAAAGAAGAAAGATATGCATAAAGAACCAACAGAGGTCTAGAAAGAGGCCTTGTTGCAAAGTCATCCTGTGCCCTGGACACCCCCCAACTTTTTGCTTACTGGTACTGGTGGTAACTGACTGACAGACCCTGGGCTCTGACTAACCAGGCCCAGAGCCAGTGCTATGCTGAAAGACACTTAGAATACAGTGAAACACCTACATACACTAGGGTACACTATGGGTTGGGGTACCCCTGTGATTGGCATGTCCTAACCTGTAAGGCCCTAGTACATAATAGGGCAGGTGGATTAAAACTACCTCTAAGTCCCTAGCATATAATAGGGCATGGCAGTTTAGAGGCCAGCAGCCCTTCTCTGCACTTGCATGTGTGCACTGCTGAGCCTGAGGTTAGTTTAACAGCAGCCCTGTGTGTGCAAAAAGAGGCAAGAGAGGTGAAGAAATAGGGAAGAAGGGTGCAGAAAGCAAGAGAAGTACAGAAAGAAGCAAGAGAAGTATAGAAAGAAGCAACTGAGGTGTAGAAAGAGGGAAGGGGTGCAGAAAGAGGCAAGAGAAGTGCCGAAGGAAGCAACAGAAGTTCAGATAGAGAGCAGCAGAAGTGAAGAAACAGGCAGAAGAGGAGCAAAAGAGGGAACATTGGTGCATATAAAAAGGTAGAAGAGGGGTGCCAAAAGAGGGGTGCAGAAATGTACAAGAGAGGTGCAGAAAGAAGCAAGAGTATTGCAGTAAGAAGAAACAGAGGTGCAGAAGGAGGCAAGAAGGGTACAGAAAGAGGCAAAAGAAGAGCAGAAACAAGCAAAAGATGCGGAAAGAGGCTAGTGGGGTGCACAAAGAGGATAGAGAGGTGCACAAAGAGGCAAGAGGTGCAGAAAGAGGGAAGTGGGATACAGAAAGAAGCAAGAGAGGTATAGAAAGACGCAAGAGAAGTGCAGAAAGAAACAACACAGGTGCCGAAAGAAGCAAGAGCAGTGTAGAAAGGCATGAGAAATGCAGGAAGAAGCTAAGGAGGTGCAGAAAGAGGCAAGAGGGTTGCAGAAAGAGGCAAGAGGGTTGCAGAAAGAAGCAAGAGGGGTGAGGGAAGAGGGGTTCAGAAAAAGGCAAAAGGGGTACAGAAACAGGTAGGAGAGGTACAGAGAGGCAAGAGGGATGCAGAAAGAGGCAGGAGGGGTGCAGAAAGAAGGAAGAGAAGTGCAGAAAGAAGCAACAGAGGTGCTGAAAGAGGCACAAATGGTGCAGAAAGAAGCAACAGAGGTACAGAAAGGGGCAACAGATGTGCAGAAACAGGCAGGAAAGGTTCAGAAAGAGGGAACAGAGGTGTGGAAAGAGGGGTGCAGAAAGAGGCAAGAGGGGTGCAGAAAGAAGCAAGTGAGGTGCAGAAAGGCAACAGAGGTGCAGAAAGAGGCAACAGAGGTGCAGAAAGAGGCAACAGAGGTGCAGAAAGAGGCAACAGAGGTGCAGAAAGACACAAGATGTGCAGAAACAAGCAAGAGAAGTGCTGAAAGGGGAAGAGAATTGCAGTAAGACGCAACAGAGGTGTAGAAAGCGGCAAGAGAAGTTCAGAAAGAGGCAAGTGAGGTACAGAAAGGCAAGAGGGGTGCAACAAAGGGAAGAAGGGTGCAGAAAGAAACAAAAGTGCAGAAAGAAACAAAAGAAGTGCAGAAAGAAGGAACAGTGGTGTAAAAAGAGGAAAGGAGGTGTAAAAAGAGGAAAAAGGGGTGCAGAAAGATGCACGAGGGGTACAGAAAGAGGCACGAGGGGTACAGAAAGAAGCAAGAGATGTGCAGAAAAAAGGAACAGCGGTGCTGTAAGAGGCAACAGCGGTGCAGTAAGAGGCAACAGCGGTGCAGTAAGAGGCAACAGGGGTGCAGTAAGAGGCAACAGGGGTGCAGTAAGAGGCAACAGGGGTGCAGTAAGAGGCAACAGGGGTGCAGTAAGAGGCAACAGGGGTGCAGTAAGAGGCAACAGGGGTGCAGTAAGAGGCAACAGGGGTGCAGTAAGAGGCAACAGGGGTGCAGAACGAGGAAAGAGGGGTGGAGAAAGAAGCAAGTGAGGTGCAGAAAGGCAACAGAGGTGCAGAAAGAGGCAACAGAGGTGCAGAAAGAGGCAACAGAGGTGCAGAAAGAGGCAACAGAGGTGCAGAAAGACGCAAGATGTGCAGAAACAAGCAAGAGAAGTGCTGAAAGGGGAAGAGAATTGCAGTAAGACGCAACAGAGGTGTAGAAAGCGGCAAGAGAAGTTCAGAAAGAGGCGTGAGGTACAGAAAGGCAAGAGGGGTACAACAAAGGGAAGAAGGGTGCAGAAAGAAACAAAAGTGCAGAAAGAAACAAAAGAAGTGCAGAAAGAAGGAACAGTGGTGTAAAAAGAAGAAAGGAGGTGTAAAAAGAGGAAGAAGGGGTGCAGAAAGATGCACGAGGGGTACAGAAAGAGGCACGAGGGGTACAGAAAGAGGCACGAGGGGTACAGAAAGAAGCAAGAGATGTTCAGAAAAAAGGAACAGCGGTGCTGAAAGAGGCAACAGGGGTGCAGTAAGAGGCAACAGGGGTGCAGTAAGAGGCAACAGGGGTGCAGTAAGAGGCAACAGGGGTGCAGTAAGAGGCAACAGGGGTGCAGTAAGAGGCAACAGGGGTGCAGAACGAGGAAAGAGGGGTGGAGAAAGAAGCAAGTGACCTGTAGAAAGAAACAAAAGAAGTGCATAAAGAAGGAACAGAGGTGCAGAGAAAGGCAAGAAAGGAGCAGACACGAGGTGTGCAGAAAGAAGCAAGAGAGGTGCAGAAAGAAACAAAAGAAGGGCAAAAAGAAGGAACAGAGGTGCAGAAAGAGGCAAGAGGGGTGCTGAAAGAGGTAAAATGGGCGCAAAAAGAAGCGAGGTGCAGAAAGAAACAAAAGGAGTGCAGAAAGAAGGAACAAAGGTGCAGAAATGGGCAAGAAGGGTGCAAAAAGATGGGGCATCACACGCTGTATCACGCATCTACAGGGTAACCATCGGGGAAGGATTGAATGGTTCCCTGAAAGCTTGACAGGGATGGGAAATGGAACTAGGCCATCCCATTACAAACGAAGCCTGGGCATACTGTTGCCAGCAGACTGAGCGCATTACAGTTAACAGCAGATTTAGGATCAAACATTTTAAATTCCTTCAACGCATGTATTAAACTTCTGTGAAAATGCACCAACTTCAATTGCGTGATAGTGATAAATGCGACCGCTGTGGGAGAGACGGGGCGGGGTTCCAACACGTTGCATGGGAATGCAGACTTGTAGCATGCTTCTGGACTGGGGTGGCAGCAGCTCTGGGGGACATGACTGGGGGGCAGTTTTAACTTACACACAACATGGGCCTTCTGGGATACCTCCCTAGGCACAAAGGCAACATTAAGCGTTTCCTGGCTCTGGGCATCCTCCTCGCCAAGCGTAAAATTGCATACAGATGGGGTAGGGGCAGGGCGCCCAAATTCAAGGATTGGTTAGACGCCTCACTCACTGCTAGGAGCAAAACACTATATACGCTGAGCTACTCCCTGCCCGCTCGTGGCCCCGGGACATCTGGGAACCCCTCACATCTACTTGCTGAAAGAAACAGTGTGTGTCACTGACGCCAACGCGGCGAATGGGCAAACTAATTGCCAAACGGAGGCTGCTGGATCTCAAAATAGCGAGGTGGCTCTCTAGATCACCTGCTGTGTAAATCTGTATACCTCTCATGTTGATGCCAGACCTAATGTACTGTGTCCCACACTCAAAACCTAGCATCCTTTTTGTTCTTTATGCACTGTATCATCGTATTTTTGCACTGTAAATGAAATGCCCACCAAGTATTGTTTTTGTTAGTACTGTAATACTAAAAATGCCAATAAACCGATTCCCCCCCCCCAAAAAAAAAGAGGGGTGCACAAAGAGGGAAGAGGGGTATGAAAGGGGCACGAGGAGTGCAGATAGAAGCAAGTGGAGTGCAGAAAGAAGCAACAAATGTGCAAAAAGAAGCAAGAGGGGTGCAAAAGACGGAAGAGGGTTGCAGAAAGAGGCACGTGGGGTGCAGAAAGATGCACGATGTGCAGAAAGAAACAAAAGGGCAGAAAGGAGGAACAGAGGTGCAGAAAGAGGCAAGAGGGGTGCAGAAAGAGGCAAGAGGGGCGCAGAAAGAGGCAAGAGGGATGCAGAAAGAGGCAAGAAGGGTGCAGAAAGAAGTGAGAGGTGCAGAAAAACAAGAGAAGTGCAGACAAAAGGGTCAGAGGTGCAGAAAGAGGCAAGAGGGGTGCAGAAAGAAGTAACAGAGGTGTGGGAAGAAGGGTGGAGAAAGAGACAAGAATAGTGCAGTAAGAAGCAACAGATGCAGAAAGGGGGAAGAGGGGGTGGAGAAAGAGGCAAGAGGGGTGGAGAAAGAGGCAAGAGGGGTGCAGAAAGAAGCAAGAGGGGTGCAGAAAGAAGTGCAGAAAGAAACAAAAGAAGTACAGAAACAAGGAACAGAGGTGCAGAAAGAGGCAGTAGAGGTCCAGAAAGGGGGAAGAGGGGTGCAGAAAGAGGCAAGAGAGGTGCAGAAAGAGGCAACAGGGGTGCACAAAGAAGCAAGTGAGGTGCAGAAAGAGGCAAAAGAGGTGCCAAAAGTATCAGATTTGCAGAAAGAGGCAAGAGAAGTACAGAAAAAGAAAGAAAGGTGCAGAACGAAGCAACAGAAATGCAGAAAGAGGCAAGAGAGGCGCAAAAATAAGCAAGAGTCGCTTCCACACCATTAGTACCAATGTAACACCCACATTTAGCAATAAGTAACAGGTGACCATTCTAGGTCTGCAAAGGACCTTCCACCACGCTGTAACACTTGTCGCTGCATTTTTTATAACGTTTGAGCGAATATAATTGTGCGAAAGTCGGTACAGCCAACAGTTGCATAATTCCAGTGGCCCTGCTCATACCTCGGACTAGGTCCAGAAGTGCTCCTTAGTGATTCCTCCTCTTTTTTGTCTCATTGAGTTCATAGTTTAGCTTCTATGGAAACGAGGAAGACTAAACCTGAGGTTACCACTCCACAACACACACAATTACTCTCTATAACACATAATCCCAGTCTAAATAATTACTAAACACTAAATACCACATACTTCCTATCCACATAATTTCACTGCACAACATACCACATAATTCCACTACACACAACTTACATCCACTCCACTCCACAAAACATTAGTAAAAACGTATACATTTATAATGTCAATAGCTCTAACTCCTGCAAATGCAAGTCCTATTACATTACACTGGTAGTCTCATTTTTTGAGTGGTGGAGAAAGGGTGATGGGCCTCCGACCAGCGCGCAGGAATTCCTCTGCGTAGGACTTACAGGAGGTACCAGGAGGGCTTCTTAGCTCCCAAAGTCCCTCAGGAGTAAATTGGACTTCATCCCCCAACCCGTAGTGTGGCAAGGGGCGCGTTTGCAGAGTGGTGTAAAAAGGAGTGTGGCCTCGGACCACCTCTCAGCAATCCTACTGTGTGGGGCTTACTGGAGGTAAGTGGTGGGCTAGTTGGCACCCAGGGACCCTCAGGATTCAAGGGGACTTAATCCCCCAACCCAGAACGCACCAGGAGGCGTGTTTGCAGAGTTATTCAAAGAGGGGGTGAAGCTTCCGCTTATCCTTTCTTTTTTTTCTGTTTGAAGAAGAGGGGCTTTGAGGCCCCCCTTCTCTCAATAGATTTTGGCCCCCAGGGAACCCATCCCCCCAAGGCTGGACTCATTTTTTATTAAATTTTTTGTTTTTTTTAAATGGCAAGGCGGCTGCATGGCACCCCTCCCGAGGCCGATTACGGCCCCGGGTACTCCATCCCTCGGGGCATGGCCATATTTATTTATTTTAAAGGGGGGCCATGGCGGGCCTCTCCTGAGGTCTTTTTCAGCCCCGGGAACCCCATCCCCCAGGGCCAAGCCTTGTTTAAAAAATATATTTATGTAGAAGGGAGGTGGGCCACTATTGGCCCGGGGACCCCCATCCCCGGGCCTGGCCTTAAACTGGGGACCATAGGGAGAGTCTCAATGCCCCCGTGGTCCCAGCCGGCTCCCCACCTCCTGCAGGAGCCGGCATTGTTTTTGGGCAAGGGGAGCTGCTAACCTGCAGCTCCCCTTGTCCAGAAGTCATTCTGTTTTGCTTTTTGGAAGCGAGAGCAGATTTCCTACTCTCGCTTCTAAGAAGCAATGTTTGCTATGGCAGGACGGGTATCGATATTTTTATTTCTCATTCACTACTGAACCGATTTCACTATTTTTAAAAAAAGTCGCTTTCTGAACCAAGAGCCATTTTTTTGCCAAATTTGGTGTAATTCCATTCAGCAGTTCAGGTTGTAGCCATGTCTAAAGTTGAAGCGGGGGAGAGGTTTCTCCATATTAATTTGTATAGGAAACGTTAGACAAAGCTACAGCCCGAACTGCTGAACGGAATTACATCAAATTTGGAAAAACAGTAGCTTTTGCTTCAGAAAGCGTTCTTTTTGTTAAATGGTGTAAATCCGTTCTGTAGTTTGAGAAATAAAAAAAAAAAATTAAATATTGATATCTGGCTGCCGCAGTGGATCCGCAAACCCTCGCGAGCACGAGCTTTATTCTGATTGGCTGCAAACTCACCAAACCAAAAAGTGTTGGCAGCCATCTTCTGACTCGGTTGAACCGAGTCATAAGAAAAAAGGTTAAAAATGAAGAAAAGGGGGCAGGGTAGAAACACCCTGACCACCTCAGCCTGCTATGGGGGTGCCCTAGGGCAAAAAAAGCATTTTTTAAAAATTTCAGGCAGGATTCGCGGACCTTCCGCGAATCTCGCCAAAAATATTTTTTTTTTTAAAAAGAAGCGCAGTGTCCGCGCTTTGTTTTAATTAGCCCCTGGGTGGGTCAGGTTCCTGGGGCAATGTGGTAAATATCTGCGGGGTCGTGCAGGCCCCCGCAATCCCGGGGACAGCCACCTCCCAAGGGCATTGCCATTGCACAATAATGAGTCGGGGGGCCTCATGGGTCCTCCAAGCCCTGGGGACAGCCACCTCCGTAGTAAAAGAGACACTCTTGTGGTTTGGCACCCTATGATGACCTTCAACTACCCCCATTTTAACTGACTTTAGTGTGCTATTTTACCCTAGCCTGGATTTATGAGACTGTCCTGCATATGCCGGTCTCTCTTCTTTCTTGTAATCTTGCAGTCTTTCAGTGGGAGCTGTCACGGAGTAGAATAGTCTTGCCAAGGGTAGAAGGTGTGGGATCTGCATTTGAAAGCGTGAGAGGGAGAGAGAGGTCTGGAATGTACTCTCCGGTTTCGAAGTGCAGTGTTGTGAGCGGTGGTGCACACATGTGCTCAGTGTTGCTTAATGATGAGTTCTTACTATTGGCTTTGACATGGTCTCATGTCATTCTTGTTTTCTGACTTTTCCTTGCTTATGAGTTCTGACTATTGGCTTTGACATGGCTTCATGTCATCTTGTTCTCTGACTTTGACTATTGGATTTGACAGGGCCTCATGTCTGACTTTGCGTAATTTCTGCGTGCACAGCAGTGCTTGCAAGTTGTTTGGGTTATTCACATTCAAGGTCTTTCTGTTTTTCTAGCGATTGCTTTTGTTTAATGTACTCTGGAAGGCCTTGTGGGAGCTTTGTCAAGATAGAGGCTGGAAGATGTGAGAATGGAGGAAGGGACGTGAGAGCTACTAACTGCCATGGGAGTATGGACCCTGGTTGCTAACAGGGTTCAGAGTTCAGCAACCAGGGTCCATACTCCGAGATAGACACGCCTGCCCTCGCTTGGATTCCAAATTCCCAGTTTCTCAGTCTGCAACCCTCTGTTTTAAACACACTAGAAGATTCGCGAAAGACCTCCTCCCACCGCCAGAGGAATTTTACCAGAACTGGCCAAGTTCCAAGCAAGCACCCCCATGGCAGTAAGGAGCTCTTGCGTCCCTTCCTCCATTCTCACATCTTCCAGCCTCTATCTTGACGAAGCTCCCACAAGGCCTTCCAGAGTGAACTTCCCCGGTCAGAAGTGGGCTAAGATGCAGATGCAATTTGCACCGGGTGATGTATTGAGTTTTGTGGTTATTGCCATTGTGATGTTTAGCCAGTGGCTTTGATCATTTGAGGTGTTTTCTTTGTGGTGTGGGAGATGCACATATATATTCACTTAAAAAACCATAGGTTTCACAAAAGTTATAGTTAGCTGTACATTTCACTCGTAAAAAACCAATGAAATTCCACGTTATAGTTAGATCAGGTAACTATAACTTGCGCGCCCACAATAAACTGCTGATGACGTCACATATTACATCACTTATGACATGGTCAGTGACATCACTCATGACATCAATGATGACATCTGAAATTACACATTGTGGATTGCGGTCGCGCAAGTTATAGTTACCTGATCTAACTATAACGTGGAATTTCATTGGTTTTTTACGAGTGAAATGTACAGCTAACTATAACTTGTGTGAAACCTATGGTTTTTTAAGTGAATTTGCAAGGTTTTTTAAATGCTAATTCCTAACTATAACGTGTGTGAAACCTATGGTTTTTTCAGTGAATTTGTACGGTTTTTTAAATGCTAAGTTATGAATTTATTTTTAATTTATGCGCGCACGGTGCGCGCTTACAGATATATATATTGATTTAAATGCTATTTTCTCAGGACCTACTGAACAGATTTACACCAGACCTACAAAAGGCACATCCTTGACCTGAGGACTACCTCTCTGCCAAATTTCAAGTAATTCTGTTCAGCCGTTCGGGCTGTAGCTCGGACTAAAGGTCCTATGGGAAAATGCATGGAGAAAACGCGTTTTGAGACCCCCCTTTTTTCTCAGCCCGCGCTTGACGAATCCCCCCGAGACTTTCAGGGTAGGAGCGGAGCGTAGCGCCCCATTAGTTTTGAAAATTTCGCGAGGATTCGTCGACCGGCGCCAAAGTTATTCCAAATAGAATGTTGCGGATTTCCTATGGAAACACGGTCCTAACTATAACTATCTACTGGCGACCGCCAGTAGATGATATATATATATATATATATATATATATATATATATATAATCACTTAAAAAACAATAGGTTTCAGGCACGTTATAGTTGGGAATTGGCATTTAAAAAACTGACCGTCACTGACCATGTCATGAGTGATGTAATATGTGACGTCATCAGCAGTGCATTGCGGGGGCGCGAGTTATAGTTAGCTGAACTAACTGTAACGGGGGAATTTCTCTGGTTTTGTACGAGTGAAATGTCCAGCTAACTATAACACCCCTGAAACCTATGTTTTTTTCTGTGAATTTCTAAGGTTTTTTAAATGCTAATTTCTAACTATGCCTACAGAGATAGGACATGTGAAGAAAGAAGAAAAAACACAAAGAAAAAGAAATGCAGAAAGAAGCTACAGAAGTTGTCAAAAACAAAGAAAAGTGCCGGAAGAAGGAAGATGTGCAGAAAGAACAAACCGAGGAGGAGAAAGAGTCTTTGTTGCAAAATCATCCTGTACCCTCAACTTTTTCAGATGGGTACTGGTGGTAACTGACTGACAAACCAGTCCTAGAGCCAGTGCTATGCTAAAAGATACTTAGAATACAGTTAAACCACCTACATACACTAGGGAACACTATGCATTGGGGTACCCCTGTTATTAGCATGACCTCCTTTGTAAGCCCCTAGTATATAATAGGGCAGGGGTATTAAAACTACCTCTTAAAATGCGCCACAGTGCGCGTTTGCACACTGGTGAAGGGGGGGGGGGGGCTGAGCTGACGTGTGCAAACACGCCCTATGGCCGTTTTAATTTGGGGATAAAGTCCCCTTGAATACTGAGTGCCCCTTCGGTCCAACTAGCCCACCAGGTATCTCCAGGTAGCTCCACAGAGCTGCCTTGCAAAGAATATGGGCACGGCCTGGACCACCTCGCTGCAATGCAGCACAGTGGTGCTTAATGGAAGCATCTGGTGGACTAGTTGGCCCCCACGGGCCCTCAGGATTGAAGGGGATTTATTTCCCCAACTTGAAACACGCCATAGGGCACACGTCACCTCAGGCCCCGCCCCCTCCCTTTCCCACTGTGTAAACACGCCCTGTGGCTGTTTTAAGTTGGGAGATTAACTGCCCTTGAATTCTGAGGCTCCCTAGGGGCAAATTAGCCCACTAGGTACCTCTAGTAAGCACCATTGCAGAGAGGTGTAAAAAGGGGCACAGTCTGCACCACCTCTCTGCAATGCAGCGCAGTGACACTTACTGGAAGTACCTGGTGGGCTAGTTGGCCCCGAGGGTCCCTTAGGATTGAAGGGGAATTATTTCCCCAACTTAAAACGCGCCACAGGGCGTGTTTGCACACGTCACCTCAGACCCCGTCCCCTCCCTTCACCACTGTGTAAACCCGCCCTGTGGCCGTTCTAAATTGAGAGATTAAGTCCCCTTGAATCCTAAGGGTCCCTAGGGTCAAACTACCCCACTAGGTACCTCCATTAAGCGCCACAGAGCTGCATTCAAGAGAGGTGTAAAAACACTTGTCTGCAACGCAGTTCCCTGGCGCATACTGGAGATGCCTTTTGGGCTAGTTGGCCCTCAGGGACCCTCAGTATTAAAAGAGAGTTAATCCCCCAACTTAAAACGCGCCACGGGGTGTGTTTGCACAGTGGTGAAGGAAGGAGGCGTGGCCTGAAGTGACATGTCTGCAAACACCCCCTGTGGCACGGTTTAAGTTGGGGAATTAATTCCTCCTCAATCCTGAGGGTCCAACTAGCCCACCGGGTACCTCCAGTATGTGCCAGAGAGCTGCCTTGCAAAGAGATGTTCAGAGGCCACACCCCTTTTTACAACACTCTGCAACGCAGCTCCGTGGCGTTTACTGGAGGTAACTGATGGGCTAGTTGGCCCCCAGGGACCCTCCGGATTGAAGAGGAATTAATTCCTGAACTTAAAACGCGCCACAGGGCTTGTTTGCACACATATCATCTCAGGTCCCGCCCCCTCACTTCACCACTGTGCAAACGTGCCGCATTTTAAGTTGGGGTTTACCCCCCCCCCCCCTTGAATGCTGAGGGTCCCTGGGGTGCAACTAGCCCATCAGGTATCTCCAGTAAGCGCCACGGAGCTGCGTTGCAGAGTGTTGTAAAAAGGGGCGTGGCTTCATAACACCTCTCTGCAACGCAGCCCCCTGGCGCAAACTGGAGGTTCCTGGTGGGCCATCTGGCCCCCAGGGACCCCCAGTATTCAAGGGGAATTCGTCCCCATCCGCAAACGCGCCAGGGGGCACGTTTGCAGAGTGCTGAAAGGAGGGGGCGTGGCCTCCGGCACGATGCCAGTATTTCTTTTTTTTTTCATCCCCCAGGGCCTGCCCCCTAATTTGTTAAAAAAAAATTATAAAATTTTGGGAAGGGGGCCGCGTGTCCTCCTTCCCGAGGCCTTAACCAGCCCCGGGGACCCCATCCCCCGGGGCATGGCCTTTTGGTTTAAATTATTTTTATTGGGGGGGGCTGCGTTGCCCCCCTCCTCTGGCCACTAAAGGCCCCGGGGACCCCATCCCCCGGGGCCTCCCTTTCTAATTTTTTAATTTATATGTATTTTTTATTATTTTGGGGGAGGGGCCACTAATAGCCCCAGGGACCCCATCCCCCGGGGCTGGCCCTCTCTGTAGGGGGCCGTGGGGGGGGTCCCAAATCCGCCCACGGTCCCGCCGGCTCCACGCCTCCTGCAGGAGCCGGCATTGCTTTTCCACGTGGAGAGGTGCTAACATGCAGTTCCCAGTGTGGAAAAGCAATTTGGTTTGAATTTGAAAGAGAGCAGGCTTCCCTGCTCTCTCTTTCAAAATTGAAAACAAATTTGCTATGGCAGGGCGGGAGCCGCGAGGCTCCCGCACTGCCATAGCAAATGGCAGTGTCCCAGGGGTGGGCACCCCGAAACACTGCAGGAACCGGCCCTGGGTGTGGCGGTCCCCAGCCCCGGGGGTGGCAGACCTCGGGGCTGGGGGGCCCCTTTGGGCCCCCCAATCCAATCCTTGAATAGCCCCCGGGGATTTGGCCCCCCCCCGGGGGCAAATTAGCAACGAAATTCGTTTTTTTAAATTTATTTATTTTTATTTTATTTTAAAATCTGCAGGATCCACGCACCCAGCGCATATTTTGCCAATTAAAAAAAAAAAAAAAAAAAATTGGGGGCCCTGGGAGTCTTTGTGGGACCCCCTGACAGTCGTAGGGGGTCAGGGTGTTTCTACCCGGCACCCCTTTTTCCGTTCTGCACGTTATTTCTTCTCTTTTCTTGTGCCTCGGTTCTACCGAGGCACAAGATGGCTGTCAACACTTCCTGGTTTGGAGTGTTGACAGCCAATTAGCTTACAGCTCGTGCTCGTCAGGATGCGCGGATCCACCGCGCCCATAGATATATCTATGATTTTACTTTTGATTTTCTCAGGAACTACTGAACAGATTTACACCAAGGCATGAGTGTGAACCAAGCTCTACCTTTCTGCCAAATTTGGTGTAAATCCGTTCAGCAGTTCGGGCTGTAGCTGCGACTAACGGTCCCTATGGAAAATTGCATGGGGAAAACACCTTTTGGGACCCCCCTTTTTTCTCGGCCCCCGCTTGACGAATCACCCCGAGACTTTCAGGATAGGAGCGGACCGGAGCGGGGCACGAGTTTTGAAAATTTCGCAAAGATTCGTCAACCGGCGCCAAAGTTATTCCAAATAGAATGTTGCGGATTTCCTATGGATAATGGGTCCTAACTGTAACTACCTACTGGCGACCACCAGTAGGTAATATATATATATATATATATATATATATCTTTCTAATCTCTTGCAGGATGTCCAGTGTGTCTTATCTTCTGCTTGTTTATTAATCAGTATTATTCATGAATTTAGATTATAGTTTGCTACATATATTTGAATCTTGTGCATTTGGCATCTGAGACAACCTTTGTTTGGAGAGCATAGTGTAATAAACCCCAAGTCTTATTCTAAAAGAGAGAGAGTCCCTGCATTTTATTTTACTTGTTCATTTAAGTGTTTCATACCTAATGAATCTGCATGTATTGATATATTTGGCCTACCGTTCATTAATAAACTTGTGTGTGTTATTTCAAAGCACCTGAATTTGTCTTTTGCCTCCAAAGTGGGAGTGCTGTGCAAAGTGTGTGTGTTTTAAAGGTGCAGTGGCAAATTAGCCTCCTAAGTGGGAGTGCAGCGTTTGGGTGCGTCCTTTTTGTGAAAAGCAGATTCATTACATTTCGGCGTCATTCTCACAGGATTCGAACGTTGAATTTTTAAAAGGGGAAGAAACATGTTTTCTAGAAATTGAAGGCAGATTCACAGATACCAATTGATATATTTGAATGGGAGGTAGTCCCATGTGGTGCGCTAGCCCATGAGTGGGCTAATTGTGCTGGATTAAGTGAGAAATGGAGTGTGTATTCAGCTGACGCTGAGCCAGCATAATTGGTTGCGTGTTTGCAAAAAGTGCTTGTGAACGGAAAGGAGCTTGCTACATTAGGCAGAAGGGGCTGGATCCCCTTAAGTGTTTATTATAAAATACATACAAAATATAATCAGCTGCAGCGTGGATTTAACCCCTTCAGCGCTGCGCGGATTCCCGCGCAGTGCTGAAGGATCTGAGCGCGGGCGGGGCCATGACGGAACGGTTCCGTCATAAGCACAGCCCAACCGACGTGCATGACGGAACCGTTCCGTCACAAGCGTCGAAGGGGTTAAAACATTAGAGAAACAGTTTGTTGAAGCCAAAAATGCATCTACAATGTTAACTTGTCAGAATAATTTATAGCAAGAAAAGTTGGAAACCTATCAGACTGTGGCAGAAACGGCTGTAGTTCGTATTGTGCGAAAAGTGCGTTTAGCTATTGCAAAGGTAGGAATTGGCTGGGACCCTGAAACGTGGGATGGAAATATTTGGGATTCCTCTGAGTTTTCAGACTCCGGAGAATAGTGTGTTCAAGCTGGCAGGCAGTGGGTACGATGGACAGTATGGAGGATTTTACTCAGCAGGAGATTAATGGTATTTCAGACAGAGACAGTGGTGTCACCTTGACTGTGTTGTTTAGCATGTTTCAGAAATTTGAACATTTAGAACAGGAATGTAGTAAGCTGAAAAGAGAGTTGGCTGATGTTCAATTTGAAAATATGTCTTTGAAAACAGAACTAAACATATGTTAGGCTCTGAAGCCATTTGCTTTGACCAGTGATGAGTCATATGTGGAGAATGTGAACTTAGAGAACGTGCCAGTTAATCTGCAGGCTTCACAGACGGTCTTAATTCTTATGAGGAGGTTATTCAGCCAGAAAGGAATGTGCAGGCAGATAAACAGACCAGTTTTTTAGACTTAACGATCACTGGTAGCAAGTATAATTCAGACAGGACAGTGAATGATAAATCTTGCTTTACATGGAAAAAAAATATTTTTAAAGAAGAAATGCAGCAATGTATATTTGAATCTGCACAACAGTGCAGTGTATTTTAAAAGCATGGTCAATTCAGAAAGGAGACAGTGAAAAGAAAAGTATGCTTTTAAAGTTGTGGACTAAAAATACAGATGCTGGACAAATACAGATGCTTTTGTGCATTTGCATATTGAAAGATACTGGACAGAGGACAGTTAGACAAAATGTGATTTGCCAATGGGACAAAGCAGACATGATAAAATGGTGTATACAGACAGAAACTGTAGTTTTGCATGAGCAGTTTGCGCAGGTCCCAATAGAAAGTTCAGGGGTGGAGACTGAGACACAGGATTCCCCAGTGAAGTGGCAGACTATATTGAAAAGCGCAGCTACTATGCATGACAGAACATTTAATTCCCTTACAGATAAAAAGGCTAAAATCTTGAAGACAGCGGTGGTGACACATGATTCAGACTTGGTGTGCATAACTAAATACGAGCATCTAGGAGATAAGGACCATACAAACAGGTGGGCAGACAATGAAGGGATGAATATCCCCCTAGATCACCCGGCTTTGGATGAGGAGGATGCACTGGAGGGGAGCGGCGTAGAGCGGGCCCCTTGAACGACCTTACCCGCCTGTGGGAGTATGATGAGCACTGCGATCCCTGTAAGTGTGGCGAGAGGCTTCTCCCTGTGTCTCTGGCACCTGTGCTACCCCGACCTTCGAGGGAGGGAGACTGATGGGTGGTGTGGGAGATTGGACTGCCTTCGGGCTGCTGTTGTATCTGGCGACATGCTTGGATGGGCGGTTGGGGTGGGAGGGCTGTTTTACTGTCAGGAAACTGCGGCTTGTGGACTTTGGGGATTTACAAACTGTCTGATTTGTGCTTCTAACGTAGACTACCTTTGTAATCATGTATGTATGTATGTCTCCCTTACATGCCAGAAAAAGCTTACGGTAATTGTTTTTTGGCATATGCCTTATTTTCCCTGAGCAATGCTTGTTGGTTAATATTTCCTTTGTTTGCCTCGTTTTGCCAGAAAAGATCGAGGTAATCATTTTTGGTATATTCATTTATTATTTACTGAACAAATGCTTGTTCGTTTTAATCTGCACGTTTAGAAAACATTTGTTACCACGTGTTTGCCCGGCACGCGTAAGAGCCGCTTCCCTTGTCGCTTGGAAACACGTGAGTACGAAGGGAACGCCCGGTGGAGACTATAAATAACCTGTGCGCTGTTAATCATTGCTTGACTTCGTCACGGCATTCCGAGCAAGCAAGGAGGAAGACCTCAGAGATGCTGCAAGAGCGGAAGATGCCTTCAAGGATTAGGAGCGATTAAAGGACAACCCCTGAAGCCAAGTCAGCAAGCGAGATCGGGTTTCAGCTAAGTCCCGAGTTTCTTCGGGTTTTGTTATTTCATTTTTGAACGCGCGCCTCGCGCTTGAACAATTTAGACATTAGTCTGCGGGCATCGTAACAGAGTGACATTGAAAGACGCGCTCGCTTGTTCTGAGCCTCTGATCTAAGGCTAATGTGAATCGGACACATTAGGGAGTGTTATTTTGGAAAAACGCTTGATGTTCTAGTAGAAATATTTCTGTTCACATTGTTTGTTATCAGCACTGTTTGAACTGTGTGAACATAGACTTGTAATGCAGCACTGTTTGAACTGTGTGATCATAGACTTTCAATGCAGTTACTGGTCAATACTTAGAGGTTGTACATAGGTTATCTCCCAGAGAGCTTACCTTCAGTACTTATAGGTTGTACATAGGTTATCTCCCACAGGGTTTACCTTCACAGAAAAGAAGTAAACAAAAGATTATAAAGAACACAAAGGGATAGTAAGACAGAAGGTGAGCAAAAGGTGGAGAGAGTTCATTTACTATTTGAGGAGTATGCAAAAGTGTATGACAGTCTTGTTTCTTTTGCTACAGTGTTTCGCCAATAGTACCAACGCATAGAAAAAAGGCGCATCTTAGAGGGCAGAATCAATACATTTAACAAAAGGTGATCTTAGTGGAATACAAAGAGTAATTGGTCTTGATCCTGTCGCTTGATAGAATTGTAAGATTGTGTCATTGTATTTCCCTGTAGCCCAAAAGAACAAGAGCAACCTTCTTTAATAAGAACCGGGCTGGTCCAGGAGAGAAGTTGCAGTGTCTCTTTCTTTGTGTGTTGTTATTTGTCCCAATCCCCTTCCCTTTTGGAGTATCTGCCAACATCATTGTTGGAATCAGTGAGGTTGAGAGATAGTCCAGACGGGTTTGGGAAAGTTCTTCATCGCCCCCGTCAACTACCTGGATTTCAGGTGAGTGGTTCGACAAATACGACAGAAAGTCAAGCCATAACATTTACAGTTGACCTGGGCGATGGATTCACCTGTAGATAAAAGCACCCCGTCCATGCAGGATTTTTCGCAGATGCTACAAGACCTAAGACAGGAAGTAGCTAACTTAAAACAGGAAAATTCCCAGTTATGAGATGACTTACAGTGCTATAGACCTCGCGATAATCCTTGGGATCCTACAGTTCAACCCAAAGTGGTGCTACAGCCACCTCGTTTCACTTTACAGTCTACTAATTCTCAGACTCCTTCGGTTCCACCTATTAATGTTTCAGTCACTACCCCAACTTCCGTTCCTTTAGCTCCCCCGGAGCGGTTCCTTGGGGATCATTCAAAGTTTGATATTTTCCTTAATCAGTGTCAGTTACATTTTTTGTGTCGTCCAGCGGCCTTCCAAAACCATGAAGCCAAGGTGGCTTTTGTATTGTCGTATTTAGGTGGATTCGCAGCAAACTGGTCTATTCCTTTTGTGGATAGGGATGATCCTATTTTACATGATTTTTCTCGTTTTAGATCAGAATTGCGTAAATTGTTTGCTAGGCACCAGTTCATACAGGCCAGTGATAATGAACTCCTGAGTTTACGACAAGGTTCAAAAGGTTTATTAACATATATGACTTCCTTCAATCGTTTAATTGCTGAGACCGAATGGCCTGAAGAGAAAAGAACATTGTTGTTCTATCGTGGGCTTCGGGATGAGCTCAAGGATGTTCTGGCTCAAATTGTTGATCTCTCTACTGATTGTTCAGATTTTATGGACCTAGTGGTCCGCTTAGACCATCGGTTAGGAGAACGTAAAGGGGAGAAATTGCGACCTGATGCTTCGAGGGTTTTAGTGTTTAAACAAGAAAGAAAGGAATCTAATCATATCAACTCGGACAGTGTAGAGCCCATGCAATTAGGTGGAGTTCGGGGGCCATTGTCAAAAGAGGAAAAAGACCGTAGACGTAGATTGAAACTCTGTTTGTACTGTGGGAAAGCGGGGCATTTTGCTCGAGAGTGCTCTTCTAAACCAACCACGCCAAGAAAAGTAATTGGTAGCAGTGAGTCTCCTTTGGTTACAGATGACCCTTCGGGAAACGTCCTGGCCCGATAAGGGATGAGACCCCCCTATCGAGCATTTTTGATTCTCGGGTCTCCCCACAACATTTGGCCAATACGATGACTACTGTCCCTCGACATTTAACACTCATTGTCACCTTGCTTTTGTCTAAACAAGTAAGGAAAGTTATTCCTATCTTGTTAGATTCAGGAGCTACTGGAAACTTTTTAGATATCGGATTGGCTAGGACCTTGGATATTGCAACATCCAAGAAGACGGTTCCAGAACCAGTTTGAGCGGTTGATGGATCTGAACTAACCTCAGGTTTGATCCAATTCCAGACTCAACCATTAACCATGGTTTGTGCTGATGGACATTCTGAGGAGATTCAATTTAATTTAATTGACACTCCAGTCTTTGGCGCTATTTTAGGAATACCTTGGCTTCAGACACACAACCCCAAGATTGGTTGGGTGAAAAGAACATTAACCTTGGATTCTTCTTTTTGTGCTCACTCTTGTTATCCGAATAAGAGGATGCCCATCACACCTTTACATTGTGCTTCTGTTAGCGTTCCTAGTGAAGAACAAGGATCTCCTGTGCCTCACCATTACAAAGATTTTTCTGATGTCTTTTCAGAGGTACAGGTCACCCAACTTCCACCATATCGGTCATTTGATTGCCGAATAGACCTCATTCCAGGTGCTACCTTGCCTTGTAGCAGAATCTATGCTCTTTCAGATCCAGAAACACGATACTTAAGAGAATATCTAGATGATTTACTCTTGAAGGGGTTTATACGTCATTCTACCTCCCCAGTAAGTACTCCTTTATTCTTCGTACTGAAGAAAAACAAGGAACTTCGCAATTGCATAGATTATCGCGCATTAAACAAGGTCACAGTTAAAAACCGATATCCTCTACCACTCATTCCCGTCCTCTTGGATCAGGTTAGGAATTCCACCATCTTTACCAAGCTTGATCTTAGGGGTGCTTACCATCTTATTCGTGTAAAAGAGGGTGATGAGTGGAAGACGGCTTTCCGAACTAAGTTCGGATTGTTTGAATATACTGTGATGCCCTTTGGGCTTTGTAATGCTCCTGCTGCATTTCAGTTTTTCATTAATGAGGTGTTACAGGATTTTTTGGATGTTTGTGTCATTTGTTATATAGATGACATTCTGATTTATTCTACGTCTACTGAGGAACACATACACCACGTCAGGGCAGTGTTGCAACGCTTACGAGAACATCAGTTGTTTATCAAACTGGAGAAATGTATGTTTCATGTTTCCACTGTTGAGTTCCTTGGCTATGTGCTCTCTCCTCAGGGTATCGGCATGGATCATTCTAAGGTTCAGGCTATCTTGCATTGGGAATCCCCTAAGTCGGTGAAAATATCCAACGATTTTTGGGGTTCGCCAATTTTTACCGACGCTTCATTCCAGGGTTTTCGTCTTTGGTGACCCCTATCACGCAGTTATTAAAAAAAGGGGTTCGCTTTAGTTGGTCAGATGTGGCTGAGAAAGCCTTTCAAAGTCTAAAAAAAGCCTTTACTGAAGCACCCGTTTTACAACACCCTGATCCCACTCAACCATTTTACGTGGAAGCGGATGCTTCTCAAGTAGTGGTGGGAGCCATTTTATCACAATGAAATCCAACTACCGGTCATCTCCACCCTGTTGCCTATTTTTACCCAAAATTTTTACCAGCCGAACAAAACTACACGGTGGCAGAACGAGAGTTACTTGCCATTAAGTTAGCTTTTGAGGAATGGCGTCATCATTTGTTAGGAGCACGCCATACTGTCACTATTTACTCAGATCACCGCAATCTACAATTCTATCAGAATGTCAAAGCTTTAACACCTAGACAGCTGCGCTGGCTTCTGTTTTTCAATGAGTACGATTTTGTCATCACCTATAAGCCTGGGAAAGAACAACAGAAAGCTGATACCTTGTCACGCCTTAGTTTCCAAAGTACTGAGGTAGATCAGGAAGAGTGTAAATCGGTTATTCCTGACGATAAAATTGTTGCTCTTTGTGGCCCACAGGAGTTTTGGTTACAAATTGAAAGAGCGCAAAAAGAAAACAAGATCTTACCCGACTTAAGAAAAAGGAATATGCTACTTACCAGTATGCATCTGTTCTTGGCATGTAGAGCTGCAGAGTCACACACTGAGGATAAGATCGCCATCTGGTGTTGGGCTCGGATGATTGCAGGTTGTTGTTGTCTTCGGAAGAAGCCTTTGGTCACGAGGTTGGTGACTCCTCCCCTGGACAACAGTGCGCATGGGCATCCACTCCATCGTCAGATTGTTTTTTCGCCATGATGGGAAAAGATGGAGTGTATAGGAATGAAAGAAAGGATGTCCATGTGTAATGTCTAAGTAAGACGGATGCTGGAACAGATACAGGTCCCGGGCGGGCGGGCGTGACTCTGCAGCTCTACATGCCAAGAACAGATGCATACTGGTAAGTAGCATATTCCGTTCGAGGCATATGAGCTGCAGATCACACACTGAGGATAGATTATACAGCAGTGCTTCCCCTTAGCGGTGGTCGCCTGTATCTGTTGCAGCAGCTTGAAATAAAGTTTTTAGGACAGCCTGGCCCACTGAGGCCTGTTTGGCCTGCACGTCAACACAGTAGTGTTTAGTGAAGGTATGCGTGGTAGACCACGTGGCTGCCTTGCAAATGTCTTCTAAGGGAATGTTACCCAAGAAGGCCATAGAAGCCCCTATTTTACGCGTGGAGTGCGCCCTAGGGGGAACTGTAAGTGTACGTTTAGCCTTTAGGTAGCATATTTGGATGCATTTAACTATCCACCGGGCTATACCGGATTTGGAGATTGGATTGCCTTTATGTGGTGGTGCGAAAGCAACAAAGAGTTGTTTCGTCTTTCGAAAAGGTTTTGTCCTGTCGATGTAATAAAGCAAGGCTCTTTTGACATCTAAGGTATGTAGGGCCCTTTCAGCAACGGAGTCTGGGTTTGGGAAAAAGACTGGTAGCTCTACTGATTGGTTAAGGTGGAAAGGGGAAATCACTTTTGGAAGAAATTTAGGGTTTGTCCTAAGAACCACTTTGTTACGGTGTAATTGTAAGAAAGGTTCCTCTAGTGTAAGGGCTTGCATTTCACTTACTCTGCGTAGGGAAGTGATTGCGATAAGGAAAGCTACCTTCCATGTTAGGAATTGTAATTCACATTTGTGCATAGGTTCAAATGGGGGACCCATAAGTCTTGTTAGAACCACATTGAGATTCCACACTGGGGCAGGTGGCAATCTTGGGGGAAGAATTCTTTTGAGACCTTCCATAAACGCTTTGATGGCTGGTACCTTAAAAAGGGACAGGTGTTGCCTATTTTGCAAGTAGGCTGCCAAGGCTGCTAGGTGTAAACGTATAGAGGAATACGCTAGATTGCATCTTTGCAAGTGTAGTAGATAGCAAATGATGTTTTGGATGGAGGCATCCAATGGATGTATGTCATTATTAGCGCAGTAGATGGCAAATCGTTTCCATTTTGCGGCATAACGCGCTCTAGTAGTAGGTCGTCTAGCTTCCTTTATGATATTCATACAGTCTGGAGGGAGATTGAGGTATCCGAACTCTAAGACTTCAAGAGCCAGATCGCTAGGTTCAGTGTTTGAGGATCTGGGTGTCTGATTTCTCCATGGTTCTGGGTTAATAGATCCGGGGAGAGGCGTAGCCTTTGATGTGGAACTAAAGATAGTTCCAGAAGTGTGGTGAACCACGGTTGACGTGCCCAAGTGGGAGCTACTAGTATTAGCGTTAACGATTGTTGTTTCAGTTTGCGTACCACAAATGGAACTAGTGGGAGAGGCGGAAAAGCGTACGCAAATCTGCCTGACCAGTTCATCCATAGGGCATTGCCCTTCGACTGTGGGTGTGGAAACCTGGCGGCAAAGGTTGGGCATTTTGTGTTTTCGGGAGTGGCGAACAGGTCTATGTCTGGTTGTCCCCATTTTTGGAAGAAGGGGAGTAGAACCTTGGGGTGTAATTCCCATTCGTGGATCTGCTGCGTGTGGCGACTTAGGAGGTCGGCCACTTGATTGTGGATCCCTGGGAGATGTTCTGCTAACAGGTAGATGTTTTGTGGAATTGCCCATCTCCAGATTTGCTGTGCCAGTTGGGACAGTTGGAGAGAATGTGTCCCTCCCTGTTTCTGTATATAATACATTGTCGTCATGTTGTTTGTGCGTATGAGGACAGTTTTGTTCTTTAGGTGAACCTGAAAGGATTTTAGTGCTAGGAACACTGCTAAGAGTTCCAGGTGGTTGATGTGGAGCAGTTTCTGTTGACTGGTCCATCTGCCCTGAGTGGTATGGTGAAGGAGGTGGGCTCCCCACCCTGTGAGAGATGCGTCGGTAGTTAGCACAACTTGTGGAAGAGGCTCTAAGAACGGCCGCCCTTTGGACAGGTTGATGGTGTTCCACCATTTCAGTGAGCGAAGTGAGCGACTGTCCACCAACACCAGATCGGTAAGTTGTCCGTGAGCTTGGTTCCACTGTTGTGCTAGACATTCCTGTACGGGGCGCATTTGAAGTCGTGCGTGTGGGACTATGGAGATGCATGACGCCATCATGCCTAGAAGCTGCATGAACACTCTTGCTGGAAGAGATGGATGCGTTTGAAATTGAGAGATGAGATTTTGTATACTGGCTATCCTGGCAGTGCTGGGATAAGCAATGGCTTTGGATGTATCTATGGTTGCTCCCAGATACTGATGTAAATGGGAAGGTTGTAGATGGGATTTGGGGTAGTTGATACTGAATCCCAAATTGTGGAGAGTTTGAATTGTGCGATGATTGTGGAGAACGCATTTTTGGCGAGTATTGGCTTTTATGAGCCAATCGTCCAGATAGGGGAAGACATGGATCTGTTGTCTTCTGAGGTGCGCGGCCACGACTGCTAAGCACTTGGTGAACACTCTGGGTGCTGTTGTTACTCCGAATGGGAGAACTGTAAATTGATAGTGTTGCCCATCTACCACAAATCGTAGATATTTTCTGTGAGCGGGATGCATAGGGATGTGAAAGTACGCGTCCTTGAGGTCCAATGTGGCAAGGAAGTCTCCCTGTTGTAACAGTGGGAGGACTTGTTGGAGGGTGGTCATATGAAAATGATCTGAATGTATATACTGGTTTAGCAGTCTGAGATCCAGTATGGGCCGTAATGTTTTGTCCTTTTTGGGAATGAGGAAGTATAGAGAATACACCCCTGTTCCCTGATGTTGAAGAGGGACTGGTTCTATCGCATGTTTTTGTAACAGGGATTGAACTTCTTGTTTGAGGAGAGAGAGATGATGTGAGGACATTGGACGTTGTTTGGGTGGTATGTTTGGGGGGGATTGTATGAGTTCTAGGCAGTAGCCAGACTGGATAATTTGTCTTACCCATCTGTCTGTGGTGATGGAAGTCCAGACAGGTAGGAATTGTTGGAGTCGCCCCCCGACCGGAGTGGAATGGTCTGGGGGGAGTGGTGGCAAGTCACTGTTTGGTGGCTGGGGAGGTGCGGGTGTTGTTGTTGTTGCCCCGCCCTCGACCTTTGTTATTGTTTCCCCTATAACCTCCTCGGAAATATCCTCTGTTAGGGGATGTTTGTCCAGCATTTTTAAAGGTGGACGTGGTCTCAGTTGCCGTGTTTTTGGAGCCTCCTCTATAAATGGAGCGACAAAAGGAACCCCGGTTTTGAGGAGACTGCAGTGCTCCCATAGACTTGGCAGTCTCATTATCCTTTTTCATTTTTTCTAATGCAGTGTCCACTGCAGGGCCAAATAACTGCTCTTGGTTGAAAGGTTGAGCTAGAATTGCGGTTTGAATCTCCGGTTTAAAACCGGAAATACGGAGCCAGGCATGTCGTCTGAGTAAGACGCTAGTATTGACCGCCTGAGAAGCAGTGTCTGCCGCATCTAAGGCGCATTTAATGGAGGCATTAGATATTAACTTGCCTTCTTGAATGAGGTCAGCGGCCTGGGATTTAAAGGGATCAGGCAGATGTTGAAGAAGGTCCTCAAGTTGGTCATAATGCGCCCTATCATACCGGGCTAACAGGGCCTGGGTATTGGCAATACGCCAGTGGTTCGCCGCCTGTGCGGCGACTCGTTTGCCTGAGGCCTCTAAAAGCTTAGATTCCTTGTCCGGGGGAGGCGTTTCTCCAGTTGTCTGCGAGTTAACGCGCTTCCTGGCATTTGATACGACCAAGGAGTCTAAAGGGAGCTGGGCTTTAATGTATGCAGGGTCCTGCGGGGCTGGTCGGTACTTTTTTCCGATGCGGGGGTTGAGAACCCTCGCTCGAAGAGGGTCTTTAAAGACCTCAGTGGCATGCTTTATAACCCCTTTAATCATGGGCAGTATGTGAACAGTTTTTTGTGACTGCTCAAAAGTATCGAGGAGAAAGTCCTCTTCAAGGGGGTCTGTGTGCATAGTGACACCATGGAATGTTGCTGCCCTATTTATTAGTTGGCCAAACCCCAAATGGTCATCAGGAGGGGAGGGCTTGGAGGGGTAGGTAGTGGGATCAGGCATGTCAGGCATTGGATAAGACCAGTCATCTACTGGTGCTGTGCCTGGAAATGTAAAAGGGTCGTGTGGATCAACAGGATCATTAAATAAATCAGGGTCCGCCCCTCCCCCTAAGTCATCATTATCATCCTGTGGAGGAGGTGAATGATAGGGAGATGGTAAAGGTAAGGGTAAAGGAGAAGGAGGAGGAGGAGGGGGGGACGGGTTAGGAGGTAATACAGGAGAGGAAGGACGAAGTGGTGAAGTGGCACAGTCCTTTTTCCGTATGGGAGCTGGAGGAGGTGTGATGTCCAGCTTCCGTTTCTTGTAAGGGACGGCAGTCACATGTCCAGTGTCGGGATGGATGTAGATCCGCTTTTGAGTAGGATCTGGGCGAAAAAGTTCACCCGGCTCCGAAGGTGGTGGCGGCGACGGCCGTTTCGGGTCTTTATGAGCTTTTTTCGGTGTGGACGTAGTTTTCAGTGCCGATGAAGTTTTCGGTTCCGATGGATTTTTCGGAGCCGATGTATGTTTCGGTGCCGATGTATGTTTCGGTACCGATGTATGTTTCGGTGCCGATGTATGTTTCGGTGCCGATGTATGTTTCGGTGCCGATGTATGTTTCGGTGCCGATGTATGTTTCGGTGCCGAGGGACTTTTAGGCATCGATGTCGAACGTTTCGGCGCCGGTGGAGACTTCGGTGCCGAGGAACGTTTCGGTGCCGAAGGAGATTTCGGTCTTGAAGCCTGTTTCGGTGCCGACAGTGGTTTTTTCGGTGCCGAGGGTGTTAAAGGCACAATCACATGAGGTTTGCTCGAGCCCGAGCCACCTACAGGCTTAGATGTCTTCGGAGCCGGGCCCGAGGGCGGGGCTTCTGAAGAGGATTTCCGGTCGCGACTGGGCCCAGCTGGCGGAGTCTTGACCACTGTCTTTTTGGATGGGGCAGGGGGGTGGTACTCACACGCTGCCCTGGAGTGATGAGGTCATCGGAATCGTCGGCCTCGGACACGATCTCGAGATCTTCGGTGTCATCTTCAGGAACATCTTGAGCAAAGATGTCCTCCGGTTCTGGAGCTGGTTTGGCCATAATATGGCGTCGAGCTCTTCGGTCCCGGAGGGTCTTCTTCGAACGGAAAGCGGCACAAGCTGGACAGGTCGATTCGTTGTGTTCCGGCGACAGGCAGAGGTTACAAACCTCGTGGTGGTCACTGTGGGGGAACTTCGCTCCATACTGGGGGCATTTTTTAAAGGGTGTCCTGTCCATCAGCCGCTTCCGGAACCGGTCCGAGTTGATTTCGACGTCGATGGAATGAAGATTAAAGAGTTAAATCGATTGCTGGAAGTTTTCTGCTGGAGCGGAAAAAAGTTCATCCGAACCCAATGGCGGAAAAAAACAATCTGACGATGGAGTGGATGCCCATGCGCACTGTTGTCCAGGGGAGGAGTCACCAACCTCGTGACCAAAGGCTTCTTCCGAAGACAACAACAACCTGCAATCATCCGAGCCCAACACCAGATGGCGATCTTATCCTCAGTGTGTGATCTGCAGCTCATATGCCTCGAACATAGGGATTTGTGGTGTCATGGGGATCAGGTTTATGTTCCAACTAAAGAACTTCAACAGACACTTTTGTCCTGGACACATGATTCTGTGTTTTCTGGTCATCCTGGGTGCAAGAAAAATGTTGAGCTTGTTGAGCGACAATTTTGGTGGCCAACTCTCTTAGATGACGTTAAAAGATATGTTCAAACATGTCCAGTTTGTACACAATCGAAAAGCCCCCATGTGGCCCCAGCAGGTTACCTTCATCCATTACCTATCCCCTCAGCTCCTTGGCACACGATAAGCATGGATTTTGTCACAGATCTTTTTTTTTTTTTTTTTTTTTTTCCCCAAAACCTTTATTGGTCATCAACAAATAGTACACAGCTTCTCGCCTACAGCCTTGGTTAACAGGCCGGCAGCAACAACATGCAGTTTCATAGTCGTGAAGTACTTGCTAGAAAGGAGTAACTGATTAACACAGCATGTCGCCTACAACCCACATTGGCCGGCCGCGAAGTAATGTAACTAAAGCTGTTGTAGGATGCATACTTAAGCAGTTATATCAGCAAGGTATATTTGAACATTGAATACTTGAGGTTTCTTTTATCTTTTATAACCAACCGTGAACTTCAATAATATCTGTACTCTCCCAGAGAGTGTGTCCACCATACTCAGTATGTGGCGTAAAGGACCGTTCAGTGCAGAGCTGCAGTGAAACATATCCCACTACGGGGTGCAGCCAAAGCCCGGCGTAGTGTCGCTCTGCACCTTACTGACCCATCCAATGTCCTGGGAGGGGATAGTCGTGATCCAATCAGAGAACGTGAACTGGTGCTACTTCCTTGAATGCCACACAGCATGTACTATAGTAGAGTAGGGTTTATTTCACCCAAAATCCAGGGAAGCGGCAGACCCGCCCCCCCCGCCTGTGTAGCTGGCGTGCAAGTATACCAGAAAGCGTATAACAAGTCTGGGCGTACAGGGAGTGCCATGTATGTTGTACGTGGGAAGGGAAAGAATAAAGGAGGCAGGGGAAATCAACCCGTCGCCGCAGTCAGTGGAGTAGGTTCAGGACAAAGCATGTTGGATGGGCTGACCCTATCTGTGTCCCTGTTCCCGTCCACCTCGGATTCGCCCCCGTTCTGAGCCCGCAGGAGATATGTAATGAGGGGTCCCCAGAGGTCCTTGGGCCGCGACTTGTGTGGTAAGAGGTCAGCATAATTGTGAAGTCGTTCCTGCCAGGTGGACATCGTAGTCAGCCAAATCTTGAATTTGGGCGCTCGCCCTCGTCCCCATCTGCACGCCACATGGCGCTTTGCCAACAGAAGTCCCAGCGCAAAAAATTTCCGATGTGCCTTTATCGCCGGGTTTGAGTGTCCCAGCAGGGCAATCTTAGGGCAGGGTGCGGTGACTAACACAGCATGAACTGAGTATAATGCAGTAAATGAGGATGTGAGATAACTTGATAACTGTAAAATCTCCCTAGACAGCCGCCCTTAACAAACAAGCCCAAATGTAGCCGAAATATATCCTTTGGGATAAGAGGTGCACAAAATGCTTAAGTAACTTGTGCAACAAATCAATTGAATACAAAACAGAAAAATAGCCGTTAGTTTAAAATCCTTTTGTCAAATTTAAGAAAGGAGAAAACATGCCCAAATTTTAGCTATCCAGAGCACTAATAATAATTCGGATAAGAAAAAACAACTAATTTTGTTCATTTTTAAAATGCTTTACGTTTTACAGTTTTGATCCCATCAAAACAACTACTGGTGAGTCACACTTGTCATAAATGCAGAATGCTAACACTATAGTTTTTCATTAGAACACCATAGGGAGGACGGAGGCAGGGCCATGGATGTGGACAACGGAAGGCAGGGCGAGGGAATGGGGACAGAGGCAGCAAGCTGTCCAAGCAGACACAACAGATCACACAGGGCAGGAGGAGGTCGCAAAAGTAGGAAGCCAACCATGCAGGACAGGCCGCCTGAGAGGCTGTGGCAGCTGAATGAACAATGTAAGGCAGGAGGGAGGGGCAGTAGGAGCACACCGGACCACTTAGAGAAGGAGGGAGGTGGCAAGCGTAGCAAGCTGACCATGTAGGGGAGGCTTCAAGGCTCGTGGCAACAAAATAGACCACACAGGTTAGGCGGGGGAGCACTGGCAGCACAACAGACTATGGAGAGTAAGAGAGAGGATGTAGGAGTACCAGTACAGGCCACAGAGTGTATGGGGATTGGGCAGGGACACCAAGCAGACCACAGAGGGCAAACAGGAGGAGCAGTGGCAGTCCATCAGACCATGCAGGGCACGATAGAGGGGACAGAGCAATGGACTCTGACAACAGATGGCAGGGAGGAATTTGTTAGGAGAAGCAAATTAAGCACTAAGGACAAACGGGAGGGACAGTGGCAGCACAAACTACCACACAGGGCAGTAGGGAAGGATCAGGGACGCAGTTAGACGACAGAGGGCAGGGAGAAGAGGGTTATGAGCAGCAAGGTAATCATGCAGGGCAAGCAGGATGGGCAGTAACAGCACAACAAACCACACAGGGCTGGAGGGAGGGGGCAGGGTTATGGACTATGACAATGGAAGAAAAAGGGAGGGGGGAAAGGCTAGAGATAATAAGCTAATCAAGGAAGGCAAGCAAGAAGGGCACTGGTAGCACATCTGACCATGCAGGGAAGGAGGGAAGGGAAGAGGTATGTACTCTGTCAGCAGAGGTCACAGAAGGAGTGGGTACGAGCAGCAAGCTAAGCAGAGGGTAAGAGGGAGGGGCAGTGGCATCACAAAAGACCACACAGGAAAGGAAGGAGGGTGCAGAGGCAGACTCAGGCAACAAAGGACAGGGAGGAGGAGGACAGGGTCAGCAAACTGACCATGGAGGACTGCATGGGCAACATCTGCACAACTGACAATGGATGGCAGGAGGGAAGGGGCATGGGCCCGCACACGGAGAACTAAGGGCATGGGCCCACACACAGAGAACTAAGGGCAGGGAGGCGGAGCAGGGGCAACAAGCTGACCACATAAGGCAGGCCAGTGCAAGTGGTCCACAGAAAGCTGACAGAATGGGGCAGGAGCACAAAGCAATCTGACCACGGCAAGCAGGCATGCATCGGCAGGGCCAACACAATGGACCATACATGGCAGAAGCATGCACATGGAGAACAGCGGGCAGGTATAGCAAGATTACAAAGGAGGGTAGAATGGCAGAAGCAGCACAATGTACTGGGGCACACAGAAGGAGAACAAAAGTCAAACAGGAGGAGGGCAAAGAATGGACCAAGGAAGGCAGGCTGCAGTGGTTTGGCCACGAGTAGTGAGTGGGCCTGTAATCTGTACAGTAACTCAACAGTCCGAGGATAAGGATGATAATGTGAGGGTCCACAAAAGGGAAAGTGAAGGGACCAGAGTAAGTTGAGTGAAAAGGCTAAAAGATAAAAATGGGCAGAAGAAGCCTGACCAACAAGACCTTAAGGCAATTTCGTGCAGCCTGAACTTCATACTTTCTGGATTTCCTGATGGTGGTCAAGGTAGCAACCTAAGGAGCCTCACAAGCCACATATCTGATAAACCAGGCGTTGCTGGTACACATGAACAGGGACTGAAGGAAGAGATACTGCCACCAGATGAGGAGGTATACCTACTGCATTTATTGAGCTTGGAATGCGATTACGCTGCATTGCAACAACACTGCAATACTACAATCAGGCAATGTTTTCCTTTACTAACCACAAAGAACTATACGATATAGGACATCCTACAAAAATCTAAATCACCTTCAAGTTAGATTATCTTTAACAATAGTTTAAAATGTTTAAGGTGTAGGTTGAGGACATCAATATGAACAGCTTTTTCCAAAATAACCAATCCTATAACTCAAACTCCCATTCATAGAAAAGCATGGTTAGTGAAACCAACCAACTCTAATATCAAAATCATTAGCCTAGCATCGTCAACTTGTTTGTGTACATTCTTGGACCAGACAACACCTCACTAGATAGACACTGTGGAAGACATACTGCCAGGCTAGTTCATTTATTTAAAACACCATTTGAGGATCAGCTTACCTTCATTATGTGCAAACAATTGTGGCTCAATTTCTGCAAGCAGTCAAGTAAGCGGAGTCTGACACCCAAAGGCCTATTGAACAAGCAAAAGGGGCACAATAAAAGTATAGTTATTTCTTGTATAGAACATTGTGCAGCCTATACTAATTGAAGAGAATATAGAATATATATTTGAAAATGCTCCAAAGCAATATTCTTACATTGATATGTGTGAAACAAACAGAATAAAAATATGTATTGTTTTTAATTTACAGTCACGGTTCAACATTCCTCACAGACACCTTGTACATAGTTCAAATGAACTGCAGACAAATCAAACACAAGTAATCATCCTCCATCAACTGCTTGAGCCAGTTCATGATCAGCAATACAACAGTTTAAGGAACAGAAGGGGAAGGTACGTCATAATGAATGCAGGAAACTAAGGGTTTAGAAAAATAATGAATAATCAAAATACTGTAAAGAGGGAGGGCGTGGCCAACCGCCGAAGGGAATGGTCGCTTACTAGTGAGGCTCTGGAATCCTCATCCATAATCCTGCCAAACTCCGCCCTAAATCTGGTTCAAAATCCCCAAGAAATTGACAGCATAAGCCCTTTGTGCCACAGGCTGTATCATCAGTGATTTATTTCAGCCGAAGCACTGAAAAACTAAGTCTAAATCTGAAGAGGCAAAGAAAATGGCGGCGGCAGGCCCGATTGCCTAGTTGGGCCGCGAAGGTGAACCACCTTGACTTCTGCACTGTGCTTGGGCGGCGTCCCTACCGTCTGCGGCCAGAGGATGCAGGAGGCGCAACCCAGAGGCGTGTAGCAACACCAGGCACTGGGGACCAGAACCAGTGAAGACTGCTGCAGGCACCTTACCACTGATGTCCAGCCGTCCGAGTCAGTGACGAGTGACTGACTCGGAGCGGCACGATAAAGCTGAGCTGCCTGGTAGGGTAACATCGAACACTGCAGGAATCAAGGCCACCGACCTGCATTACCATTAGCAAAAGCATGAATACGTTCAGCGCAGCAGGCGAAGAACGAGTTTTAATTAAAGGAAACACGATCGGTGTCCGCGAATTCACCTACCTGAAGGGACCGGGGGACTTCAGAACAATTGTGGCCGTATAAAAAAGCAGCTTTGCCGGTCTGGCTGTCGACAGCCGCTGGGTGTCTGCTGCGAAGCTCCAGTGCGCACAGTGTCAAGGAAGCGACATTGTGACCACAACAGAGCCCAGAACTGAGCCCACGACGACGCGCTGCACCACAGCAACAAATACCTCAAAGGAGTACAAGGATCCGATTTACCCGGGAGGGCCCTAGAGACGCAGTCTGGGTGGTCTTGTCGAATTGAACTGTGACTCCAGCTGACAGCGGTCGGTGAGTGCAGGCGGCGCGGAGTCGGAATGAGTGAGGGCATTGTGGCGCCGAGGTAGTCGAGATGGTGCCGGAGGGTGCAGCCTGTGCGGGAAGCCAAATTGAGGGCTGCACGCCGCCAGAATGAGAAGACCGGCTCAAAGCGGAGAGGGGGGGGGCAAACTGCTCCTCACACGGAGACCAGCATTCAGAGACGCCTTATTGACCCGCAGTGGTGCCTGAATCACACCACCGGCTGACAGCGGAGGCCGCTAGACTCCCCGGTGAGGTGGGGGGATGGCGACTGATGTAGAGCAGAGAATTAGTGGAGCTGGATCTGAGAACCACTCAAATAATAGCATCAATAGGCAGCAACCACAGAAGTGTTCGCCCACCTTCATCCATTCAAGAAGGCCACAGCACATCGGACTACTGTGCCCCATAATTTATTGCCCAGCAAACAACATTAAGTGGAGACGCATGCTGGAGTGCTAACAAGCAACCAACTAAAGCAGGAGAAAAAGCATGATACACAGAGCTGAGGATTGAACATGGCAGCCCCATAGAAGTGCACGGAGCAAAGACACGATCCAGAGTCACAACAATCCCAGCTGGTAAACAAGCACTAGGGAGGACTGTTTGGTGGAGGTGTAGACGTCAGCCCACAACCTGACTACTGGACGCATGGAGTAACACACTGCCAAGAACAGTGCCGCAAGCTGAAAAGGAGCAATTGCCCATCACTTGACCTCAAAGAGCCAGGTCAACAGACAAACAGGAACGCAGCACCAGAATCGCTCATTTCTTCCCCGGATCGACCTCACCCCCCTCACAGGAAAACAACCGTAGGTAGATATCCACTAATGCAGGCAAAATGGAGGAAGGCTAACCGGAAGGACTAAGGAAAGTAAACAAGTAAGAAACACTGCGGTCCACCAAAGCACCACCGGACAACCCCGCACGTACGATCCCCAACTGAACAGTGGTACTGCAGAGTGCTTAATACATTTTGGAAAACCCGATAAGCCACAAAGGGCACACTGCCATAAGGCAGGCGGCGGGGACTACCGCACAACACCTATGATCAAAATCCACAGAGCACGAACCACACAAAACAGAATGGCTGGTGGCAAGGGTGGCAAGGCAGCATTGCCAATTAAATTGGTTATATATGCTTGGAATAAAGGAGAAAAGGAATGAGAAACCGAGAACGCACAAGAACTGGACTGCGCTGGCCCCGGACAGCCCAAACTCACCCTTCAAGACATCATGGCCACCATCAACAATGTCCTCACCTCCCTAGAATCGAGACTTGACACAGTAAATATAGAAATCTCCCTTGTCCGAGCCAATCTCCAAAACATGGACACTACGGTCAAGGAAGTGGAGGAAACCACCAACACAATCAGCCTCAATCAACAAGTACAGATGCTTTAAACCAAGCAAGGCAGGATGGAGGCCCAGCTTGCCGATTATGAAGGAAGGGCGCGCTGGAATAATATACGCATTCTTGGCGTGCCAGAACATGCAGAAGAGCCAACAGCAGACTTATTTATCAAGGACCTAATCACTAAACACCAGCAACCAAAAGGTCTGTCAAACAATTTCTCGATCGAGAGAGCTCATCGAGTCCCAGGTGGAAGGCAAAGAACGGAAGCCCCTCCGAAGCCGAATAGTCGCAAGGGTTTTTAACTTTCGAGACAGAGATGCTATTTTGCAAACGGCTCGCATTGTCCCACCCACGAGATTCGAAAACAGTGTGATCACCTTCTTCCCAGACTTCACGATCAAAGTGCAAAAACAATGCCAAAGCTTCCTGGAAGTAAAAAAAAGCATTCAGAGACAAAGAAATCAAACATGCAATGCTGTTCCTGGCGAAACTATGAATTGAAGCGGACGGGAAAACATGGTTCCTTTCCACACCGGAAGAAGCATGGGACTGGCTCGATGGCTGGCGACAAATTGGGAACTCAGGCAAAGACAGACGCTCAAGACAGAAAGGGAATCGAACAAAGCAATCCCAGTATGTTCGTAACACCATTGAACAGGGTATGGCAGAATCGGCAGGGAAAGGATGAGAACCTTCTGGCCGTGAAATCGTCAAATACCGACTAATCAAATAGTAGGTCTACTCGGGAGCCCCTACCAGCCATGATCTAGCATACTCTGCTTTGTTGCGGGTGGATGGGTTTGGACTCCGCTTTTCCCGGGGGCAGTGTGTCACGATGGGATGATACGCACAAGCTGGATTCAACTGAGGGAAAATCGCCGTGAAGCTGATGAACAGAACTTGTCAGTACTATTGTATTGAGTGTAGTTTCTGCGGGATTGGGGAGGGCACGGCTTGACCACGGACCTAGTCTCTTTTTGAGGGGTGTGGGGGGGGGGGGGACAGACACTCTGCTAAATTGGGGTTGCGGGTAGTTCAAAGTCCGTCATCAGGGCAGGGGGGGATAATTGGGGTTGGGGAGGGTTAGTTTTAAGTTTAAAGTTAAACGGGCCACTTAACATACACTTGATTCTATTAAAAGGTTCACACAGACACAAACACACGCACTAACATTGCTAGTGCGGATCTTCTTAAGAATATATTCTCAGGCACTATGCAGAACAGCGCACAGACCTAACTCACCCGAGAAGACACCAGACACGGCAGATAACTGTCACTGCGAAAACCCGTGCTAAAATAATGTCAATAAGTCCTATTGACATTATTTTAGCAAGGAAACCGCACTCAAAATCCTCACATGGAATGTTAACGGACTCGGAGATAAGCTGAAAAGAGGGATAGTATTACAATATCTCAAGACAATAGCCCTAGACACATTACTATTGCAAGAAACCCACTTAGTCGGCAATAACTGTAAGGTATTGACCAGATGGGGATACAAATTGGAGGTGCATGCCGGCTTTACGTCTGGCTCCAGAGGGACGGGTATACTAATCCATAAAAACCTCCCTTTAATTCTGCACCGGAGGTGGGCAGACCCACAGGGTAGATTCACTATTCTAGAAGCAATTTGGGAAGGGAAACCAATTAATATCCTATCAAACAGACCTCTATTTCAAAGAAAATATGGGTTCAGTGAAATCGCCACAAATAATATGGGAGGCCTTCAAAACAGTGATTAAGGGTCAAGCATTAGCATGCCAAGTGGGGCATAATAGGGAAAAGAGGGGGAAAATAGAGCAACTCGAGCACGAGATCCAAGACAGTGAGACAGAGTACACACAGACCACCCATGTAGCGAACAAACACAAATTACACATCAAACAGCTTGAATTTAAAGCCCTAGTGACAGAGGCCGCCAAAGCCAAATATTTGGCAACCCAATATAAATTATACGAAACGGGAGATAGAGCGGGTAAACTGCTTGCTTGGCTAGAAAAACAGGAGCAAGTGGAGCGATGACTCCCCATATTACAAATCGACGGTACCCATGTCATCAGAGATCCACAGGAGATAGTAGAGGCTTTTGCTGAGCATTTCGAATGGCTCTATACCCCGATCGCTGAAACCACTGTAAGAGACTTGCAGCAGACTGGTATCATATATATACAGAGCACCTCTGGAGGATCTCCCTACTAATCCCCATACAATACATGCAAATTGGGACGATGTACTGGACGAGCCCCTTACAGTAACAGAATGGAAGAAAGTACATGAAGGGGTCAAACAGATAAGCTCAAACACAAGGTTCAAATTAACACATAATGTAATACATCAGGCATATCTAACTCCACGAGTGCTCCATAAAATATTCCCATAACGTGCAGACTATTGTCCCAGATGTAGGCACTCAGATGCACATTACGTTCGACCTCAATCATCTCAAACTCAACCCGGGCAAGACGGAATTAGTTTTGCCTGGGAAGAGTGAGATCCTTTGGGGCCATCATTACTGGCCGACAGAACTAGATGTTCCCCCCCACTTCCTCATCCGCTGTGAAAAGCTTGGGGGGCACCATTAATGCTGATCTGTCACTCAAAGGACAATTTGGGGCAGTGGTCTCTGCCGGTTTCTTTCAATTGCGTAAAATCCGTAAGGTCGCCCACTTGCTGTCTCATTCAGCACTTATACAAGTCGTGATTGCCTTGGTCCTCTCGCGTCTTGACTTTTCAAACTCCATTTATCTTGGCTTGCCCCTGTTTTTACTTAAACGTCTTCAATTAGTGCAGAATCAGGCTGCAAGATTAATTCATAAACAACCTAAATGGTAATCTGCCAGACTATGGCTATCTAAACTTCATAGGCTACCAATTGCCCTATGTGCAGCTTTTAAGACAGGGTGATTGATCTTTAAAGCACTGCATGGTAGGAGTCCTAAATTCATTAGTTGCATGATTGCAAAGCATGCTCCATTGTGTAACTTATGCTCTGCTCATCTTCATCTACTGACTACCCCTACCTTTAAGCTCAAACGTCAAGGAGGGTGCAAGTTCTCCTACCTCGCCCCTAAATTTTGGAACGCTTTGCTTCTAGCAATCAGGATGTACGACAATCTGTTGGTATTCAGAAAGGCGCTTAAAACTTGGTTGTTTGAGCAAGCTTATGCATGAGTTCCTGTGCCGTAACACTACACAAGTTTAGCGCCATGAAACCTTTCAGTGACTGTGCGCTTTTATAAGTTTTTGATAACATAACATAATATGGTATGGATCTGTCCCAAACTGGCATACTATTGGGGGAAAGTGTTAGAAAACCTGCAGACTGTCATGTGATGGACAATACCAGCCCCTATCAAATGGGTGGTGTTGGGGCTTCTTCCCACACCAAAAACCAAAAAACTCACTGGAAAATTCATTCAACTGGGCTTAGTATTAGCAAAAAGAAGAATAGCAATCCGATGTTTGAGTCCAGACCCTTCCACAGTTGAGAGATGGGCCAGGAATATGCGGGAGTAGGCCACCGCAGAACTAGTTTGAATGAAAAAAGTCAGAAGGGACAACAAACTTGAAGATGCAAGGGTTTGGTATTTAATGATAACATATATAACCAAGGGAAAAGACCCCCAGGAGGGGGAAGTAGACCTATTGCAGTCCACTCAGGGAATAAGTGGGTCATTGGAGATGCCCGAGGTCTACCCTGTACCAGATACCAGCTTAGAAAGGTGAGGTATGCAATAAGGAGGTGGCTCTCTTGTTCCCGGTAAAGCATAGCATCCCAGTTGAAAACATGACAGTGATATATGCAATTTATATGATAAAAAATTGGAAGAAAAGAAGAGAAGTAACTAATAGCCTATGATTAGTGAAATTGTATCTCCGAACGCGAGAAAGAATTCTGTAAATTGATGTGATACACCTGTATGAAAATGTACTGTTATTACACAAATGGCAATAAAACAATTAAAAAAAAGACTTGCAACAACTGTTCCCAGATATCCCCCTTTCGACCCTGTCCCCCAAAGACAGGGACTCACTTGAGGGAGATCCTACAGAGGAAGAAATCTGCTCAGCAATCAGAAACATACAATTAGAGAAGGCAATGGGGCCCACGGACTCCCAATCGAATTCCTCAAAGCTACTGCATCCCAGACTGAACCACACCTACGCGAAATGTTATTCGAAAGTAACGAGAAGGGGGCTCTACCCGAAGACGAAAGGCTGGCCTCAATAGTGATTATACACAAAAAGGTGGAACCAGCCGAAGACTAATTCCTACAGACCGATCTCTTTGATAAATGTCGAGGCCAAAATCCTCGCTAAGATTACTAGTCACCGACTCACCCCTATCATTACCAAGATAATACATGAGGACCAATCAGGCTTTATGCCCGGCCGCAACACAGCCTTAAATACCCGTTGAATACATAACATCCTGGGTAGGAAAAACACATTGGCAGAAGATGCTGTGATATCATCATTGGATGCCAAAATGGCAATTAACACAACTGAATGGCCCTATCTATTTGAAGTCCTGCACCAAATGGGTTTTGGCCCCAAGTTTCTTAAATGGGTTCAACTTCTTCACACCGCCCATAAGGGACAAGTCAAAGTGAACAACCACACTTCACGGGCATTACCGCGGAGGAGAGTTACGAGGCAAGGGTGCCCCCTTTCGCCATTGATATTCTCCCTGATGCTGGAACCACTCGCAACCTGGGACAGGGGCGATCCACTGCTCAGAGGTTTAAAGTGGGCAGAGGGACAGGAGGATAGAATATCCCTATATGCCGATGACATCCTGCTGTACCTAGAGTCGCCGGCAAGATCAATAAACAGAGTCCTCCACATTTTCACGAATTTTGGCAAATATTCGGGTTACACCACTATCTGGTCCAAATCAGTAATCCACACACTCCAGGGATCAAATCCCAAATTGCCACCAGAATGTGTTCCCACAATCGCAGAGGAGGGTTTCCGATACCTCTGTATGTCTAGAACCCCAGACCAGTAGGTTCTTTTACACAAAAAATCTAGCAAATCCCGTAGTCAGACTGCAAAATGATGTGCGACATTGGAGGACGCTAGCCCTGTCCCTGCTAGGACGCGCAGCGCTGTTTAAAATGTTGGCACTGCTGGGTTTTCTACATATCCTACAAAACAGTCCGTTCAAGGTCCCCAACGCCTACTTCAAAAACATTGCCAGTGAACTCGGAACACTATTCTGGGACCGCAAGACGCCACGCATTGCCACACACAAACTAACAAGAAGCTGGTGAGATGGTGGTATAGCACTCCTCAATTTAGGACTCTATTATAGGGTTTCTCAACTAGTTGTTATTAATCACTGTATGTACTGCCCCTTGACAGAACCTGCACTTCACTTGGATAGACTTCAATTGGGAAAGGAAGGACACAACGGGCCCTATACCCCAAACCTAAAAAAGGGCGCTACATCGGCCACACGGTCCTAGCAGTTGACATTTGGCACCAGGCAAACAAAACACTCGGATGGCACGAAACAATAACCCAAGCTACCCCACTGTGGTCAACACAGTGACTGAGTATGCTGAGCATGCAGCCGGGATTCTACAAGTGGGACACCATCGGAATTTTCACTTTGGGTGACCTGTGGAAAAGAGGGTCAATTCTCTGTTACTCAGACCTGCAAGAGAAATAGGATCTAGCCCAACAAGAAGGGTTTCTATATGTATGCAAGTCCAACAAGCACTTATCTCAACTATCCCTGCACACAGAGAGGGTACCGATGGTTCGCTACATCAACCACTTTGGCTCGAACGTTTGGTACCTAGTGCCTAGACAATCAGATCGCAGTCTCAGCAAAACATCTCCCAGGCAAAGCAAATCGGGTGGGGGATTGGCACTCCTGCCACTGGCAGGATGCCAGTTTATGGAAGTTACATCCACTATTGTTTCAAGAAATACAATCGCTTTACGCTGGATCCTATTTGCCTGTCAGCTCGACCATCAGTTGGACAGATTTTGCAGTTGGCGCCCTGACCCTAACGCAGTGGTGACCAATGCTTTTCTCCAGTACTGGAGCAAAAAGAAGGGATATGTGTTCCCTCCGTTCTTGATGATAATGAGGTTGTCTACGCGAATTCGGAGACAGCTGGCCGATGTGGTGGTAAACACCCCAATATGGAGATGTCCAGTTTGGTTTCCAGTTCTGATGGAACTTTGAGATTTCTAATCCCTCTACCCCTGTTTCCGGATCTTCTCTGGGATCCCCAAGGCAATCCTCTTCACCTGGTCCCAGCATGCTCTCTTTGTCTCATGACGTAAAGGATTCCTGGGAGCTTTGGAAAGTTCCAGGTATTTCACTGGAAACTGCCTCCCTACTCGCCTAATCTTGGGCAGATAGCACGAAAAAAGATACCGCTCGGCCTAGTCCCAATGGTTGGGCTGATATCAAAAGCAAGTGTGGGGGTCGGATGTTGACCACATCTTTAATTTCCTTGCTTCTGAGGGTTCGGCATACAGGTCTATTAATACCTTTTGGTCGGACATGTAAGCAGGTCATTCACCAATGGATGGGCGTCCCGTGGGAGAAAATCAGTTAGTTTGCAAACTTCCCAGAGGCATCAGACTATCCTTTCCTCCCAAACCAAGGTATTCTACATTATGGAATGTTAATAAGGACCTGCGCCTATTTAAATCATGGCCTTCGAATAAATATTCGTCACAAAAGCAGATGTCGGCAAAGCTGCCTACCTTACTGTGTTTGGTATCCTGTTGCAGGGTCTTGTATGTGCGAGCTCCAGACTTAAAAGGTAGAGTGTTTACTTCAGAGGGAGTGGCCTTTTAATCTTCCATGAGAACAAAATGTAATTCAAAAATGGTTTCATACCAGACATTCCCAAATGTTCCAATATTGTGGGTTGTACACGGCGATTAAAGCCTATGAGTCCATGAAGGAAGACGTTCGTCCACAAGGGAAACAACAATCACTTATTGGCCTCACAAAACCTCACAGAGCTGTTTCCTTCCCTACCATTGCCAGGTGGGTTAGACGGGCCATGCAGGAGGCCGGTACGGATACTTCCAAATTTGGAGCTCATTTGCTTAGAAGAGCCATGGCATCTAAAGCCTTCTCTTTGGGGACTCGTTTAGAGAACATCCTTAATGCAGCTGATTGGTCCTCAGATTCAACCTTTAAGAGGTTCTATTTCAAACTGGTACCAACCCTGGCATCTCTAGTAATGGAAAAAGAAAAATTAATGGACAGAATGTAGAACAATATCATGCATTCACCCCAGTACAGAGATCGGGGCCTAAAGCCATTGTTTTTTTGCTCACCATGCCATTCCAGTTTGAATTCAGCCATTTGCAAATCAGTCTTGACCATGCACCCAATGGGAACAGTCCAGCCTGAAATGCCAGACCAGGTCCTCCCTGGACTGGAAACAAGCATCCTAGGACCGGTTTAAAAGTTTCACCCCTCATCAGCCAGGATAGCTTGACTGCAGTGGCATGGAGAGCACGGGACCCATGTCTGGGCATACCTGTCCCACTCGGGGTGACCAATGCAAAAAGAACAATTGATGGATAGAATGCAGAACAATGTCATGCATTCACCCCAGTACAGAGATCTGGGTCTTAATCCATAATTTTTTTGCTCACCACGCCATTCCAGTTTGAACCCAGCCATATGCAAATCAGTCTCGACCCTGCGCCCAATGGGAACAGTCCAGCTGGAACAGCCAGGCCAGGTCCTCCGTGGACTGGAAGTAAGCATCCTAGGACCGGTTTTGGGGTTTCACCCCTCATCAGCCAGGATAGCTTGACTCCAGTAGCATGAAGCATGGGACCCACGTCTGGGCATACCCGTTCCATTCGGGGTGACAAATGCAAAATTAACAATTGGCAGTTCGGGCTGGACTGTTCCCAAAAGGAACAGGGTCAAGGCTGATTTGCATATGGCTGGGTGCAAATTGGGGTGGTTTGGTGAGCAGAAGAATGATAGATTAAACCCAGATCCTTGTGACTGGGTGGAATGTTTGCATTGTCCAGCATTCCATCCATCAATTGTTTATTTTGCATATGTCGCTCTAAGTGGGAAGGGTATGCCCAGACGTGGGTCCCTTGCTCACTACACCACTGGATTCAAGCTAGCCTGGCTGATGAAGGGTGATACCCTGAAACCGGTCCCAGGATGCTTGTTTCCGGTTCAGGATTGGCAGTTCCGGCTGGACTGTTCCCAAAAGGAACCGGGTCAAGACTGATCTGCATATGGCTGGGTCCAAACTGGGGTGGTGTGGTGAGCATAATAATGGATTAAACCCAGGTCCTTGTGACTGGGGGTGAATGTTTGCATTGTCCAGCATTCCGTTCATCAATTGTTTCTTTTGCATATCTCTAGTAGTGGAACAGATATGATCCTGCCGTAGAATGAAAAATGTCCTAACTATCGTAATGTAAAGTTTCAACTCCATTAAGGACACGAAGGAAACTAATAGCACACCCTTAGTAGCATTACATCTTGCGCCCACCATTTGACAGAGTTAATCATAGATAAGTTATTTAGATGTGTTTATAAATTACCGGTAATCTTGCTTGTTTGATTTCGCATTGTTCTAATGCTTGCTTAAACTTGTCCAATGTTTTCTCATGATTTTACTGTCAATCTGCATTTTATGCTTTCCCCTCAGAAACAATGTATTATGTCAATATAATTTATTTTCAGGGACAGACACTTCTTAACCCCTTCAGTGCCCATGACGAGCTGGACTCGTCATGGGCTGCGGTGGCGCTGTGCCCATGACGAGTCCAGCTCGTCATGAACTCCGCCCGCTAATGGAAGGCGCGGCACTGGGCGGGGAAAGGGGCGGGCATGCAAGGGGTTAACAGGATTAAGGTCCATTCTAATGGACCTTACAAACAAACAAACCCCGCAAAGAGCTGCAAGAGACTCAGAGCTATGCACGGACAGCCACCACCACCAAGAGTGGACGACCACCCAGAGAAGCAACGTCTCAAAGATCACTGTTCCCGCTAACAGCTCAAGAGAAGCTTGTGCAGAGCGCGCACCACATGCGGCTTCCCTACGCCACTACCAGAGGAGAGATCGCATCACTCGCCCCTCCTAGTACACAGACCTAATTGCAAGCTACGCTACAGGCACACGAAGCGCCAGAAGAAAGCGTCCAGACAGAAGACAAAACACGCAAAGTCCGAGGCGCGCAGGAGACTGCGCCAGTGCACCTGACAGCATGGGCAGGCGCCCTGGAGATCGAGACATCTCCACAAGGAAGCACCGCTGAACGCAGCACAGAGAACAACCACCTCTCCACCGCCCCAGCGAAGCCCCGCAGTGGGCCGAAGACCACACACAGTGTCCTCCCTCACACTGCCTCAAGACAGAGTCAGCAGGGACCCAAGACAGGCAAGGGAGGAATCGGACACTCCATGTGGCAGGCCGCCACAGCGACAGGTGATTCGACTGCACAGCGCCATGTGACCGGACGTCACAGCGCACAGTAACATAGGAGCCTATCACGCAGAGTGACCAGACCGGACGAACGCACCGGAAGAAAGGAAGAAGCAGGCACCACGGCGGCGCAGCCTCGGAGCTCAAGCAAGACACCCTTGAGTGAAGAGAAGTGGGACACCACGAGATCCCTGAAGAGGGGATGGTGCCAATGGAAGTCCCCAAGAAGCACATGCAGGTCCGACGGACGGGACAGGCCTGCAACAGGCCCACAAGAGAGAAGGGAAGACCGTCATAAGATCGACGTGACCAGTGAGATGTCCATGTGAAGCATACATGAGACAGGTGGCAGGGTGCCACATCCAAGGAAAAACCTGGTTGGAAGAAGAAGAGCATGGCGCGATGCCATTCCGCAAAGGAGGAAAGAACAGTGGCATGACGCCACAGGGCAGACAACCACCCCAAGCGCGCAAGATGGAACGGAAAAGAGCGACAGGACCAAGGACTCGCACCAGCACTGAGGAAGGTGTTCATCCACACAAGCCAGCCACCAGGGTGCAGAGACGTCACTGGAGACCTCCGCGGGAGGACCTACTGTAAGCCGCTAGCAAGCGCGATCTGCGTCCTGGCCCCACGCTTCGCAGTTCGACCGTCCTCTCACCTGTCACCGGCTGCTTGGTATCGATTTCGCCACACCTCGCAGTGCACCTGCCCGCAAACAACGGAGCAGTGCCACGGAGTCCCTCAAGTCCTCCTCACTCCCTAAGGTCATCCCGACAGAAGAGCGCCGCCTGTCTGCCCCCTGAAGAAAACTAAAAATCCTGTTACTACCTTCCAGGTGCATGATCACCAAGGAGCATCGCACCACCCAAGTGAATCCACACACACCCTGAACAACCGGAGCTCAAGGAGGCGAATCACCCAGGAACAGTCTGTGCACCCCAGTCAATCTACAACCTGCCAAAGTCGAGCACACCCGGCCATTGGAAGATCCGCCCTTGGGGACTACACAAGACTCGGCCATGGTCCTGTTGGGAGTTCTGCAGTAACCCCTAAGAGAGGCCTGCTCAATGTCCCGCACAGCCCACGCGGTCACGTGGCAGTCCAGGGGACAAGGGCCTCGACGGAGTTCCCGTGAAGAGGGAGTCCGAACAGGTGAGATGGGTCGGCCGCAGCTCCACGTCAGGCACAGGAAACACGAAGGTCACAGCTGAAGAAGAGTCACCCACAAGATCGCGAGAGGAAGGCGCAGAACCTGAGTCCAGACAGCGAGGACACCCAGATGACACCACCACCCTCGGAGGCTACGTGAGCGACTTGGCTGTGAGTCCGTTGGCAGTTCCCCAGCGACGCCTTCGCGCAGCTCACACAAAGCCCCACACGGTCCCATGGCAGCCTGCAGGAAAAGCCCTCCAAGAGGCTCCAGTGGCAGAGGAGTCCAAGCGAGAGAGGCAAGTCGAACATCGCTCAGCCGTCAGGAGTAAGGAGAGTCACCAAGCACGACACCCCCACAGGAAGGCCTCACTCACAGAGATCGTCTCCGACACCAAAGTGGATTTCACCACGGCTCCAGATGCATCGACAGGGAACTTGTACACAAACTTCACCACCGCAAGACCAGGCCAGTCTACAGAACATCGCCAAGGCCGAAGGCGGCATCCTGACCATGCGGTCCAGCGCTCTAACACTGCCCAGAGGACGGCCTGAAGAGACTCACTTGGTGGTGATTTTTGCTTATGTGTTTTCTTACAGGTTGGACTTTTGTTTGTTTCTTTTCATTGAAATTTGGGAGGGATGTAGTATCCGGTGGGATACATTCTAGTGTTTCACCCACACTGAACATCCACCCACCACAGGCGTCACCAGTCAGGTGACCCTGTCAACAAAAGGGGCCGGAGTGCACGTGCTGCAGGCCAGTTACCGTACACTACCACCTGGTGTCTGTGTTCTCTACTATCATCATGTGGGCCTGAGGCCCGACATCACAGTGCCAAGAAGCGGGGAACCACACCGGCTGGAATCACCTTGATGTGGCGACTGCCTCCTCCCTGGTTCTACAGCAACAGAGTGCTTTTGGAGCGGCGGCCTGTCTCTGCAACAGGGTGGGGGGGGGGGGGGGGGGGGGGGGGAACAGCGCAGTGGCCGCGACAGAGAAATGGACTGAAGCGGGAGAGTGGCTCCACCCGGCCTGACCCTGCCTTCTCACCACCCTGTTGATTGGAGGATAGCGCAACACTGGGAACAGCGCACATCAAGCTCAGGGTGAAAAGGCTGCGGAGATGGGCAAGGGACGACAGCTGCTGATACACTCCCCCCTCCCCCACGTGACAGACCTGTGATGGTGGGAAGTCCCCCTGTACCCACGCTGGTGAAGTGGACTGTTGCTATGCAGGCTGGCGCGCCCCCCGGGGTGGGTGCCACTGGTGTAGGCCTCCATGCTGTCTGAGCGACCAGGGGGGGACCGTTGCGGCCCCGCCAAACAGACTAAAGTAGATGTGGCCTTGGCGCTGCTGCCGACCTCAGTGTACAAAAAATAGGGGTATGCCCTAATAATCCTCCTGCATCTGGGCTGTGAAAACACTCTCAAAACAAGATTGTGATGCAGAGGAACAAATCTGCCAATTGATTTATCCTAAGGAGAACTAAATTGGTCCCTATCTATGAGTAATAAATCTCTACCATTTTTCATTTATATGTAACACCAATACTTACTCCAGGAGTAGTTGTAAACATATTTGTATTTATCAATTTTCATAAAATTTATCACAAAGAAAACAAATAAATCAAACATACAAATTATATATTTAAATGTATCGAACAATCTGTCCTGCCCGTTATTTTTGCGTGCGGATGTACCAACAACATAATTCTGGTGAAGGCCTCCGTGCTGTCTGAGCGACGAGGGGGGACAGTTGCGGCCCCATCGAACTGACTAAAGTAGATGGGGCCTTGGTGCTGTTGCCGAACTCAGTGTGCAAAAAATAGGGTTAAGCCCTAATAATGCTTCTACATCTGGGCAGCGAAAACACTCTCAAAACAAGACTGATGCAGAGGAACAAATCTGCCAATTGATTTATCCTAGGGAGAACTTAATTGGTCCCTATCTATGAGTTAACAATCTCTACCATTTATAATTTATATGTAACACCAATAATTACTCCAGGAGTGGTTGTAAACATATTTGTATTTATCAATTTTCATCAAATTTATCAAAAAGAAAACAAATAAATCAAACATACAAATACATATATTTAAATGTATGCAAACAATCTTTCCTGCCCATTATTTTTGCGTGTGGATGTACCAACAACATAATTCCATCCATCATTAGGAAAGGTGAAAGAATGAGGAAGTCCTATACAAGTTCGAGGGGATTTTTCACCCCCCCCCCCCCCCCCCACTCTCTTATCTGGAACATGTACTCAACATCTGGCAGACTCCTCTGTATCATGAGGTCGAGGCGGTTAAGCCATATTCATTTAGACCTCATCAGGACAGTAACGGTGAGTAAATAGAAATAACCAAATTGTCTGCAAGATAAAGTTTTCAAAGCGCACTGTAATCAAAAGGAGGGACGGAGACTTCCTCCTGAGTTCCATATTATAGCTATGTGCTTAGTCCATAGCACGAGAATAGTATGTTATACTGGCAATCTCTCAGTGGCCTTTATATCGACCCTGCATGGGAACACTGGTTCGTACACCTCCTGTGGTCTCATACATGAATCCTGAGGTTATCGGGAAACATGCATTTGTTCCCACGGATCAAGTGCCACTCGAAGAAGTGACTCCTGCGGTGTCCTTCGTGCCGAACCCGGTTGATTGGAGGATAGCTCAACACTGGGAACAGCGCACATCAAGCTCATGGTGAGAGTGGCTGCAGAAGGGGGAAGGGGGGGGGGGGGGGGGAGACGACAGCTGCTGATATACCCCCCCCCCCCCCCCCACCGGGGTGACCGAGATCCGTGACGGTGGGAAGTCCCCCTGTACCCACGTCTGTCAAGTAGGTTGTTGCTCTGCTGGCGCGCGCGGGGGCACTGGGGGGAGGGGGGGGGGGTGCCACTGGTGTAGGCCTCAATGCTGTCTGAGCGACATGGGGGGGGGGGGGGGGTGACCGTTGCGGCCCCACCAAACTGACTGAAGTAGATGGGGCATTGGCGCTGCTGCCGACCTCAGTGGCAGGGCCCATCGCCCTCAGAGTGAGAGGCAGTGAAGAGCATGCAAATGAAAGTGAAGGGCACCCAGAAAGCCAATGTCTAGATACCGCTGGGGAACGCCGCGGGTTCCAGACACCCCACCCGTCCATGTAGAAGCCAGACCAAGAGGCTGCACCAGGGGAATCAAGCAAGCTAAGTCACCCAAGAACAATGAGATTGTGCAGCCGACCCAGGAACGACGGCACGGCTGAAACGCACTACTGGCGGTGACCATACTGTAGGAGCGTGGAATCTGACTAATGGTTCCCCCCAACTTTTTGCCTGGTATTTGAGTGGTTTTTGACTAGTCTGGCTGGGATCCTGCTATCCAGGACCCCAGCCTATCTGCTTTCTCCCTAAAACTAATGTGAGTACTCTAGGTACAAACCTAATTGGATGCTGGGCATGCCCTACCAGTCCCTTGTAGATGGTACCCTAGGTACCCAGGGCATGGGTCCCCCAGTAGGCCTACCAGGGCTGCAGCACTTATTGTGCCACCCTGGGACAGCCATACAAACTGACACCACCAGACCACTACTGTAGTCTGGGTAAGGTGGTGCTAGCACCCCTTACAGGGAAATAGGTACCCTATATCCCACCACATTACAACACATATACTCTCATAGGTCACCCCTATAGCAGGCCTTGGTAATCCTACAAGGCAGGGTGCTGAGGTATGTGTGAGGGGGGACCCCTACCCGAGTAGGGCCTCTCTGCAACCTTCGTAAAATCGTTACTGGGTTGTTTGTAGTGTAGCCATACCATATACTCTTAACCGCATTATAAGTCTATTGCGATATCGCGATAACTTGAGAATGGCTACACAGAACCATATCGTGTTTGGTGTCAAACATGTAGGAATCATACCCCCAGTCCAGCTATGGGCATGAGGGTACGATTCCCCCTTGCTAGAAGGGCGATATGGGAAAAGCGGTAGAATTTAGACACCAATTTAAAAGTACACAAGTTTCACAAAATGGCTACTGCCCGCCACCTACACGACCCTGGCTGGCTGTTGCTGGGGAAAACCCCAGCCTCGCCAGCTGGACAATAGGGCTCCTGTGGCAGGGAGGTGCTAGCATCTCCCCAGACAGGATAATGTGGATTGGAACAGGGTGGGTGCACCAAATGTCCTTTCAGAGTTGCACGTAGGCAACTGCAGAGAAATAATTCTGCATACACTGCTTGGAACCGGTTCAGGGGCATCCTGTCCCTCACCCAGGCGGGAAACACACAAAGGGGAGAGGGTGTAGCCACCCTTTCCCGCCTCACCAGCCATTGGTGGACACTACTCTGGACACTCCCCTAATCTTGGGGATAAAGGTGAATAACGTGGCCCCAGAGCCTCAGATTAATTTGGAACTTTACAGAACCAACCTTCGACGAGCTGCTGCCCAGCTGACGGAAGAAATCTCCCTTGGGATAAAGGAGTTATCCCCCTGCTTGGCAGGCACCTGAAACACTGCAAGTGACCCGGTTGGAACTTCGCTGCTCTCACGAACTTCGACGACTTCCAGAACCCTTGAGGTGGGTTTCCAGCGCATCCCAGAGGCCAGTGAGTGTGCTCAACGAGTTTGGGCACCGTGGACCGCGTGGGTGCCGAGATCCCCAATACCCCGAGACCCCGGCCTCTTCTTGCATAGCACACGACCCTGACCAATGGGGAAGTTGTGCTTTGGCCCGTTTACGAGCCAACCACTCTACAGCAATTGTGCCAAAGACCAGCGCCCTAGCCCCCTCCGGTGGCCCGTGGGTGCCCTTTAACGCACTCCAAATTGCCGCCTCCCGCGGTCCCTTGTCTCTCGACTTGTGGGCCCTAGCAGAGGTCTATCTTTGAAAACAAGAGTTCCCCTGGTTGCTCCAGGCCTGCTCTACAGTCTCCTCGAAGGAGACCTCTCCCAGACCTCGTGGGTCTGCACTGTAGCTGATTTGTTTATACTTCGTGGGTTGCGGTTGCCAAGGCTTAGTGGATCCAATCCGGACACTAACACCGCAGCGACCCTCATCCGACGTGGGACAGTCGCCCTCCGGAAGCTGGCCTTCCTTGAAGCCTCCCGGAGCCCGTGGGTGCAGATCCAAGCAACAGCACCTCTCACCTGAAGCACCCGACATCGAAGGGCTCCTTGCTTTGAGCCTCCTGGTCACTTTGCCGTGACCCAGACTCTGTCACCTCTGCTTTCAGGTTCTTCTCTACATTCTTCACATCTTTGATCTTCATGGCATCATCGACGCTTTTGGCTAGCAGAACTTTTGACTATTTTCCCATTGAAAATCAGCCCGCGACCCGACAGCAGAAACAACCTATGCACCCGGCTTCCCTGGGGCAGGTAACAGTGGTACCTCGGTACTCTCTGGGTTGTGGGCATCTCAAAAGCTTAAGTCTAAAGTTTTAACTTTGTACTCCTGCTAGAAGTATTTTTAATCTGTTTATTTCAAACCGCGACATTCTCCATAGGCTAACATTGCGATCCCGATAGCAGCTCTTTGCACTGCACGCGTCTCCCGTGGGTCCCCTTCCTCATAACTGTGGGTGGATTCTGAAGGGGCAAGCGATCCTGAATGCCCTAGGCATTGCCTGTAGAATTGTCGTGGTTCTTAAACCACTATTTTAGTATATGGTTTGGTCCTCCCCTGGGGCCCATTGATTTCTGTGCTATTTATTGTGTTTTTAAATGCTTGATTGAAGTGTAACTTTGCCACTAGCCACATAAAGTGACTGTGGGATTCGGTCTAGAATAAATACATATATTTTATATATATACCTGTGTGGGCTACTCTTTCATTTGGTTATTCAAGAGGTTATTATGGTAAAACAATAAGCTTAACACTCCTTCAAGACTTAGCCTGAAGGCTGCTCTCCACAGCTACCACTAGGATAGCTTTCTTGACAGCCCAAGCTCCCACCATCGCAAGACTCCCCGGGGAGCGGGGCCCTGTAGAGGAAGAGCTGCCGGCAGCCAACATGAATCCTTCATCTACACCGGAACCAAACATACGTGAAATGTTTACGGACCTGAAGCACTCCCTCCCTTGCATACATCTTAAGACTTAAGCTCAGAGACCGGTCTCAAATCATGATGAGCGTATCACACAGGTCGAACAACGCTTTAATGTTATTCTTGATCCGAACATGGACAGATCTGGTGACTCGCACCGGAGAACAGCGGAACAACTGCTAACCATTATAGAAGATCATGAGCTGGTGGATGTCTGGCGATGCCAGCACTCACATGGCCATGCAGGATCTGTGTCTCTGCGGCGGGTCCCACCAGGTCCAGGATTGATTACTGGCTCGTATCACGCGATGTAAACGCGTGGGTGCTCAAAGTTGCCCACCTGGCCCGTTCCCTCTCCGATCATGCCCTGGTGCTGCTGGAATTCTCACTGCCCGACGCTGCACATAGGACCTTCAGCTGAAGGCTCCACTCCACTCCGGCGCACTCAGTTCTTTCAGGATGCAATTTGAGCTGACATAACTGAGTACTTTGAGCTAAACAGCGGGACTGTGGAATCTCCATCAACACTTTGGGAGGCTTTTAAAGTGGTAATTCGTGGCAAGTGGATCGCCAAGCAGGCCGGTGTGCTATGTTCGCTCAGGGGAGATCTTAGGCACTTAGAGTGGGAAATCTGTGTGCTCAAATCAGAGTACTTTGAGTCCAATCGGCCAACAACCTTGGGGCGAATTAAAGAGAAAATAGTAAAATTTGAGGAGGCCGCACACAGAGGCACACACTAGCTGCACAAGGAAACACGTGCTCGCCACTACGCGGAAGGGGACCGGGCCGGAAAGACGCTGGTGGGCCTCCTGAAAAAACCATGGGCTAGTAAATACATAAGAAAACTGCGTAACAGAGACGAAGTGATCGCCGTCCAGGAGGCTGTACAAGCAGAAATGCTTGCATTTTATACCTCGCTGTACTCGTCGCGACAGTGGAAGGCGCACGAGGATCTGCTATTCCTCCTTGAATCGAATGAATTAGCCTAGCTAAGTGACGGGCAGAGCAGTAATCTTGACGAGCCATTTTCTGAGGAGGTGGTGATCGGGGTAATGCGGGCCATGCCCAGTGACAAGGCTCCTGGGCTGGACGGCCTCTCTGCTTCGTTTTACGAAGAATACGCAGCGCTTCTTGTACCCCATCTCCTCAATATGTACAAGGATTCTCTGGTGCAAGGCACTCTGCCCCCCTCTCTCCGGGTGGCGTCAATTGTCACTATGCTTAAACTAGACAAAGACCACAAACTATGTGACTCGTACAGGCTGCTGTCAATGATTAATCTCAACAAAATTCTTGCAAAACTGCGCTGGCAGCCCGATTGCTCCCCCTTCTGCCCGAGGTGCTGAGGCCTGACCAGTACGGCTTTGTTCCTGGACGAAGCACCTCACACAACCTCCCGACCTTCTTCGCGACCATGCAGGCAGTGGACCACTCTCTCCCAGCTGCTGTCAATTTATTAGACTCAACCAAGGCCTATGACACCTTGGAGTGGCCGTGCCCATTTACACTCCTCTCTCATATCGACATCAGTCCTTTCTTTCTTAAAAAAAAAAAAAGAAATCGCCCTGCTGTACTCTGACCCTACGGCGAGACTGAGAATCAACGGATCAGTGTCCCCCTCTATCCTGGTGACCTGGGGTAGACGGCAGCGATGCCCACTCTCCCCCTTTCTATTTATGGTGGCGACGGAGCCTCCCGCGGCTAGGCTTAGGCAGCACCACGCTCTGACCCATTTCAGTCAGAGTTCCCACATAAATGGGCAGATTCCCCGGTGAAATATCTGTGGATCTGGCTCAGCAGGAATATTGACAAACTATGGAGCTATAATTATGGCAAGCTCATGGTCTGGCTGGAGAGCAGATTAAAGAGGTTGAAGACACTCTCGCTGGCGGGCCGGCTGGCCACTGCCAAGATGGTAGTTCTTCCCAAGTTTTTATATTTGTTTGTTCCCCTCGAAACTGAATTTAAGCAGTCTACGGGCGGGCAACCCCGGGTTACGTGGGAGGTTCTTACGCCTCTGTTCGAGCAGTAGGCATGGGAGCCCCAGATATGGAATTGTACTATAACTGTGCTCTGGCCCAATTTGGATATCATCGGGTATACCCGACTCTCTTCATGGCACACACTGCCCCTGAGAGTGATCAGGCGGACCCGACGCCTTTACACATGGCGATTTTCAGACCCCAAAATAGGCCTCGAGCGGAGATTAACAAGATTGGCTGCACGGTGTGGGTGTGGCGGGAACGTAAACGCAGAGCTCGTCTGGAGAAATTCTTTGCCCCCTCAACACCACCCACCAGGCCCCCAGAGCTGTGCTTTACCGCAGAGACGGGGTTGTCAAAGGTTGAGGAAGCTCCAGCTCCACACAATGGGGCGGGCATTCCCAAACAGTTTATTTGTCACCATGGACGATGCACTTGTGCATGACAACACTGCGATGCTGGACAGGCTGACATATTACCAGCTGAGAACAGCACTGCCCGCACTTTGTTTCCTTCCCAGTGGCGCCACCAACGTTCCAGGTGCTGGAGGATTTTCTGGTGAATCCTTCACCACGGAAACGTATTACTCGTCTGTATACTGGAATGCAGCTCACGTCGCCGATAGGTGTTCCTCCCCCCCCGCACAACACGAATGGCAAAAGATCCTGGGAGGTGCCTTTGAGGAGGGCACGTGGGCTTATTGCTGCGTGTAGATCAAGGAGATATCCCGAATTATAGGTTGTGACTTTTTCACAGCAAGTTCCTCCAAAAGTTGTCCAGGACTCCTGTGTGGATGAACAGAGCTGGACTAAGTGAGGATGCGAGGTGTGCGCACTGCCGAACACCTGAGGCCTTCTTGCACCTGGCCTGGGAGTGCCCGGAGGGGCGAGATTCTGCGAATGCATATTCAATGTGTTGGACTCCATGATTGACTGTGGTCTTGAGTACTCCCAATTGGTGGAACTCCTGGGGTACGTGCGCAGGGTGTCTCTGGAGCGCAGGAGATTGGTGTTCATGCTACTCTTACTGGCAAAGCGGAGAGTAGCAATTTGTAGGGGCCCCAAGCACAGCCTGCGCATGACTGAGTTGCTCAGGGATGCAGCATTCTGACACCTAGTTGTCTGACTACTGGGAACTAATGCTCATACAGACATGCCTGCAGAACATATGGGCACTAATTCAAAGCTAACTTAACTCTCAACCACTCGATCGTAGGGAGACCACCTCTGAGGTGATATAGGCAGTGTATAGACTGCATGAACGACTTACAGGGGCGCCGAGCATGCTGCAATGGCTGATACAAACTGCCCAGTGTGGGCCAGAGAGTACTCATTTCCCCTATTCACCCCCTACCCCTTTTCCTCTTCGTTCTCTCTCTTTCCCCTCTTTGCAGTATGAACATCTCCTGGAACTCTCCAGGGAAGTTAGTTGCTACAGAAGATAGCATGATGCTACGAGACATTTGGACACCGTCAAGGTGTATTGCAAGGGACTAATGATCAATGTCTGCTATTCACGCTGATTGCACTGGGTAGCATCGAATATAAGCAACCTGCCTTGCTGTTTGTCTTTCTTTGTAAAATTCAATAAACAGAAATATATATATATATATATCCACAGCAAAGAATTCGCGAAGAAACCCAAGCCTCTTGCAGCAGTGGGCTGTGGTTAATGTGCCACACCCACTTGAGAATAAACAGTGAAAACAGACATAACTGCATGTTTCAGTGCAAGGAGCTAAAGGAAAACAGACTTTTCAATCATATCAAATACATTTCATTTCGATATTAATCGGTATTTGTTTACCTTCGTAAATTTATAGTGACCAAAGTACAATAATGTAAATAAATGAACAACTGTTCATTAGTCAATCTTTTGTACAAACTTTATTGTTCCATGTAAATTGGAACAAAAAACAATCAAAGCCCCAGTGGGCATTACAGACTTAGTCCATTCGTCAATTCTACATCACGATTTTAGCTTTATCCAACCCAAGTGGGTGATCTTGATTTCATCCAAAAGAAATTTTAATAGTCAAAATGTATTTTATTTATATATATATATATATATATATATATATATATATATATATATATATATATTTATATTACCTACTGGCGGTCGCCAGTAGGTAGTTATAGTTAGGACCCTGTTTCCATAGGAAAACCGCAACATTCTATTTGGAATTACTTTGGCGCCGGTCGACGAATCCTCGCGAAATTTTCAAAATAGGTGGGGCGCTACGCTCCGCTCCTACCCTGAAAGTCTCGGGGGGATTCGTCAAGCGGGGGCTGAGAAAAAGGGGGGTCCCAAAACGCGTTTTTCCCATGCATTTTTCCATAGGACCTTTAGACACAGCTACAGCCCGAACGGCTGAACAGAGTTACTTGAAATTTGGCAGAGAGGTAGTCCTCAGGTCAAGGAAGTGCCTTTTGTAGGTCTGGTGTAAATCTGTTCAGTAATTCCCGAGAAAATAGCATTTAAATCAATATATATATCTGTGGCAGCTTACGGTGCGCTTACCGTGCGCTTACGGTAAGCTTACCGTACGCGTACGGTGCCGTGCGCGAGCGCGAATCTGATTGGCTGTTAGATCTTAGTAAACATTCGAATCGGTCGAAACCAGGAAGCGGCGGCCGCCATTTTCTCTCTCTCACTCTGAGGGTGGGTGGAAATAGAAAGACAAAAAACATGTAAAGGGGCTGTTTAGACAGCTCCTAACCACCTAGCCTTGATGAAGGTGTCCCCAAAGATCCCCCAAAGGCCAAAAAAATCAATTTTAATTTTTTTGCAAAAATCGCCGATTACGCTTACCGTACGCGTACGGTAAAAAATTTTAAATAATAAAAAAGTATCCATACTCTCCCCCTCCCCGTGTGCAAATGGTGCCCGAAGGGCACCATTTTGGCATGGCAAATCTAAGTGTAATGAAAATATAAAAGATTACCTTTCACAACGAAGCGCATAATATGTCCTCCATGTGCGCACGGTGCGCGAAGCGCATCGTGCGTACATGGCCCATGTAGCGTAACGTGGGCGCACGTACGGAACGAACTGCGTTAAGTGGGCGCGCACGCCACGAATGGCGTAAAGTAACTTAGCATTTAAAAAACCGTACAAATTCACTGAAAAAACCATAGGTTTCACACACGTTATAGTTAGGAATTAGCATTTAAAAAACCTTGCAAATTCACTGAAAAAACCATAGGTTTCACACATGTTATAGTTAGCTGGACATTTTACTGATAAAAAACCATTGAAATTCCCCCGTTATAGTTAGTGCAGGCAACTATAACTCACGCGACCGCAATCCTCTGCTGATGACATATGTGTCTTTATGAAAAAAAAATATTTGTAATATATGTATAGCTAAAATTTAATGGAAGAAGACATGGGCAAATAAGTGTCTAAATACAGTATTAGCATCAGCAGAGGATTGCGGTCGCGTGAGTTATAGTTGCCTGCACTAACTATAACGGGGGAATTTCAATGGTTTTTTATCAGTAAAATGTCCAGCTAACTAGAACGTGTGTGAAACCTATGGTTTTTTCAGTGAATATATATATATATCTATATCTATATCTATATATATATATTTTTTTTTTTTTTTTTTTTTTAACACCACGGTTAGGCTCAGTAGCCCCTCTGAAAGGGGTTCTAACAAGAACCCTGTAGATGATCGATCCAATAAGTAACTGCAGAGGTGGAAGTTACTCTGGAACTATAAAACCAAAATAGGAAGTTGCAACTCAATCTCCAAGACGTGGACATTTGATCATGCAGGAATAACATCCACATCAGACTAAACCACGAGGTCTGGAGGGAAGCAATATCCAGAGATGTGTCCATTAAGTTGGTCAGAGGATCTATCAGCTCTGATTGAACATAATACATAAAGATTAGACAGGAAATATTTATCAGTCACAGTTTATAGCCCAATAACGATTTTTCAAGAAGGACGATAAATTTTGAGTTTGCGCTGGCTTTCATGAAAAATAGACGATCGGACGCGACTTGAAATCGAGAGATGCAAGATTGATTCCACAGAGCAGTAACCAGGCAAAGTTCATTAATTCAGTTTAAACGCCAGCATGGAAATAACCAAGATATGACTAGCCAGGTAAACTCAAAATTTATCGTCCTTCTTGAAAAATCGTTATTGGGCTGTAAACTGTGACTGATAAAGTGAAATTGGTCATTACATGCAAGGTGACTGAAGCGCTGTGAGGCACAAAGGTGCAGACACAAAGAACATACAAGCTCATTTCCTAGGTCCTGAGGAAAAGCCTCAAATCAATATTGGGTTTGAAACGTGTAGACCTTGTTGTTGTGTCCAAATGACTATGAATAATAAATGCTGAGTATCAGGTCTATTTAAAATGCACAGTTACTAATGAATTTCAGTTCTCATGACCTGAATACTGAAATGTTTGGCTAACATCTCCCCTGGGATAGTGTTGATTTTAAGTTTGACTGTGGTGTTTCTCTCTAAACCTTTCCCTTGGGTCTCTTTATTCTTTACCTTTTCTTTTTTACTTTAGTTTTGGATAGGATTTGAGCTCGCTCAAATTTAGTGCTAAGGATTGTTAATATTTTTCTATGCACCGTAATGTCTCATTTATATGTGTAAATATTGTCATTTTATGTACAGTTTTCTGTGGTCCGTAAAATGTGTAACGTTCATGTGAATAGTATGAAATAATTAATTGAAAAGTATATTGAACTTTATAAAGAAAAATTAAACATTCAAAAATTAAGTTTTTCAATCACTGAGTGTCACGTGTGATTGTTGGGAATAATACTTTGCATTGTTATCAGCATTGGCAATTGTTGTGGTATACTGACAAGAGAGAAGCAAGCACAACCTCACAATTTAAGGTTGCAAAGTATAGCTCTTCCAAGTCTTTGAGCCCTCCATCCTCAGAACGTGCAAGTATTTTAGACCAGTAACAAACAGATCAACTTCAAACACAGAATATTTCCGACCAACTGGGCCACCCCTTTTGCATACTTTGAGTGGCAAGGTCACATATAGGTTTCCCAGATCCTGGTTTGACGCTCAGCTGCTCTTAGGCTTTGCAGCAGGTCCAGATATCTTAGGAGGAGCTCCCCCACAAACAGTAGCACTAAACCCACAACATCCCACATGTTGCAGGATTAGAGCCAGTAACAAAGGGAATTTCCTTCTAGGAGGATATGGCAGAAAAAAAGTAAGGTAATCCAGCACTTGAGGATAGCGGACACTTGGTAACGGAGAGATACAAGAAACCAAGGGACCATCCACACACTCCCCAAAGGAGGGTTGAACGTGAAGACCTGCTCCTAGCACATGAGTTCCAAAATAGATTCCAAGCACAGAAATGTAGAAAGTGACAGGTGAGGGTGGGAGACAGGCAAGGGGAGGCCTAAGTAAGGGACTTAGCCGATTACGAGTCTCACGATTCCCAGGGGAGGGAGGGCGGAGGGACCTATGGTGGACAAAAGCGGTCACCAATATTTCATGGAGAGGTATTTTACAGTTCGGTTAATTTTCTTTTACTGATATTTTTTAAGGGCTATGGAGTAGAGTAAGTCTAATCTACATGCATCACACCAGTTCCCTCATCCAACTAATGAAGGTAAGCCACCCCCCAGTGCACAAAACTCAGAAGCATACGCAAGGGTAAGATGAGGCCAAACAACGATGCTCTGAATGGCCCAGCGACATGCCTAAATCTAGTACACAAATGTGAAAGCATCATCTGTTTACTCCAAGAAAAGCATCTAGTGATAGGAACAAAAACTTTGACAGGTTGTATTCCTAATGATCCCAATACATTAATTCTCATTTAACAACACAAGTCCAAGGGTGTGTCAATCAAGTTTTTCCAGCAGGAATCAACACCAGATAGGTAATAAAGCCAGTCACTAGCACTTCTGGCAAATACTGGATTCAAGTGGTAAAGCTCAGATTTAACACATACACAAAAGCCAGCAAATGCAATATTTAACTCTGAATAGGAATGATTCCTACACATTACAACACAGGAAAATCTGACAGGTGCTGAAGGGGAACAGATAGTCTTTGGCAAGCTAAAAATTGTGATGGACAACCTTAAAGACAGATCAGTACAGGGGGACTTGGATAAGATGATAAAAGATGACTTCCCTCCCTTGTATACCCATTGTTTGTTCAGCACCCAGAGGAAACCGATTTACTCAGAAGAACACAAGTCATAGGCTCAGCATAATCATTTGCTTTGACTCAAACTCTGTAGATTTATGTAGGTCATTTTGTACTGTCAGATTATTATTTTATTAACATAAAAACAGGCCAGTCTTGTAAGGGGCACAGTGATCAGGGAGCTGATAGGGCGATTCAGGACTTTCTTACTAATAACAAGAAGTGAAAATTTATGTGGTTTTATGGAATTCAATAAGGCAGTAAGGAGAGGTCAACCGATTTCAGTATCTGCTAAGCTCAACTGGATCAGAGCAGACAAACGGGCACAGTTCGAGTCTATATGCACGTCAAGGAATTAGATGTTACAAAGGTAGAATCTAGTCTACTTCATCTTAAGGAGAAAAACTACTCTGGATACAAAAGGGGAGCGGATTCAGACATGTCAATTGAAGGCCAAGATGGTGAGAGAAAGAGTGTCTCAAATACAAGGGAGGCAAGGAGAACTGTTACAGGATGATCCTGACATAACTTCAAAATGTAGGAACTTATTTGCTGGCCTTTACACACTAGATGAGTGGACCTCAAACAAATTCTGCAGATATCTAGGGTCCTTGCAGATGGAATATGCTACTTACCAGTATGCATCTGTTCTTGGCATGTAGAGCTGCAGAGTTGTACACTTAGCATAGGTCGCCATCTGGTGTTGGGCCCGGATGTTTGCAGTTTGTTTTTCTTCTTGGACCGTCTTTGGAAGTCACGAGTTTGGTGACTCCTCCTTCGGTCCGTACTGCGCATGGGCTTCGGCTCCATCCTCAGATTGTTTTTCGCCAACAGGGAAATGATGGAGCGTAGTAATAACAGTGAGAAACCCATGTGTGTTGTATCTAAATAAGATGGACTGGAACGGATACAGGTAGCCGGGGAGGCGGGTGGGCGTGTACAACTCTGCAGCTCTACATGCCAAGAACAGATGCATACTGGTAAGTAGCATATTCCGTTCGAGGCATATGAGCTGCAGATTGTACACTTAGCATAGATTATATAGCAGTACCCAACCTTAGCGGCGACCACCGGTATCCGTTGCAGCTGTTTGAAAGAGTGTTTTTAGTACAGCCTGGCCCACCCTAGCTTGCTGCTGGGAATGCACATCTACACAGTAGTGTTTTGTGAATGTGTGCGGTGTAGACCATGTGGCTGCCTTGCATATGTCATCTAAGGGTATATTCCCTAGAAAAGCCATAGAAGCCCCTAACTTTCTTGTAGAGTGGGCTTTAGGGGGAACAGATAATGTTCTCTTTGCCTTCTGATAGCAAATTTGTATGCATTTTACAATCCACCTAGCTATCCCTGATTTTGAGATGGGGTTGCCTTTATGTGGTGGAGAAAAGGAAACGAACAACTGTTTGGTGTTCCTGAAGGGTTGCGTTCTTTGTATGTAATATAGCAACGCTCTTTTCACATCTAGTGTGTGTAAGGCCCTTTCCGCAACAGATTGGGGTTGCGAAAAGAAGACAGGTAATTCCACTGATTGATTGAGGTGGAAGGGGGTAATGACTTTGGGCAGGAACTTCGGATTAGTTCGAAGTATGACCTTGCTGTGATGCATTTGTATGTAAGGTTCCTGTATGGTGAACGCTTGTATTTCACCAACCCTTCTAAGGGAAGTGATAGCTACAAGGAAAGCTGTTTTCCAGGTGAGAAATTGTAGCTCACATTTGTGCATTGGTTCGAAGGGCGGACCCATTAGTCGTGTAAGGACCAAATTTAGATTCCATACAGGGGAGGGTGGTGCCCTGGGAGGAATTACTCGTTTAAGGCCTTCCATGAAGGCTTTAATAGCGGGCACTCTGAAGAGTGACAAATGCTGTCTGTTTTGTAGATAGGCAGCGATCGCTGCTAGGTGTAGGCGTATGGATGAATACGCCAGGTTACACCTGTGAAGATGGAGCAGATAGCATATGATGTGTTGTATGGATGCATCTAGAGGGTTGATTGTATTGTTACGGCAGTACATTACAAATCTTTTCCACTTTGCGGCATAGCATGCTCTAGTGGTAGGACGTCTGGCTTCCATGATGATGTTCATGCAATCAGGGGGAAGGTTAAGGTACCCGAATTCTAAGATTTCAGGAGCCAGATCGCCAGGTTGAGCTGAGCTGGGTCCGGGTGCCTGATTTCTCCATGGTTCTGGGTTAGGAGGCATGGGGAAAGGTGCAGTTTTTGATGTGGTACCACTGATAGTTGTAGTAGCGTGGTGTACCACGGCTGTCTGGCCCACGTCGGAGCTACCAGAATGAGTGTGAGGGAGTGCTGTTGTAGTTTCCTGACCACTAATGGAATTAGTGGGAGAGGTGGAAAGGCGTATGCAAATCTGCCTGACCAGTTCATCCATATCGCATTGCCCTTGGACAATGGGTGTGGGTATCTGGCGGCGAAGCTTGGGCATTTTTTGTTTTCGTGGGTGGCGAAGAGGTCTATTTGAGGATGCCCCCACTGTTGGAAGAATGGGTGAAGAACTTGTGGATGCAGTTCCCATTCGTGTAGTTGTTGAGTCTGTCTGCTGAGCAGATCTGCTATGGTGTTTTGTACGCCTGGAACATGTTGTGCCAGGAGAAAAATGTTTTGGGGAATTGCCCATCTCCATATGCTCTGGGCTAAGCGGGAGAGCTGGGGAGAGTGTGTCCCCCCCTGTTTCTGTATATAATACATCGCAGTCATGTTGTCTGTGCGAATGAGGACTGCTTTGCCTGAAATCTGCTTTTGGAAAGATTTTAGGGCTAGAAAGATCGCCAAGAGCTCCAGATGGTTGATGTGGAGCGATTTTTGCTGTGGCGTCCATAGACCTTGCATTGTGAGGTGTAAGAGGTGCGCTCCCCAGCCGGAGAGCGATGCGTCCGCTGTTAGAGTCACTTGGGGAACCGGGTCCAGGAACGGCCGTCCCTTGGAAAGGTTTGTGGTGTTCCACCACTGCAGAGAGTGATGTGTGCGGCCGTCCACCAACACCAGATCCGTCAGCTGACCCTGGGCCTGGTTCCACTGTTGTGCTAGGCACTCCTGAAGTGGACGCATGTGGAGTCTTGCATGGGGCACTATGAAGATGCAAGACGCCATCATCCCTATGAGCTTCATAAGCACTCTTGCTGGTAGAGAGTGTTGAGGAAGGAATATTTTGTGTAAGGCTAGAATGCTTGTGATTCTGGCTGAGTTTGGATAGGCAATACCTTTTGAGGTGTCTATGGTGGCCCCGAGATATTGCTTTGTGTGAGATGGTATGAGGTGGGACTTTTGGTAGTTCACCGTGAAGCCTAGCTGATGAAGCAGTTGGATGGTGCTGTTTGTATGTTGCACACATTGGTGGTAGGACGCGGCTTTTATGAGCCAGTCGTCTAAGTAAGGGAAGACGTGAATATGTTGACGTCTGAGGTGTGCTGCTACTACTGCTAGGCATTTGGTAAACACCCGTGGTGCAGTGGTGACCCCGAAGGGGAGAACCTTGAATTGGTAATGTTGCCCGTCCACCACGAACCTGAGGTATTTTCTGTGAGAGGGGTGTATTGGAATGTGAAAGTACGCGTCTTTCAGATCCAGTGTTGTGAGAAAGTCTCCCTGGCAGAGGAGTGGGAGGACTTGTTGTAAGGTGACCATGTGAAAGTGGTCTGAATGTATGTAGGCATTTAGAGGCCGGAGATCCAGAATGGGTCTGAGGGTCTCGTCTTTCTTTGGGATTAAGAAATATAGGGAGTAGACCCCTAGATTTCGTTGATTGCCGGGTACCTGCTCTATGGCGTGTTTCTGGAGGAGCGAGAGTACCTCTTGTTTGAGCAGTGTGGAATGCTCTTGGGACATTGGACGGTGCCTTGGTGGGATATTGGGTGGGGTAGATGTTAGCTCGAGGCAGTACCCTGACCGAATGATTTGGGTCACCCATTTGTCCGATGTTATGGACTCCCATACGTGGATAAAATCTTGTAGTCTGCCCCCGACCGGAGTGGAATGGTCTGGGGGGAGCGAAGGGGAGTCATTGTGCGGGTGGGGTGGCAGAACGGGTATTGTTGGTTTTGCCCCTGCCCTTATTGTTGTTGCCTCTGTAACCACCTCTTTGGTTGCCCTTTGAAAAGGTATTTTGAGGAGGGGATTTGTAGGAGGTAGAGGCATTATCGGTGGAGGAGCCTCTATCTGTGCCACGAAAGGACGAGCGTCGAAAGGAACGCTTAGAGGCTTGGGTCTGGAGCGCTCCCATAGACTTCGCTGTGTCTGTATCTTTCTTCATTTTTTCGAGCGCTTCGTCTACCTTTGGGCCAAAGAGTGTTTGCTGGTCAAAGGTGTGATTAAGTATTGATGTCTGGACCTCAGGCTTGAACCCTGATATCCTGAGCCAGGCATGGCGGCGAAGCAGGACACTGGTGTTTATGGCTCTAGAAGCAGTGTCTGCTGCATCGAGGGCACACTTAATGGAGGTGTTTGTGATTAGTTTGCCCTCCTGTATCAGGTCATGAGCTTGACGTTTGTATTTCTCTGGAAGGTGCTGCATAAGAGCCTCTAATTCATCATAGTGTGCTCTATCATATCGCGCAAGCAGTGCTTGTGTATTTGCAATGCGCCACATGTTTGCAGCCTGGTAGGCGGTGCGTTTACCAGACGCGTCCAGAAGTTTAGATTCCTTGTCTGGTGGTGGGGCATCTCCTGAGGATTGGGAGTTAGCCCGCTTTCTAGCTGTGGAGACAACTAGGGAATCTAGAGGAGCAGGGCCCTTGATGTATGCAGGGTCTGTGGGTGCCGCCTTGTACTTCTTCTCTATTCTAGGGTTTAGTACTCTGGCTCTGACAGGGTCTTTGAATACCTCTGTAGCGTGCTTGGTGACACCCTTAAGCATGGGTAAAATAGCAGTGGAACGATCTTGTAAATCAAATGTATCCAGTAGGAAGTCTTCTTCCACTGGTTCAGTGTGCATGTCCACCCCATGGTAGTGTGCTGCTCTCTGCACTAAATGGTGAAACCCTAAAGAGTCCTCTGGAGGAGACGGCCTTGATGGGTATAGGTCGTCTTGAGGTACATTGGGTACATCAGGGTTATTATAATCCTCCCATGGATCTGGGGTCCCTGGTGGAGTGGAATCCATTGGGGCGTCCCCTGGGTCATTGTCCGGGTCCCCGTCATCCGGATCTGGGGATGGGGCCGGATCGTAGTGAGGTAAAGGTGGAGGGGGTGGTGGTGGGAGGGGGGGTGGCAGTGGGGAGGGTACTCTAAGGGGAGAAGTAGCTGAGTCCCTCTTTTTGGGTGGAGGAGGAGGAGCCGGAGCCTCAAGGCGACGCTTCTTAGTAATCACAGTCAAAAGGCCAGTCTTTGGATCTCTGGACAAAGTCTTTTGTAAAGGGTCTGGTGTAAACAGAGCCAATGGCGCCGAGTCGTCTGTCGGCACCGGCGATTTCGGAACCGGAGGTTTCGATGTTCTGTGTACGCCATGCTTTTTGGAGGTCTCCGTGTGTTTCGGCGTCGAATGCTGTTTCGGCGCCGGAGCGTCGGTGCCGACCGATTTCTGTTTGTGTTTGGTCGGCGCCGAGTGTCCAGGCTTCGGCACCGGTGGTTTCGGAGTCGAGCTGGATTTTGCAGGCTTCGGTGCCGAGTGGTGTTTATCGGCACCGGGCGTCGGCTGGCTCGATCCCGAGCTGCCGTGAGACTTTGAGTGCTTCGACACCGGGCCCGAAGGTGGGGTGATCGAGGCTTTGGTTTTGGTTTTGCCCAGGCCGGCAGGCGAGGGAGTAACCGGAGTCTCTTTGGTTTTCGGTGCGGGGCTGGGAGGGGGCATTGTACTCACGGCCCGCTGTCCTGGTGTTACGTCCTCCAGGTCTGAGTCGTCGGCCTCGGAAGCGCTGACGATGTCTTCTCCCAGTTCGGTGTGTGTCTGCCCCGAAGCTTCGGCGTCGTCTCCGAAGATGTCCGGTGGAGCTGTCGAGGATGAGTGCGCCATGGTGCGTCGAGCCCTTCGATCTCGGATCGTTTTCTTCGATCGAAAAGACTTGCAGGCGGGGCAGTCTCGAGCCTCGTGTTCCGGAGAGAGGCAAAGGTTACACACCTGATGGAGGTCGGTGTGGGGAAATTTAGACCCACATTTTGGGCACTTTTTAAACGGAGTCCTTTCCATCGGCCGGGACCGGAGTCGCGGAGGGCCCGAAGGCCGGTGTCGATGTACGGGATGGAAAAAGTGCCGCTTCGAGAGATGAAGATGAAGGAACTCGAAGAATCGAGGATTTTCCGTCGAGGCTGGAACCGTAGAAGTTCGAAGCCGGAGCACGAAGTATCACATCCGAGCCCGATGGCGGAAAAAAACAATCTGAGGATGGAGCCGAAGCCCATGCGCAGTACGGACCGAAGGAGGAGTCACCAAACTCGTGACTTCCAAAGACGGTCCAAGAAGAAAAACAAACTGCAAACATCCGGGCCCAACACCAGATGGCGACCTATGCTAAGTGTACAATCTGCAGCTCATATGCCTCGAACGTATAGTTCCAAAGGCCAATAACTCTTCTACCGCATAGCCAGATCAAAAGCTGGTAAAGCTCCGAGCACTGGTGGCTACACTGCCTTACATCACAAGTTTGTATGCACCCATCAGAATGCTCCCAACTAGGCTTTAACTTTATTCCCTTCATTGTTCATACATAGGGGAACCAGGTTAGAGTGCCCTTTGTCCATCGCACTCCTTGCTATAATACTCGAATCCCTGGCCAATCAGCTTAGAAGAAATGAAGACATCCAGGGTACATGGATTGAAAGGGATAATTGAATAAAAGTGACAGTGGACACGAATACCATCCTGGTCTCCGTTACTGAACCAATCGGCTCCATCCCTGCTCTGCTGAAAGAACTAACTGAATATGGAAAATTTCCCAGATTTAAGGTGAATCCAGTAAAATCTCACATACTATATCGATCTCAGATATTCAAGTTCCAACAGTACAATTGTGTTGAATTGCACTCTTCCAGTATCTTGTAGCGGCACACGGTGGAACAATTTATGGAATGATTAAGGGGAGGGATTCTGGAATTGTATTGAGTGGGTAGTAGTTGGCTGTGGGTTGGCGCTAAGCGGAGGTGGCATTTCTATGTCCTGCTGATAGTGGAATAAAATGTACTTCGTTACCAGAGTGTCTGCACCTTAATTTTGGCGACGAGTTGCAGGTGTCAGCAGGACATCTCACGCTTCTTTCTGAAGCTGTACCCAGTGGGGTATGATTCTGAGTCGGAATGTTACGGACTGGGTCCCTGTCACATTGGAACTATGACATTGTCATTCTGCCGTAAGCGGTTCTGTGCTGCAGATGTAAGGGGTGCAGTGCCCATGCGCCCCTTTGAGGTACTGTGCATTTTGCAATATTTATCGGCGTTTCAATTTATTTATTTTATTTACTTATAAAGTTTTATATAGCGCGAACAAGATCCCGAGGGATATCAGAATGTTTTACAATAGAATGGAAGGAAGGACAAATACAATATCGACATCAGGTAAGAATAGGAAACAAGGATGATCACATAATTACAGGACAATTGAATCAAGGAGAGTAGTACATAAACCAGGTGTATATAGCGGACTATGAAGGGAGACATTTGGTAGAGGAGAGCAGTATCAAATGATGGTACAATGGTTGTAGGATCCATGACTTCGAGCAGGTGAAGTTAAGGTATGAATTTATTCATTAAGAATCTTTTGGCTTCCAGTTTGAAAGCAGTCGTTGAGGAGATTCTGCGTACTTCCGGTGGAAGAGAGTTCCATATCTTTGGGGCAGCGCCGGAGAAGGCTCGGTGACAAGTTCTCTTTTTGCTCAGGATGAGGGGTTTCAAGAGGTAAGTGTTTGCGCTTCTTGAAGCTCTACCACAACAGGATAATTCAAGCTTTTGAGCTAGGTACCTGGGAGTTTTGAAATGAAGGGCTTTGTGCGCCAGAACTGCAATTTTTAACTGAATTTGAGCTTCGTAGGGCAACCATTTAAGAGATTTTAGGACTGGAGCTATGTGCTCATTTCGTTTGGTGCCTGTAATCAGTCTAGCCACAGTGTTCAGTGATGCCCTTAGTGGAGCCAGGGTGTATCTGGGAAGGCCACAGAGCGTAGCCTGCCATAGTCTAGCCTCGGCAAGACAGGCGCTTGGACCACCTGCTTAAAATCAAATTGTGGAAGGAATGGTTTGATGTTTCTAAGTGTCCTCATCAAGGGGTTAGCTCCCTTACACACATTGCTGATATGATTTTTCATATTCAGGTGCTTGGCCAGGGTGATTCCGAGAGATTTGGCTGAGTCTATGATGAGGGGTGCAGTTGAAAGCAGTGAGGTGATTCAGCCAATGGTCTAGCTTGGGGATGTGATTTGGAGGAGAGATGAACAGGAATTCAGTTTTGGAGGTGTTGAGCAGGAGATGGTTCTCAGTTAACCAATTTTGCGTAAACGCCAGGGTAGTGTTGAGTGCGATGATGTTATGCGGGGGTGAGATTTTCAAATAGAGTTGCGGGTCGTCTGCATAGATATGGAAGAGAATGTTCGTGGAATTTAGTGAATTAGCTAATGGTACCAAGAAGAGGTTGAAGAGGATAGGAGATAGGGCGGACCCTTGGAGGACACCCATGAGTACTGAAGAGGGCTGGGGAGGAGAGTGGTTTGCCTTGACTCTTTGTGATCTGTGGCGGAGGAAGGACGAGAACCATTGTAATACCTGACCAGAGAAACCCATCCTGCTCTTCAGGATGGATAGGAGGTTGTCGTGGTTAACAGTGTCAAATGCAGAGGAGAGGTCCATGAGGATCATTAGGCAGGATTAGTTTTGGTCAAGCATTCTCAAAATGTCATCAATAACGTGAGTGAGAGCCGATTCGGTGCTGTGTCCCTTCCGAAAGCCGGATTGATGCTGGTCTAGGAGTTGGAAATTCTCTATGTGATCACAAAGTTGGGATGGTACGCATTTTTCTAGGAGTTTGGCTAGGGTGGGGATGTTGGAGATAGGGGGGAAGTTATTGAGGTCCGCTCTGTCTGCGTTAGTTATTTTTAGTATAGGTGATACCCGAGCTGCTTTTAGGCAGTCAGGGATCGTACCATGCGATAGAGAGGCGTTTACAATCCTAGTCCAGGTGGGGATGAGTACATTCTTGATTTTTGTTTTTTAAATGGCATGGGGCAACAGGTCGCTGAAATGGTTAGATGGGTTGATAGTCTGAAGAATCTTGTTGATGTCTTTTCCACTGAGTGGGGTAAAGGTGCCCCATGAGGCATTGTTCTTGGTGTTCAGGCTGTTAGGATTGCGCTTTTCAAAGAGGTCAAGGGGTGCTGCGGACCCGGAGGATGGCAGTAGTGTCTTCTTAAAGGCGAGATCAATGGTGATGAGTCTTGATTTCTCAGTGAAGAAAGCACCAAGTTCCTCGCATGAGGGTGGGCTGCCTCCAGAGTCAGGGTGGTTTGGACCAGCAATTGATTGCTGTTTGACCAATTCAAAGAGTTTCTTGTAGCGGTTTGGAGCTTGATCAAGTTGGTGTCTGAAGTAGTCTGCCTTTGCGCTCTTGATTTGTTTGTTGTAGAGGTTCCTAGCATCTCTAAGAAGTTTTAGTTGGTCAGAGGAGGGTTTGGATCTCCAGGAACGTTCAACTGCTCTAAGGTTGCGGCATTCAGTGTTTAAATTGTCATTGTACCACGGTTTGGATAGTTTTGTTGAGGCATTTTTTGTTGGTGTGGTGCAATGTCATCCAATATTTGGGAGATGGTCGAGTTTTAGGAGTTAGTGAGTGACAACCTAAACAACTTCATCTTGGGAGGAGAGGGCAGATTTACAACGGGCAGCTAGTTCATCTGAGTTTATTCATCTGAGGTCCCTTTTCCAGATCTTTGATTCTGTTGGTTGAACCTTCCTCATCGACACCTGTCTGTTAATATAAAAGAGGATGCAGTGGTGATCGGTCCAATCGCAAGGGGTAATGGTATCCAAAGCGATGGTCTGCCCTTTCGAGATAATGAGGTCTAGAGTTTCTCCTTTTTTTAGGAGTTGGTCACAATGCTGAACCAATTCTTGATCATTTGAGAATGATTTACGGCAAGATACTGCGTGATCGTTGGGGTTAGACCAGTGAAGGTTGAAATCACTAAGGAAGATTTGGGACACGGCTGAGTCGACATTGCCAGAGATGATTTCCATTAGTTGCTCGATAAAGGGGAGATTGTCTCCCGGGGGTGATAGAAAGTGTGAAGTTTGCAAATCAACATATTCACAGGAGGAAGGCATAGAGGACTCAAAGTGAGAAATCGAGAGTGAGTTCCTATGAAAACAGGCTAAGCCACCCCCCAGCTTCAGAGCTCTGTCTAGTCTAATAATGTCGTGAGTAGAAGGTACTAGGAGGTCTAAGATAGGAGTGGAGGCGGAATTTAGCCAAGTGTCCGTGAGGATGATAATGTCTAAATCACTGTGTTGGATGAGGTCGAAGATATCGGAGGCGTGTTTAATGGCTGACCTGCAATTGAGTAGTACACATTTAAGTCGTAACGGATTAAGGGGGGGGGGGGAAGGAGTATGGATGACATTCACTCTAGTGAAGTTGTCTTTATTGATCATTCTAAGATTGTGAGAAGGTTCTCTGTTCGGGTTAGAATATATGGTTTGTATCAATGAGTCTCCACAGCACCAGCGCATGACTTTCCGGCCTGCGTCGTGATGCAAACCTCCTACTCCCAGCGGGCTGTTTCAGAGGCCTTCAGGATTCCCTACTGTGCTCCGACCAGCCATTTCAGATTGGGCTACGAGCTGGTGCAATGCTTCATTTCAGCACATCACTGGTGACACACACACTGCTTTGGCAGTGAATGTGTCCATCTTCGGTGACATATACACAGATTCATTCTATGCTTGCTAATGACATGCGCACACACACCTTTGACATTTAAGTCTTTCTTCCCCCTAATTGGCATTACATGTATCCACTGCCATTGGGTTTTCGTTGATGCATGTCAGTTTGCAGCTAGTGAGTGCATACACAGCTTTGGCACTTAAGTTCTGTTGCGTGTCCGTGTTTCAAGTCTGAACAAGGGGACACGCACACCTTGGGTTTTTAGAATTCATCCTGTGTGCAGTGTGTATCACTGGAGTCACACAAGCCTCACCTCAACTACTAATCTGCACGCTGCGTGTTCATTTTTGGTGACACGCACACCACATCACCAAATTTTTCTCAGGCATCCTCAATCAGCATTTAAGACACACATTTAATTTACAGTAGAATGCACTGGTTTGCTTTGTTCAGCGCCAGCATGCATCAGCCAATTGCCCCACCGTCTGCGTTTGTCCCCAATCCAGCATCTCCTGAGATTGATTAGGAGATGGAAGGAAGGTTCTGAAGCACACTTGAATGCTCTTGAGGGGCAATCTTTTATGTACAAGAAAATAAGTTTGCTATCTTCAGACACTGTCTCGGTTCTGAGGGCTGCAATATTTTTAAGCATATTCCTAAAGTCGTGGTTTTAATAGTGGATGGTGAGAGGGATGGGGCAGTAGAGAAGTATGCTACAGCCATCAAATCCATAGACACACAATTCAAAACGTGTTAGAAAGTGACACTAGAGAGGCACACATGTTACAGAAGGGTCCGCATGCCAGGAGAATCTGCCTCCAGCTATGTGGGTGCATTGCGCATGTTAGCAATCTTGTGTGAATACATGTCGTTTAAAGAGGGCATAAGGGGCCAATTGGTAGAGAAAACGGTAATAGAAAGGTACAGGAGGTCTTGTTGTCCAAACCAAACTTAATGCTGCAGAAAGCCTTAGAGATAGCAACTAGGATTGAAAGTACAACATCTTGTATGTAACAGATGTCTGTATCTGGTTCTTAAATATTCCAGGCAGGTCGCTCCCCAGGCCGCACAGCACCACCTGTTGTGCCTGTGTCCCTTAGCTCGCTGCTGTTAATTCCGCCCGCTCTGCTCGCCTGGTTTCCCGCCGCTGCGTCCCCTGCGGACCCTGTCCACCCGCTCACCCATTCGTCCCGCTCCCGCCCCCACCTCCCAGCTGGTCCTCCCTCTCACCTCCCCTTCTTATGGCGGCCGCTGCGCGGTGAGAAGAGCGACCCTTGACCCTGTTCCAGGCAGGGCGCTCCCCACGCCGCACAGCACCACCTGTTGTGCCAGTGTCCCTTAGCTCGCTGCTGCCGCCTCTGCCGCGAGTTCGAGGCCCTCCTCCACACGAAGGCTACCACCTGCACTTCATCCCTGGTGACCAGTGGTAGGCCGTAGGTGTCTTTGTGACCTCTCTGCCCCTTTTTCCTCCTGTGTGCCTCGCTGCGATTTTGCTCTGTTTCGTACTGTAATTCTGCTTTTATTTTCTCCATATTCCTTTAGTATCCTTATTGTGCCCTCTGTTGATTCCGCCCGCTCTGCTCGGCTGGGGTCCCGCCGCTGCATCCCCTGCGGCCCCCGCCCCCCCCCCCCCCGCTCGTCCCGTCGTCCCACTCCCGCCTCCCAGCTGCTCCTCCCTCCCATCTCCCTTTCTTATGGCGGCCGCACCACTGGCGTGCCTAAGGCAAGCTTGTCTGCGCCTGGACCACGCCCGGACCCCTGGCCCCCGGGAACACCACAAGCCCGACATCGCTACGACGCCAGCACCCTCCATGCTCTCAACGCCGGATGACTACACACCTGCTTCCGGGCCACCCCGAAGCGCACCCAAGAACCCTTCTGATGCCGGAACTGCAGATACACCAGCCTCCAAACCACCCCCACGCCCACCGGGGTAGGTCGCAACAACCTCCGATGCCTTCTACTCAACACCCGCTCCGCCCGCAAGCACTCCATCGAACTCTGGGACCTACTCTACTCCACCTCCCCAGACGTCGCCTTCCTGACGGAGACCTGGATGAACCCCTCCTCGGCACCCGACATCGCCATAGCCATCCCTGACGGCTACAAGATCAGCCGCAGGGACCGCACAAACGGAACAGGAGGAGGAATCGCCATGGTCCACAGAAACACCCTCAGAATCTCGACCAGCACCGACGACATGCTTACCACCGCCGAACACCTGCACTTCCCGATCCGCACCGACCCCATCACCACCCTCTGAGGAACCATCCTCTACAGACCCCCCGGCCTCCGGCTGCAGTTCAGCGACTCCATCGCCGACTTAGTCAGCACGCACGCCCTTGCGTCTACGGACGACATCCTCCTCGGAGACCTGAACTTCCACCAACGACAGCAACTCCACCACCCTGCTCGACAACCTTGCCAACCTCGGACTCGAACATCTCGTTCCGACTCCCACCCACTCCGCCGGACACACGCTCGACCCAATCTTCTCATTCAGCAACCACGTCACTTTCAACCACAGCACTGAAATCCACTGGACCGACCACCGCTGCATCCACTTCACCTTCGAGAAGCCTACCACGCACCTCAGCACACAATGGGCCCCCCCACCGCAGCTGGAGCAAAGTCACCGAAGACCACCTTGTCACCACCCTCGCCCAAAACCCACCTACGTACACTACCGACACCGACTGCCTCCCTCAACCTCAGGATCAACGACTGCATCAACACTCTCGCCCCGATCAAGAAACCCTCGAACCGACGCACTAACAGAAAAGCCAGCTGGTTCACCGCCGACCTCCAGGCATCCGAGCAGGTCTGCCGCAGGCTCGAGAAGAAGTGGCACCACGAACAGACACCAGACAGCAACACAGCCTACAAGAACGCCATCTGCAGACACCACCAACTCATCCGAACCACTAAAAAGACCTCCTTCAAAGAGCGCATTGACAACACACACAACAGCAAAGAGCTCTTCAACATCGTGAAGGAACTCTCCAACCCCAGCTCCAACTCCAACGACATCCTGTCATCACAAGACCTCTGCGACTCCCTAGCCACCTTCTTCCACCGCAAGATCGCAGACATCCACGACAGCTTCAGCACCCAGGCCCCCCCGGCAGACACAGACACCTCAGACTCACCACCCCCCAGCCACATCGACATCGAACCCCTGCTTTCCTGGACCCATGTCAACGACAGACACCATCCACTCCGGTTCACCTTCCGACCCCTGCCCGCACCACATCTTCAACAAAGCAAGCTCCACCATCGCACACTATCCCCGCAAGATCATCAACAGCTCCTTCGAGACCGCCACCTTCCTGGAGAGCTGGAAGCACGCCGAGATCAATGCCCTACTCAAGAAACCCAAAGTTGACCCCAAGGACCTCAAGAACTTTCGGCCCATCTCCCTCCTCCCGTTCCCGGCGAAAGTCATCGAAAAGATAGTCAACAGGCAACTGACCTCCTTCCTTGAAAAAAACAACATCCTGGACCCGTCCCAATCCGGATTCCGCAGAAACCACAGCACCGAAACAGCCCTCATCGCCGCAACAGACGACATCAGGACCATGATGGACAACGGAGAAACCGCAGCCCTCATCCTCCTGGACCTCTCGGCCGCCTTTGACACTGTCTGCCACCACACGCTCCGCACACGCCTTCACAACGCAGGATTCCGCGACAAAGCACTGGACTGGACCACCTCCTTCTTCACCGGCAGAACCCAGAGTGTCCGTCTCTCCCATTCCGCTCTAAAAACACCAAGATCATCTGCTGCATACCCCAAGGATCATCCCTCAGCCCGACACTAACATCTACATGGCACCGCTCGCCAACATCGCCAGATCGCACGACCTCAACATCGTCTCATACGCCGACGACACCCAGCTGATCCTCTCCCTCACCAAAGCCCCCACCAGCGCCAAATCCAACCTCCACGCAATCAGCCACCTGAAACTGAATCAGACAAGACGTAGGTCCTCATCATCGCATCCACCCCCTCCGCCTGGGACGACTCATGGTGGCCGGCCGCACTGGGAGCTGCACCGACGCCCACCAACCACGCACGCAACCTGGGAGTAATTCTGGACTCCGCATTGTCAATGACACAGCAAGCGAACGTCGTCTCCTCCTCCTGCTGCTTCAACACCCTTGGCAAGATATACAGATGGATTCCCACCGGTACCAGAAGGACAGTCACCCAGGCCCTCGTCAGCAGTAGAATGGACTACGGCAACGCTCGCTACGCAGGATCATCAGCCAAACTCCAGAAACGACTACAACGCATATAGAACGCCTCTGCACGCCTCATCCTCAACATCCACAGCCACATCACAGCCCACCTGAGAGACCTACACTCTCCACAACACCGGACCAGCATACCTCAACGAACGACTCACCTACTACACCCCGAACTGCCAGCTTCGCTCCATTGACCTCGCCCTCGCCACCGTCCCCCGAATCCGTTGAGCGACCGCCGGCGGCAGATCGTTCTCTCACCTCGCCGCAAAAGCCTAAAACACCCTCACCATCCACCTACGACAGACCCAGGACCTGCTGGCCTTCAGGAGACCCCTCAAGACCTGGCTGCTCAAGCAGTAGCAATTCCACCCCCCCCCCAAAGTGCCTTGAGATCCTCACGGGTGAGTTGTGCGCTCTTACAAATGTACTGATTGATTGATTAAATCGCAGTCTCAAGACGTGCTAGCTGTTAAAAGCCAGTAAAAGAAGAACAAAGAGAAAACTGATCAGGAAAAAGAAAACAGGAACGAGAAGGCTAAAAAAAATTATCATCCATGCGTTTGTTACATGAGAGGCAGTACAACCCATCTTGGTAATGCCAGGGTGTGCCCAGCTATGGATAGGACATATGCTAAATGTTTAAAAAACAAAAAGGGGCAATTTGCAAGGGTCTTCAGGTTGTCTGGCAGGGAATTATCTGTAGAAGTGCACAAAGTAGAACAATCTACAGAAGGAGACTCATCGTCCAGTAAGGAAGATAAGGTCTTCACAATCACAGGACAGTCGCACTTGGAGGGCGTGTGTGGTGTGATTTCGCAAGGACCCAGAAGACCAATGTGTTTAGTGAAAATTAATGGGGTGGATGTAGAGTTTTAGCAGACTATTCCGAAGTCTATGTGGGGGTATTAGTAAAGAGCGACTGCTACTCCAAGGAGTGTCCTGGCGCTGGATGCCAAAAGGTAACAGTGGGACCGAAAGAAAAAGGGGAGATTATGGGCTGGAAAAAGGGCATGTTTTCAACTTTTTCTGGAACAGTGGCGTAGACTTGATGCTTCTGTGGGTCAGGGGCAGTTTATTCTAGAGGGATGGGCCGAGGAAGGAAAGGGCATTGTTCCCTGACCGGGCCTTTTTAATAGGAGGAGTGTTGGCCAGAAAGATTAGAAGAGCGAAGATTTCTAGGTGGGACGTAGAACGAAATTCTGTGTTTAAGATAGATAGAGCCCATCCCGTATAAGGCTTTCTGAGTCACAATTAGAGTCTTAAATACGATTCTTTTCCTTACTGGAAGCCAATGAAGATTCCTCAGAAGTTTAGACATGTGAGCCATACGCAGGAGCTCAAAGATAGCTCGAGACACTGCATTTTGGATCAGCCGAAGTCTGTCCAACAAATATCCAGGCATGCCCAAGTAGAGGCCGTTCCGGTAATCAAGGCGAGATACGATCAGGGCCTGGATGACCTGCTGTCTGGCAGCCAGAGACAGAAAGAACAAAAACGTCCTCAAAAGATGCAGGAAGGCAAAAAAGTGCCCACCACTGAATTTACCTGGGTATGGAAAAGCAATAAGTTGTCAAATTTAAACCCCAATTTTTTCACCGCCTGATTTTTTATAACAGGGTGGGAGAGTCTGGTGGCCAGAAAGATTGAAGTGGCGTTTCTGCAGCCATGCCAACAAAAAGTAGCTCTGTTTTTCCCGCATTATATTTCAGTTGATTCGCGGCCAGCGACCCAAATACCGCTGAGAGGCAAGTACTAATTAACTTGCCAGGGCAGGGCTCGTTGTTCTTCCACGTGAACAGCAGCTGGGTGTCATAAACGTAGGATACAATTTTTGCACCCAAGGATTCTACCGTTGTAGCCATAGGTAGACATTAAACAAAGTTAGTCTCAGGGCCGAGCCCTGTGGGACACCAACATTCAGCCTGCAAGACCCAGCCGAGTACGGGTGGCACCACACTTCCTGTCCCCTTCCCTCTAGGAAGGAAGCTAGCCATTTCCAGGCCAGCCCCACAATGCCAATCGAGTGGAGTCGTGTCATGAGAATCTAGTGTGAGACCGTGTCGAAAGTAGCCAATAGGTCTAACAGGACCAGCATCGCCCTTTCCTCCACTTCCAGACCAAGTCAGATGGAAACCACTACATTCAACAACGCTGTTACTGTACTGTGGTTTGGGCGAAAGTTCAACTGGCTAGGATGAAGTAGGCCTTTCATTTCGAGGTATGATGATAACATGCTGATTTACATGCTTCTCTAGGAGTTTTGAGAAGGCTGGAAGGAGCGAGATAAGCCTATAGTTGGAAGGGTCAGAGGGGGAACAGTGGCTGACGAGAGGGAAGTATTCAGTAGCTGGTTCATGAGTGGATTGATTGCCTCAGCCCCCAAGACAAGGATAGAGGAGGGGGCAGGGACCAGCGGGGAACCTGACTTGAGGCATTTTAAGGCCTGAGGAGATCATCATTCGAGGAGATCATCATTCAAGGAGATTGGAGAGAAAAAAATTCAGGGAGCATACTTACGTATTAGAGGTTGGGTCATGACCTGGCTCCTCCTGATTTTCTATCACCCCTAAAACTACATCTGATATGTCGTTTCCCATCTCAGGGTCCCCGTTCACCCTTATGAGTGAGAAATTATGGAAGGAATTGGTCCAGGATCAGGGAATTGCCATAAGGGGTTCCTCTATTAACCCAGTAGGCTATGGGGGAAAATCATTTATCGGGTGGGGAAGTTTGATGCTAACATATGCTTCAGGGATAGTAAGTCTCGAAGGGTTGCGTTTGTGGCAAGAGATGATGTATGCCAGTTGAGGTGGTAGGACCGAGGAAATTTGGGTATCATACTGGACCCAACAATCCTCTCAGGTTATGCTGAAGAAGGATTATACCCAAGTTCTGGGGGTTAAAAGAAAAACATGAAAACTGATGCATCCTGAAGTTTTCAGAAATGAACTGGGCTTATTCAAAGGCTTCAAGCAGTAATGCATAAGGTCCGCAGAGTACCTTTAGCCTTTCGGGCAGAGTTAAAACAAGAGCTTGACAAGCTGTGTGCAAACGATGTAATAGAACCGATTAAGTCTTGGGAACGGGCGACTCCTCTAGTTCTGGTCAATAAGGCTAATGGTTCTCTGCAAATGTGCGTTGATTTACATTACCTCAATGAACAAATATAGGAGGATCAACACCTCTTACCCAACATCACAGAGATGACATACACTCAAGGGGGAAAATAGGTTTAGTTTGTTGGATATGACAACAGCATATCATCAGATCGACTTGAACCCAAATTCAAGGCAATACATGTCGTTCATCACTCTGGAGGGGCTATTCCAATTCAAAAGCTTGCTCTTTGGACTTGCTCTCCACAATTCTGTGGTAAACCATGGAAACATGTTCAAGGGGATGTCTGAAGTTATGGCCTTTCAGGACGATGTTCTGGTGTATGGTGCCGATCAGAAACAACCTAATGAGAGGCCACACCAAGTGTTCTCCATTTTAGAGGGTATGGGTGAGACCCTTGGCCTTGACAAATGCAGGTTGAACATGCCCACAGTGGAGTATTTAGGTTAAAAGATGTCCTCTGAGGGTGTGGAACCCAAGGATAGATTGGTAAAAGCTAGAAAAGATTTTTGCACTCCAGACGATAAGGACCAATTAAGGTCTTTTATGGCTCTCCTTGAATTTTATGCTAGGTTTGTGCCCAATTGTGCTGCGAAAACCTTCACATGAGAAGTCTTCTAAAAAAGAACACCAGATTAATTTGGAATACTGAGTGTGTGGAAGAATATGGCCAAATTAAGAGAGAAGTTGCTTAGGCCACTCCCCTCAAGCCCTTCAACACTAAAGATCAGACCATAATCATGGCTGATGTCAGTCAAGAGGTTCAGAAGCTGTGCTTATACAACGCAGGGGTGGGGCAAAGATGAAGTTGGAAAGTTCACTATACAGGTGGACCACAAACCTTTGGTCCAACTATTTACCACAAAGGAAGAAAGCAAGCAACACCCAGGAACACAACTTTAGACAACAGTATGCGCCATTGAAAAAGAATACGTAAGTGGACTGTCTGTCCAGATTATCTGGTAGCGAAGACAATGGGAGTGATGAGGAAGGGAGGGGTGGTGATCCTCGAGGTTAACTGCATTACAGAGAGCCACTCAAATGGTGCCATATCAGAACAAGAGCGGAGAGATGCATATGAGGTGGACCAGGAAGCCAAGGAGGTCATGAAGGACATAAGCAAGGGCTGGTCAAGAGGGAGTTCTGAGGATAGTTCAGTCATACTACAAACATGTTTTTGAAGAACTTTCTGTTGTCAATGGGTTGTTATATTGTGCCTCTTTGCTGGTAGTTCCCGAAGCAGCAATGAGGAACAAAGTCTTACAATTCGCTCATGAGGGCCACATAGGCATGCGAGCTAAGAGGGCCACATAGGCATGTGCCATAAGCAACAAATAGAAGGTGCCTATTCCTAGCTCAGTGGAGGCAGCTGAAGTTCCCAGTAAAGCATGGGCAGAACTCAATTGATATTATAGGCCCGATGACATTGTCCAGTGGAGTATGGCATCATTCTCATGGACTTATAGTCTATGGCTAGAAGTCCAGTTTGTGAAGGTTCTTAACTCTGCATGTGTGATTGAATTTCTGGAGTCCTTGTTTGCCAGGGAAGGGGTTCCTGGTGAAGTGTTTTCTGACAATGGCTGTCAATTTACATGGGTACAATTTGAGGAGGTTTTCAGGGTATAAAAAACATTATAAAAAGTCTCTCTCTTGTCCTAGGAGCAACATCCTCGTCGAGAGATTTAATAGTCATCAAAGAGAATGTGCAATTGTCTAAGGCCAATGGGTTGAACTGCAAGCTAGAACTTAAACTGTTGTGGGCAGTGCACACCACAGCCAATGCAGACACTGAAGTGTTGATGGAGCGTAGATGTTACCAGGCATCTATCTTTACCAATTCCTACCTGAAGGATAATTTACAACACTTTTACTGGATGAGACATGTTAACCTATTTAGTCAAAAAAATTAGTTCACATACTGCATCGTAAAAGCATGCAGAGTTTTAGACAATGATGATATGAAAATGTAAACAAAGTGAGAAAACGAGAATTTCATGCGGATGCATTTACATGTTGTAAGAAAGATGAAAAATAAAAGCGAGAGTTTTTATGAATAACAATATTCAAATGTGCATTAAAATGGAGGCATATGTGCATAGTGGCACTGGAAAAAGGTAGAAAATACTTTCTGCAAAGAAAACTGACATATAATGATTATGGGCTTTTTATAACATATGAAACATAATACATGCACTTAAAAGTGTCACGTTGAAATTATGCTTGCATGATAATGTGCCAAAATAATGACTAGAAAGAAATTTTTAGTAGTGCTTAATACAGAAGTATTTCATGAAGACAATTATAACTGAAATTAATGAAGAAAGTTAGATGCAAATGTATGATCTTCAATAATATTAACACAACAGTGATTCAGCTATTTTTCCATGTAGGCCTCAGAGATTTCTTTCCCTTACGCTAATGTAAAATATGTGAGGCAGTACCCTAATCCCTATGAGAACGTTCTGTAAAGTTTCACTTGTGTTCTGGCTAACAATGCACCGACTTCTCACTAGAAGCATTATCGATAGAACTGTAGCAAATATTGTTGTAAAAGAAGGGAAAGGTGCTTGGGAACGAACTGACTATTGACAAATACAAGTGCCTCCCACTTCCGTGGAAGTGACGAAATGCTAACTAAATGGAGCATAATGAATTTTAATGAGATTTGCAAAAGGGATTATTTAATACAGCCGAAACTCGATGATTTACTGATCACCCCATGACAGCCCACCATGAGTGACCAACAAAACACCATGGACTGATGGAATTGATACGTTAAGGGGTGTAAACCTGGAACATTTGGAGTAGAATTGCCTTATCTGGGGAGGAGACTGGGACTGGCTGTCAGACTGACTCTCGATTCCTATTATTCAGTTCTCTGTCACTTCCCACTAACTCTTGGAAGAATGGACTCTAATAAACTGAACTTTATACAAACTGCGACCCCAAATCCTGTGCTTTGCCAGCGTTGAGCGGGAAATAATCTTTCGGCTGAGAGGTTAACTGACTCGTGCTGCAGCATGCGGTGCTGTAGCTAGAACTTGAACTGAATTACCTAAAGACAGACCTGAAGAGAACTGCCTTGCTTTGGTTTGTATGATTAATAACAAAATCTGTATTTGTCCATCTGTTCTCCACAGGCTGAATCGTGCTGCTGAAAATGATCTGTGCTAAACTGTGTGATTACTTACATTAACTAATGTCATTAAATATGATCTTAAAATGTATTCCTGTTCTGTCTATGCAATTAGAGGCATGTTTTTCCTGAATTATATTCATCAATTCGGTCTCATTCTTTTGGTCATATTTACTATCCCAAGGAGTCTATATGTGTGGCTAAAGAAGGTTTTGCTCTAGAGTTGAGAAGGCTATGGTCATGTGTGCAATTATCTATTCCAGGTCCTCGTAAGATAATTGCTTACATCCTTCGAGTATTCTAGTCCCTATCAGCTTAACAAAAAAGACCCATCAGAGGATCTAACTCATCATAATTACGAGTAAAAATAAAAGTTACACTGCATCAGTGTGACCGTTCATTTTGTTCAGTGGACGCGTGGCTACTTCTAAAATGTTGAGGAGATGGATGAATGAGTTCGGCATTCCTGAAAATAAAATAAACACAAAACAAATATGATCAGACATGCCTCAATCAGGGGGGGCAGAGAACGGAGGGTGAGTGTATGTGATCCTGTGAGGGTGAAGAGTTCAACCATTTTACCCAATGGTAAGGTTGTCCGAACCCAAGATAGTAGTGAAAGTGAACAAAAGTGCTTTGAAACTAGAGGATGGTGGAACAAGGGTAAAATAGTGGTGTCTCGCTGGCACCGGAAGAATGAGTCAGAGTTACATGTGCTGGAAAAAGGTTATGAAAGTGACAAACGTGTGGAAAAAGGACATTCCTTGTCTGCCAGGGCTACCAAAGTCCATGATTATGGTTTGCAACAACAATAAGGCAATTGTTAAGCTGTGTGTAAAAGAGCATCTAGCTAATGTATATTATGCAGTATTATAGGTGTTTCTCATGTGTGTATCTTTATTCAATAATGTTTTTATTTAGTTATTTTAAAGGGGATTTTCTCATGTGCTGTACATTTATCGTATCAGGAACGATTTTTTTTTTTAGTTTTTTATTAAATAAAGCTTGTCTACATATATAAAATGAGACGGTTAACACTTAGCATGGTGGCTATATAAAGTTAACATTAAAGCATTAATGATGGAGAAGGCAAGCAATTATTTACATTACTGAAAAACAGACAATGATAACAGGGCTGAGCATACAAGAAAGAAAAGAAAAGAAAAAAAAAGGGGAGAAAAAAATGTTATCAGTCTTTCCCCTCCCCTTGTTATTTTCCCTATTGAGCTAACCAGTCTTCAAAGGGGGCCCAAATCTTTTTGCCCAGGTCACGTCTCCGTCTGCCCCATCTTACCCACACTGCAGTCTCAACATTATGCAAGATCAGCATCCTTGCTCTCCAATTAAGAAACGTAGGAACCTCGGGGCTGATCCAGTCTGAAGTTATACATAGACGAATCATAGCCATTGCAATTAGCACAAAAGCCGAGGTATAAGGAATATGCTACTTACCAGTATGCATCTGTTCTTGGCATGTAGAGCTGCAGAGTCACACACTGAGGATAAGATCGCCATCTGGTGTTGGGCTCGGATGATTGCAGGTTGTTGTTGTCTTCGGAGAAGTCTTTGGTCACGAGGTTGGTGACTCCTCCCCTGGACAACAGTGCGCATGGGCATCCACTCCATCGGCAGATTGTTTTTCGCCATGATGGGAAAAGATGGAGTATATAGAAAAGAAAGAAAGGATGTCCATGTGTAATGTCTAAGTAAGACGGATGCTGGAACAGATACAGGTCCCGGGGAGGCGGGCGGGCGTGTGTGACTCTGCAGCTCTACATGCCAAGAACAGATGCATACTGGTAAGTAGCATATTCCGTTCGAGGCATATGAGCTGCAGATCACACACTGAGGATAGATTATACAGCAGTGCTCCCCTTAGCGGTGGTCGCCTGTATCCGTTGCAGCAGTTTGAAATAAAGTTTTTAGGACAGCCTGGCCCACGGAGGCCTGTTGTTTGGCCTGCACGTCAACACAATAGTGTTTAGTGAAGGTATGCGTGGTAGACCATGTGGCTGCCTTGCAAATGTCTTCTAAGGGAATATTGCCTAAGAAGGCCATAGAAGCCCCTATTTTACGCGTGGAGTGCGCCCTAGGGGGAACTGTGAGTGTACGTTTAGCCTTGAGGTAGCATATTTGGATGCATTTAACTATCCACCTGGCTATCCCTGATTTGGAGATTGGGTTGCCTTTGTGTGGTGGCGCGAAAGCAACAAAGAGTTGTTTTGTCTTTCGAAAAGGTTTTGTTCTGTCGATGTAATAAAGCAATGCTCTTTTAACATCTAAGGTATGTAGGGCCCTTTCAGCTACCGAGTCTGGATTTGGGAAAAAGACCGGTAGTTCTACTGATTGGTTAAGGTGGAAAGGGGAAATCACTTTTGGAAGAAATTTAGGGTTTGTCCTAAGAACCACTTTGTTACGGTGTAGTTGTAAGAAAGGTTCTTCAAGTGTAAGGGCTTGTATTTCACTTACTCTGCGCAGGGAAGTGATTGCGATAAGGAAGGCTACCTTCCATGTTAGGAATTGCAATTCACATTTGTGCATAGGTTCAAATGGGGGGCCCATGAGTCTTGTTAGAACCACATTGAGATTCCACACTGGGGCAGGTGGCAATCTTGGGGGAAGAATCCTTTTGAGACCTTCCATAAACGCTTTGATGGCTGGTACCTTAAAAAGGGACAGGTGTTGCCTATTTTGCAAGTAGGCTGCCAAGGCTGCTAGGTGTAATCGTATAGAGGAATACGCTAGATTGCATCTTTGCAAGTGTAGTAGATAGCAAATGATGTTTTGGATGGAAGCATCCAATGGATGTATGTTATTATTAGCGCAGTAGATGGCAAATCGTTTCCATTTAGCGGCATAACACGCTCTAGTAGTAGGGCGTCTGGCTTCTTTTATGATATTCATACAGTCTGGAGGGAGATTGAGGTAACCGAACTCTAAGACCTCAGGAGCCAGATCGCTAGGTTCAGTGTTTGAGGATCTGGGTGTCTGATTTCTCCATGGTTCTGGGTTAACAGATCCGGGGAGAGGCGTAGCTTTTGATGTGGAACTAAAGATAGTTCCAGAAGTGTGGTGAACCACGGTTGACGTGCCCAAGTGGGAGCCACTAGTATTAGTGTTAGTGACTGTTGTTTCAGTTTGCGTACCACAAATGGAACTAGTGGGAGAGGCGGAAAGGCGTACGCAAATCTGCCTGACCAGTTCATCCATAGGGCATTGCCCTTCGACTGTGGGTGTGGAAACCTGGCGGCGAAGGTTGGGCATTTTGTGTTTTCGGGAGTGGCGAACAGGTCTATGTCTGGTTGTCCCCACTTTTGGAAGAAGGGGAGTAGAACCTTGGGGTGTAGTTCCCATTCGTGGATCTGTTGTGTGTGGCGACTTAGGAGGTCGGCCACTTGGTTGTGGATCCCTGGGAGATGTTCTGCTAACAGGTAGATGTTTTGGGGAATTGCCCATCTCCAGATTTGCTGTGCCAGTTGGGACAGTTGGAGAGAGTGTGTCCCTCCCTGTTTCTGTATATAATACATTGTCGTCATGTTGTCTGTGCGTATGAGGACAGTTTTGTTCTTTAGGTGAATTTGAAAGGATTTTAGTGCTAGGAACACTGCTAAGAGTTCCAGGTGGTTGATGTGGAGCAGTTTTTGTTGACTGGTCCATCTGCCCTGAGTGGTATGGTGAAGGAGGTGGGCTCCCCACCCCGTGAGAGATGCGTCTGTAGTTAGCACAACTTGTGGAAGAGGCTCTAAGAACGGTCTCCCTTTGGACAGGTTGATGGTGTTCCACCATTTCAGTGATCGAAGTGAGCGACTGTCCACCAACACCAGATCGGTAAGTTGTCCGTGAGCTTGGTTCCACTGTTGTGCTAAGCACTCTTGTAAGGGACGCATTTGAAGTCGTGCGTGTGGGACTATGGAGATGCACGACGCCATCATGCCTAGGAGCTGCATGAACACTCTTGCTGGAAGAGATGGATGAGTTTGAAATTGAGAGATGAGATTTTGTAGACTGGCTATCCTGGCTGTGCTGGGATAGGCAATGGCTTTGGATGTATCTATGGTTGCTCCTAGATACTGATGTAAGTGGGAAGGTTGTAGGTGGGATTTGGGGTAGTTGATAGTGAATCCCAAATCGTGGAGAGTTTGAATCGTGCGATGAGTGTGGAGAACGCATTTTTGGTATGTATTGGCTTTTATGAGCCAATCGTCCAGATAGGGGAAGACATGGATCTGTTGTCTTCTGAGATGCGCTGCCACGACTGCTAGGCACTTGGTGAACACTCTGGGTGCTGTTGTTACTCCGAATGGGAGAACTGTAAATTGATAGTGTTGCCCATCTACCACAAATCGTAGATATTTTCTGTGAGCGGGATGCATAGGGATGTGAAAGTATGCGTCCTTGAGGTCCAATGTGGCGAGGAAGTCTCCCTGTTGTAAAAGTGGGAGAACTTGTTGGAGAGTGGTCATGTGAAAATGATCCGAATGTATATACTGGTTTAGTAGTCTGAGATCCAGTATGGGCCTTAGTGTTTTGTCCTTTTTGGGAATGAGGAAGTATAGAGAATATACCCCTTTTCCCTGATGTTGAAGGGGGACTGGTTCTATCGCATGTTTTTGTAACAGGGATTGAACTTCTTGTTTGAGGAGAGAGAGATGATGCGAGGACATTGGACGTTGTTTGGGCGGTATGTTTGGGGGGGATTGTATGAGTTCGAGGCAGTAGCCAGACTGGATAATTTGTCTTACCCACCTGTCTGTGGTGATGGAAGTCCAGACAGGCAGGAATTGTTGGAGTCGCCCCCCGACCGGAGTGGAATGGTCTGGGGGGAGTGGTGGCAAGTCACTGTTTGGTGGCTGGTGAGGTGCGGGTGTTGTTGTTGTTGCCCCGTCCTCGACCTTTGTTATTGTTTCCCCTATAACCTCCCCGGAAGTAACCTCTGTTAGGGGATGTTTGTCCAGAATTTTTAAAGGTGGACGTGGTCTCAGTTGATGTGTTTTTGGAGCCTCCTCTATAAAAGGAGCGACGAAAGGAACCCCGGTTTTGATGAGACTGCAGTGCTCCCATAGACTTGGCAGTTTCATTATCCTTTTTCATTTTTTCTAATGCAGTATCCACTGCAGGGCCAAATAGCTGCTCTTGGTTGAAAGGTTGAGCTAAAATTGCGGTTTGAACCTCCGGTTTAAACCCGGAAATACGGAGCCAGGCATGTCGTCTGAGTAAGACGCCAGTATTGACCGCTCTAGAAGCAGTGTCTGCTGCATCTAAGGCGCATTTAATGGAGGCATTAGATATTAATTTGCCTTCTTGGATGAGGTCAGAGGCCTGGGACTTAAAAGGTTCAGGCAGATGTTGCATAAGGTCCTCAAGTTGGTCATAATGCGCTCTATCATACCTGGCTAACAGGGCCTGGGTATTCGCAATACGCCAATGGTTAGCCGCCTGCGCGGCGACCCGTTTGCCCGAGGCTTCTAAAAGCTTAGACTCCTTGTCTGGGGGAGGCGTTTCTCCAGTTGTCTGTGAGTTAGCGCGCTTCCTGGCATTTGATACGACTAGGGAGTCTAAAGGGAGCTGGGCCTTAATGTATGCAGGGTCTTGCGGGGCTGGTCGGTACTTTTTTTCGATGCGTGGGTTGAGAACCCTAGCTCGAACAGGGTCTTTAAAGACTTCAGTAGCATGCTTTATGACCCCTTTGATCATGGGCAGTATGTGAACAGTCTTTTGTGACTGCTCAAAGGTATCAAGGAGGAAGTCCTCTTCAATGGCGTCTGTGTGCATAGTAACGCCGTGGAATGTTGCTGCCCTATTTATAAGTTGGCCGTACCCTAGGTGGTCATCAGGAGGGGAGGGCTTGGAAGGGTAGGTAGTGGGGTCAGGCATGTCAGGTATAGGATAAGACCAGTCATCCATGGGTGCTGGGTCTGGGAACGTAAAAGGGTCGTTTGGGTCAACAGGATCGTCAAATAAATCAGGGTCCGCCCCTCCCCCTAAGTCATCATTATCATCCTGTGGAGGAGGTGAATGATAGGGAGATGGTAAAGGTAAAGGTAAAGGTAAAGGAGAATCAGGAGGAGGAGGGGGGGACGGGTTAGGAGGTAAAACAGGAGAGGAAGGACGAAGTGGTGAAGTAGCACAGTCCTTTTTCCGTATGGGAGCTGGGGGAGGTGTAGTGTCCAGCTTCCGCTTTTTATATGGGATGGCAGTCACATGTCCCGTTTTAGGATTGATATAGATCCGCTTCTGAGTAGGATCTGGTCGAAAAAGATCATCTGGCTCCGAAGGTGGTGTCTGTGACGTCCGCTTCGGGTCTTTATGAGCTTGTTTCGGCGGGGACGCAGTTTTCGGCTCCGATGATTTTTTCGGTGTCGACTGATTTTTCGGTGTCGACTGATTTTTCGGTGTCGACTGATTTTTCGGTGTCGACTGATTTTTCGGTGCCGACTGATGTTTCGGTGCCGACTGAGGTTTCGGTGCCGACTGAGGTTTCGGTGCCGACTGAGGTTTCGGTGCCGACGGACTTTCAGGCATCGATGTTGAAGAACGTTTCGGTGCCGGTGGAGACTTCGGTGCCGAGGAACGTTTCTGTGCCGAAGGAGATTTCGGTCTTGGAGCCTGTTTCGGTGCCGACAATGGGTGTTTGGGTGCCGAGGGTGTTAAAGGCACAATTAGGTGAGGTTTGCTCGAGCCCGAGCCACCCACAGGCTTAGTTGTCTTCGGAGCCGGGCCCGAGGGCGGGGCTTCTGAAGAGGATTTCCGGTCGCGACTGGGCCCAACTGGCGGAGTCTTGACCAATGCTTTTTTGGATGGGGCAGGGGCAGGGGGGGTGGTACTCACACGCTGCCCTGGAGTGATGAGGTCATCGGAATCGTCGGCTTCGGACACGATCTCGAGATCTTCGGTGTCGTCTTCGGGAACATCTTGAGCAAAGATGTCCTCCGGTTCTGGAGCTGGTTTGGCCATAATATGGCGTCGAGCTCTTCGGTCCCGGAGGGTCTTCTTCGAACGGAAAGCGGAACAAGCTGGACAGGTGGACTCGTTGTGTTCCGGCGACAGGCAGAGGTTGCAAACCTCGTGGTGGTCACTGTGGGGGAACTTCGCTCCACACTGGGGGCATTTTTTGAAGGGTGTCCTGTCCATCAGCCGCTTCCGGAACCGGTCCGAGTTGATGTCGACGTCGATGAAATGAAGATTAAAGAGTTAAATTGATTGCTGGAAGTTTTCTGCTGGAGCGGAAAAAAGTTCATCCGAACCCAATGGCGGAAAAAAACAATCTGCCGATGGAGTGGATGCCCATGCGCACTGTTGTCCAGGGGAGGAGTCACCAACCTCGTGACCAAAGACTTCTCCGAAGACAACAACAACCTGCAATCATCCGAGCCCAACACCAGATGGCGATCTTATCCTCAGTGTGTGACTCTGCAGCTCATATGCCTCGAACCGAGTTCTTTCATGCAGCATACTACTTTCGAGCCCACAGATCACTAATTCAGAGGAAAGAGTAACGGGTATCTGAAGCCTTAAGTTGATAAATTGCTCCACATCACCCAGAAAGGGACGTAGTTTTACACATTCGAAAAACATGTGAACATCATTTGCAGCCGGAAGCCCACATCTGGCACAGCCATGCAGACCATTACCCCCCCACTTAGATATCTTGGCCGGGGTATAGTATGAATCAAACATGGCCATATAACACTGAGACCGTAAACTCCCAGAAATTAAGACACTCCCGGCCAATTCAAGAGCTGCTGCTAAGTCTAACCCTGTTACCCCCAGCTTGGCCTCAAGTTTTATAGTATAAACAGCAATATCATCTGGCAGGCCTGAGAGTAAATGCTGGTATATTACCCCTATTTTCGAGAGCCTATAAATCAACTCCAGCAATGTTATCTTGCCAAACAATGCCTCTGGGTTGAGCTTAGTTCTATCTAAGAAACTCCGGAGCTGTAGATATTTTAAAAAATCTTGCGTATTAAGCTGGTACCTGTCCCTAAGCCATGAGAAAGATGCAAGACGCCCATGATGACCTAAATCCCCCAGTTTTACCAACCCTCGTTCCATCCAATTAAAGGTAATCTGATCCCGGAAGACTGAGGGTAGTGACCAAGCTGAAAACGGCATATAATAGTTCAAATTGTGAATCGCCCATTTTCAACGAACCTTACGCCATACTGAAAACATGGACCAAGCTACCTTAAACTTGGTTTTCTTGTAATAGCTAGGTTCCAGTACTCGTACTAAAATCATCCTTGCATTTTCACCAAGTCTTACTTCGAAAATAGAGGGCCTGCACGATAAAGGAGGCCCAGCAGTATCTCCAAACAGTGGAAGCCCAAAATATTGAAGTATGGAGGACCAAAAATAAAATAAAAAGTTGGGAACCGCCCAGCCACCCCTTTGCCGGGGTAGACACATCCACTTTGCCGCCCTGCGCGGCCGATGGTACCCCCAGAGGAACCTGTTGCATATTCTGTCCGCTTTGGCTAGGCTTGATTGGGAGAATTCCAAAAGGATGGTCCGAAATAAGTAAAGGAATTTAGGAAGAATTAGCATTTTAAGGACGTTACACCTACCATACAGAGACAGGTGCAAATTATCCAGTCGTGTTAGTATTAAATTGACTGAGTTAACTACAGGTAAGATATTCAGATCTGGAATAAGATCTACCTGTGAAGTGATATTAACCCCCAGATACATAGCAGTCTGAACTATCGGGGCGTCTGAAGGGGGCATAGTTGCAGATTAGATTACCTGAGTTTTGGATGTATTAAGTTTATAACCAGAAAGATGGCCAAATTGATCTGCTAAAATTTTAATTGCAGGAAATGCAGACGGCACCTCCGTAGTTAAAACTACAATATCGTCAGCGTAAGCCAACACCTTATAGTCAGGAGAATTGGTCCTAACCGGTAAGATACCCTGGGCGCTCTCTATTGAACTTATAAAAGGTTCAATATACAAGGCAAAAAGCAGGGGGGAACACGGACATCCTTGCCGAGTCTCCCTGCTTATAGTAAATGGTTTTGAGGACAGCCCAGATACTGAAACTATTGCTTTAGGAGAGATGTATAAAGATTGAACTGCTGATATATAATCCGGGCTAAATCCCTTCCACTTCATTACCGCCAATAGGAAGGCCCAGGAGACCCTGTCGAACGCCTTCTCGCCGTCCAACAGGATCACCCCGACAGATGAATCAGTGGCCTGAGTCCAGTTCAGTAATGCAACTACACGAGAAATATGATTAGCTGTATCTCTCTCGGGGATAAAGCCATGCTGACGCAGCGATACCAAAGGGGTGATTACAGCTGACAGTCTAGATGCTAGGATTTTTGAAAATATTTTATTATCCGCGTTAAGTGATATTGGCCGAAAAGAAGACGGGTCAAGCTCCGGTTTGCCCTTTTTCCTAAAGAGAATAATGTGTGTATAACACCAGGATTCCGGTATTGAACCTTCTTGTGCTGCTCTAAGAACTGGTAGAAAAACCAGACGGATCTCCTGCGAATGTTTTTTATAAAATTCCATCGGAACGGCATCCAGGCCGGCTGCTTTACCATTGGCCAAGGATTTAATTGCAAGATCAACCTCTTCCCACTCTATAGGAGCAGCGAGGATTTCATTCTGCTGTTCCGAGAGTTGAGCCGTTGCGATGCCTGACAGGTAAAATGCCGCCTGTTGGGCCAAGTTCGGACCCCACGTACTATCATCGTTATACAGATTGCTATAAAAATTATGAAAAACCCCTAGGACTCCTTCAGGTGTTTCCAGAACCTGACCCTGGGCATTACATTTCCTAGGGACACCGTTAGCCAGGCGCTTCTGCTGGAGTCGCTTGGCCAGAACCCTGCCCGACTGTTCCCCCAGCTCAAACATCTCAGAACGATATTGCAGAAATTTAGCAGCAAGATCCTGACCAAAAAACTCCAGCAAGGATGACCTGACTTTAGCAATTGTTACCTGACTATAGTTGGTGTCCCGTCCCTCTTTGACCGCATCTATTAATGATACCTCGGCTTTGCTAAGTTCCACCAAGCGTTGGATTACTTGCTGATAAGCAGATTTTCGCCGATAGAGTGAAAAACTCTTCGTTTCGCCTCTCAGAGCAGCCTTGAATGTATCCCAAACCATCAAATCAGAAGCTGACCCACTGTTAAAATTAAAGAATTCCTCGATCCACTTCCTAATATGGTCTAAGTAGGGCTGTTCTAACAAAAGTTTCCACTCAAATGTCCATACCCTTGTACTCGGAGGTATGTAAGGGCTAGAGCATTCAATAATCAGAGGGTTATGGTCAGAGAGTACTCTAGGGTAGACTAAGACGGAAGCTGCTGCTATTAACTGTTCGGATAGAAGAAAATAATCGAGGGGAGCCATTTTGTTATGTGGTGCCGAATAATATGTAAATCCATCCTGCAAACGATCGTGATAAAACAAAGAATCAATCAAGAGATGTTCTTGACCCAAGGCCCGCAACGCCCTAAAAACTCTAGGCTTCTTGCCCACGTAAGGTTGATCCGTGGATAAGTCAAAGTTAGCAGGTAGATTAATATTCAAGTCGCCACACAACAATATAGGATGAGAATATAATGCTAGCTCGACATTCAAATGATGCAGGACTTCAGGATCATCTGAATTTGAGCCATAAACAGTGCAGATTGTGAAAGGCCTATCATTTACAACTACCTCTGAAATAGCCCACCTCCCCACGTTGTCCTGACTAGTCTTCCTGCAAGAGCCAACCCCGCGCCGCAAAAGAATAGCTACCCCCCTAATCTTGGATGTCTGATGTGAACAGCCCACTAAATCAAATCCTGGTATACGCAAAAAGCCACGATCATTCCACGCAATATGAGTTTCTTGTAAACAGATCATATCTATATGCAAAGCCTGAACTATTCTAGAGAATAATGCCCTTTTTTTCCCGTCATTCAGCGGACAGATATTCCAGGATACTATGTGGACCTTAGTTTGCGCCATCAATTTGCTGACAGACTCTTAGAATATGCCCATATAATGTGAATTTCTTGAATAGAAAAAAAAAAAACCAGTTGTCTACATTGAGACCAAGCATGAAAACTAAAATGCCGCCATTACAAATTATGCACAAGCTTTTTTTTTTTTTTATCTTTTGTTCCACCCCCCACCCTCCTTCCCTCCGCCCACCCCTGCCAAAGCCCCCCCCGAATCCCACACCCTAAAACACCCCCCCCGCCCTACCACCCCCCACAAAAGGCAACAGGACCGAAGTCCTTGTGGTGGGGGAGCTGGTTAAGACCCGTGAGCCCCCGACCCTGACCCCCGTACCACTAAACAAGTTTGGGGCGGCCTCCCGAGGTGTGCAGAGGCGGCAGACTAAAGAGTAGAATCATAAGAAAACACAGAAGGAATGCCCTCCTCCCCCACCCCTAGCAGGCACGCCCCCTCCATAAATGCTGCAACAGTTTGAGACCCCCTTACAACAAAAATAATCATCAGGGAGCAGGTTACTGTGCGCCTATCTATACCATGGTTCTCTCAGAGTGAGTTCAGATAGTCCTTAGCTTTAACTTCCGACATGAAGAATTTTACTTGACCCTGATGGATTGTCTTAAGCTTAGAAGGATAGAGCAAAAAAGCCTGGGCCCCCTTTGACTGGAATGGAGCAATCAGTTGACGGAGATGCCATCTCCGCTCAACAGTGGCTGGGCATAATAAGTCGGGCCGTACAAAAAATTGGCATCCTTTTGCAGATCTCTTCCTATCCGGTCTGGCGAAGTCATAAATCTTTTCTCTGGCCAAGAAATTATTCAGACAAATAAGAATAGTACGGGGCTTGTCTTCAGTTTGACCGTGCTTCTGCTTAAACGGAAAACGATGCGCACGCTGAACCTCGATCTGCCAGTCCCACTGCTTGACCTCAGGAAATGCTTCCGTGAACAACTCTGAGATGAACATTCTGGCGTCTGATCCTTTCATTCCTTCTGGAACACCAAGAACTCGAAGGTTATTTCGACATGATCTATTTTCGAGTTCTGTAAGCTTCCAGACAATGTCCTCTTTGCACCTTGAGACTCTCTGTGATGCCCCTTTGCGCAACCATATCGTCCTCCAACATAGAGATTCGCTCCTCTACTACTCCTATTCTTGATGCAATGTCCGAGCAGGTCTTGGCAACCCTCTGTATGGAGTTCTGCAGTCGCCGACACACCCCTTGAGTGCGGGCACTTTCCTGCCGAGTCTCTTCGCGATGAGCCATAATTGTTTGATAAATCACTGCCAGTGTTATTAAAGATGTGCCCACGGGTCGCCGGTGCGGGCTATGGCGTTGATCTTTGGCACAGATGATGCTGAGAGGTTGGCTCAATAATGGGCCAAAGCACAACTTCCCCACTCGTCGGGGTCGTGTGCTGTGCAAGAGGTGGCCGGTGTCCTGGAGCATTGGGGATCTCGGCACCCATGGGGTCCACGGTGCTCTAGCTTTGCAGTGCACACTCACTGGCCTCTGGGATGCTTGGAAACCCACCTCAAGGTAGATAGGAGTCGTCGATGTCCGTAGGAGCAGCGAAGTTCCAACCGGGTCACTTGCAGTGTTTCAGATGCCTGCCAAGCAGGGGAGTAACTCCTTTACCCCAAGGGAGATTTCTTCATTCAGCTGTGCGGCTGCATGTCGAAGTTCAAGTCTGTGAAGTCCAAGAATAATCTGAGGCTCTGGGGACCCTGCACCCACCTTTATCCAGAGGTATAGGGGGGTGGCTAAATCAGAGCCCACCAATGAGAGTTCAGGCAGGAAAGGGTGGCTACACCCTCTCCCCTTTGTGTGTTTCCCGCCAGGGCAGGGGACAGGATGCCCCATAACCGGTTCCAGGCGGTGCATGCAGAATGTAGGCACTGGAGAAGCCTACGTGCAACTTTGAAAGGCATCCTATGGTGCACCCACCCAGTTCCAATCCAAAGTCTGTCTGGGGAGGTGGGAGCACCTCCCTGCAACAAGATCCCTATTGTCCAGCTGCCGTGGCTGGAGTTCTGCCCAGCAACAGGCAGCCAGAGTAGTGTGGGTGGCGGGTAGCATCCATTTTGTATTACGTGTGCTCTTTTAAATTGGTGTCTAAATTCTGCCGCTTTTACCATATCGCCCATCTAGCAGGGGGGAATCATGCCCTCATGCCCATGGCTGGAGTGGGGGTATGATTCCTACATGTTTGACACCAAACAAGACATGGTTCTGTGCAGCCACTCTTAAGTTATCACGCTATGGCGATTACTTATAATGCGGTTAAGAGTATATGGTATGGCTGCACTACAAACAACCTCGCACTAGTTTTTACGAAGGCTGCAGAGGGGCCCTACTCAGGTAGGGGTTCCCCCTCACACATCTCAGCACCCTGCCTTGTAGGATTAGCAAGGCCTGCTTTAGGGGTGACCTATGAGGATATATATGTTGTAATTAAGTGGGATACAGGGTACCTATATCCCTGTAAGGGGTGCAAGCACCACCTTACCAAGACTACAGTAGTGGTCTGGTGGTGTCAGTTTGTATGGATGTCCCAGGATTGGCACAATAAGTGCTGCAGCCCCTGGTAGGCCTCTGAGGGACCCATGCCCTGGGTACCTAGGGTACCATCTACAAGGGGCTGATAGGGTGTCCTCAGTATCCAATTGACATGTACCTAGGGAACTCACATTAGTTTAGAGAGGAAGCAGATAGGCTGGGGTCCTGGATAGCAGGGCCACAGCCTGGCTAAAGTCATAAAACAGTAAAAACATCAGCAAAACGTTTGGGGCAACTATGCAGTCGATGCCACTCTCCTACAGTAACCATAAGAGCAGATCCTACTTTCCTACAGGCGCCATTCACTTGCACACATAGAAGGCGCTTTACTGTAATTTATGGCAGTGAAGACCACAGAGATTTGGGGGTCTCCATTGAGGTTTCGCCCCGTCCAAACTATAAGGTTTGGTATCCCCAAAACATCTAGGTGCCCCTCCCCTGGCACGTCCCAACTGCCAAGTGGAAACATAAAGTACAGGGCAAATGCGTGAAGACCTCTCCTGGTCCACCGCGTACAGGATATCCAGCACTGCTCCCTCATCTGAGCGGGCCGGGCCACCCGTGAAGGGAGGGTGGAACGGCTCTCTCCCCTGCGGCTTCCCCATTAACACCCCCTCCCCCGCCCCCCCCACTCTAATCAATTTCACAATGGAATTCCTGGCTGCTGCAAAGCAACCGACTCAGAGGTGCCGCCGGGGCTGGTAACCAGCATAGGCCTCCCACAGAATCACTCCGCCAGCATGCTCAAGGGGTGGGGGCCGCGCTGAGGGGGTTCTCAACATGAGGTGCGGCATTGAAACCAGCCCTCCTGTCTGGATGATGGGGCCCCTCCGTGGCGATGCTTGGAGCCAGGAACAGCACACCCCGTGCGCTGAGTTGTCCCCAAAGACTCTTAAGTCCAACAGCTAATTTCAGGTGTAATCCTTTTTGCTCCCTGGGATAAAAATGACAGGGAGGGGAGCTGCATGCATGCAAGCCCCTTGAGAGCACTAGAGCACCAAAGCAGGGAACAAGCAGCAGGCCAGCACATCAGGGTCCTTGAAACAAAGTGACAGCCCTTTTTGTAGTCCCACAGGTCAGCACAACCAGCATGGGAGTCCAATGGTGGTTCCTCCAGGCAGCATAACAATCCCTCCTGGCAATGTGCAGTCTATAGAGCTAACAACATCTGGTTACAAGTCCATGCAGTGCCTAAAAACAAGGCGTCAGAGCCCCTGTACTTATAGTGTCTTTGATGTGGAGGTAACTTCAATACAAACTTTAAAAGTACACAACACCTCCATTAAATCGTCAGCCCTGGCTCCAGACACACTATAGGGGGGTGGAGAAAGCATTGTGAAAGGCAGGCACAGCTTTATGCAGGTGCCATCACCTCCCACCAATCTAGTCCAGGAAGACGCCTCAGGATATGCAGGGCACACCTCAGCTCCCTTTGTGACTGTCTAGAGTGAATGCACAAACAGGGCGCTGTCAGTCTAAACCAGACGGTGTTCTGAGTCCGGCTGCAAAGCACAAAGAGTTATAGGCACACAGAAATGCCCACATCTAAAGGTGGCTTTTCTAAAATAGTAACAACAAATCTACTTTCACCACTAAGCAGGATTTATCACCATTATTCCAAACATAGCAACGCTATTACTTTCATATCAGAAATTACCACTGAAACACATATCAGGGAATTCCCAATGCAAACCTATGAGAGGAGCAGCCTCACAGCAGTGAGAAACCAAATAGGATGCTGGTCACTACCAGGACAGGTCACACAACAAATGCATATGTCCTATCTTTTATCTACACAGCACCCTGCCCATAGGGCCACCTAGGGCCTACCTTAGGGGTGACCTATATGTAGTAAAAGGGGCGGTCCAAACTTGATGAGTACTTTAAATGCCAAATCACTGCGGCAGTAAACTACGCACACAAAGCCTGCAGAGGTCTGAGACAGGCTTGAAAGGCTAACTCTGTAGGTGGCGCAAGCAGCGCTGCAGGGCCACTAGTTGCATTTAATTTACAGGCACTGGGTATATAGGATACTACTGTACAAGGAACTTACAGGTATATTAAATATGCCAAACAGTTGTAGACCAATTATACCAAATTTACAGGAGAGAGCACATGCACTTTAGCACTGATCAGTAGTGATAAAGTGCCCAGAGTCCTAAAGCCAACAAAAACAAAACAGGTCAGAAGAGGCATGGCCAGGCAAGATGGCCGTGTGGACGTGATCCACACCGGCTCCGGAGCCTTAATGTTGTAATGGACAGCTTCAGTCAGGAGAGATAGCCAGGAACGCACCTGAGCAGCCAGCAGAGAGGCCTGACGCCGCAGGACAAGCGGGGGGAGCACTCGAGCGCCCTGCACGACCGGGAAATTCGACATATCTAACAGCGGAAGGGAGCGGTGCGAGCCCATAAAATGGCGCTGATGGCCACGTTCTTCCTGGGAGAGCGGACCAGTTAAAGCACTGCACCAACGCTCATACCGGGAGCAGCGGACCACACGGAGCGACACGGCAGATGGCGGGGGCCTCAAGGAAGCCTGCCGGCAAGGAGGAGACACGCATATTGAGGGGAGGATACAGCACAGACAACACGAGGCGCCCGCCATTACTGACACTCACCGTGGGACGGTAGACGGTGAGCAGGGGCACTGTTGGCGGCGTTGGGTTTCCCGCTGATTAGCACGGGCGGTGGAGGACGCCAGACACCATGTCCCACATTCTTTTGAGTATCGCAGCAGTATTCTCTGAGAGCCCTCAGATCGGTGTCTGACTCCAAAATGGCGCCCACATCTAAACAGCACCGGGGCGCATAACCGAGCACCCTGGGAAGGTCCCCAATAGAAACTACAGTACAGAGGACAGCAAAACAAAAGTCACAACGGCAGAAGCACTAGCCTCATGGAGAAAACGCGGGCAAAGTCATTGACGCCACCTGTTCCCCACCTGACACTAAAATGACCGACGGTCATTAATCTGCGGACAGAATCCCCGAGTGGTGAAGCAATCTTTCGGAGGTCCTAGGATCTTTAAGCTACAACAAGGGAGGGGAGGTCCGAAGGGTTCCTCACTCCCTAGAAGACCACCTGCCAGTTTGCACATATGCCACCAAAAAAGGCGACAGGCAAGGGGCCAGATGTAGGACCTGCCAAATAGCGCCTTGTAAATTGCGACTCATTTGCGACTTGCAATTTGCAAGGTGCTATTTGGCATATACAACAGTGTGTTTAACACTGTTTGCGATTCACAATGGGGTCGCACATTGCGAGGCTCATGAATATTAATGAGCCTATCGCAATTTGCGAGCCCATTGGGATTGACAGGTCCTCTCAGGGATGGTGGCCTGCTAGGCTCAGCAGACCACCATGTTCGGGTGTCTGGGACTGCTCTTAAAGAAAGAAGTTTTTTTTTTTTTTTAAATGCAGCCCGTTTTCCTCAAAGGAAAACGGGATGCATTTAAAAAAAATTAAAAAATGAAAACGTTGGTTTCATTTTTTAAAGGGCAGGTAGAGACAGTCACAAAGTTGCAACTGCATTACCACCCTCTTGAAGAGGGTGTAATTTGCGAGTGTTTTGCGACCGCAATAGCGGTCACAAAACATTCACACATTGCTTTGCGGACACAATTAGGAAAGGAACGCCCCTTCCTAATAGCGACTCACAATTCCTAAAAAGCGAGTCGCAAATAAATTGCGACTCGCTATTTAGGAATTGTACATGGCCCTGGGCCATTTTGCATGTGCAAACGGGTCGCAAACCCGTTTGCGCATGCAATTTAGGGTCGTACATTTGGCCTAATGTTTCCACCTTCTTTACTCCCACAGAGAAGTAACAAGCCCAGGACCAAGTGGGAGAGGCTCCCACTATGTCGCTAACCAAAGATGATGATATAGCCTCTCTTAGCGAGTTTAAAACGGAGCTTCGCGCAGAAATCAAGCAGGACAGAAAGTCCTCCATGGACCAACTAAAAGCTGACCTCACCGAATGGATGACCTCCCTCCAGCAAGATGTAGACGCCACAGGCACTAGATTCATGGAGGCAGAGGGCCAGACTAAGAGTTGGACAAACGCACCACGACCGCCCACGAAATAGTACAAGAGATCCAAACGCAACTTCAGATGACTCTCCTGAAGACAGAAGATTTGGAAAATAGGTCGCGGAGAGAGAACATAAGAATAAGAGATTTAGAGGAAGGAGCGGTGGGGCCGGACCTAGAAACATTTGTCGAGGGGCTCTTAGCAGAAATTCTCAGCCCGCGGCAGATGAAAGTTAAAATCAACAGGGCGCACCATGTGGGGAACCAACAAACTGGAGAACGATGCCGTACCCGCGATGTCTTAGTCAAGATTCACTCCTTTGAGTCGAAGGAAGCGATCCTGCAAGCAGCAAGGAAGAAAGACAAAATCTATTTCCAAGGGTTCAAATGCTTTCTATACCAAGACTTGGCTCCTGCTACACTTCTGCGGAGACAACACTTTAGACTAATAACTAAACAATGTAGGGACAATATTAAATATAGATGGTCGTTCCCTTTCGGTCTGGTCGTTGAATTTAATAACAAAACGCGCCACATTACGGAGTTGGAGGAGGGCCAGGGAATCTTGGGCCTTCCAATCCCTGAAGATGTTTGTGGCCAAGGATCATCAAAAGAGAAAGAACCGGCAAGAGGCACGGTATCTCAATGGCATACGATCACTAGGGGCAGACTATCTAAAAAATAATGAGACTCCGACACTCGGGGTAAAGAGACTGTGGAGGTCCTACTGAGGGGAAGATGAAACAAGGAACTGCTTCACCAGTGGTGGAAGGCCGGCACAGTCAGGATTAATCAGTTTTAGTATGCGTTTGCAGCTGGCCCAAGGACCAGATTGAACTCTTTAAGGCTACCTCTGAACTACGCGATCGACAGCTGAGAATTCGGGCCCTGTCCAGGGCGTCCATCAACATGACCTCAACCTCAAGCAATGTGGAAGCTGGGGGCTTTCGGGCTGCCCAACTCAGGTTTTTCTTGGTTATTTGTTTTCCATGTTTAGAGGGGGCGGGGGTTAGGGGTTGGTGGGGGACTATGCGGACTACCAGGCAAGAAGCAAGTCGCTACCGGGATGGGGGGGTATATGGCTACAGGATCTGAAGAGCTCCACGGGGTGGGGAGAGGGAGAGAAGGGTGGACACGATCAGTTACAAATTTGTCTTGGATGGGGGGGTCCAACAATGGAATGATCGCAATAACCTCTTGGAATGTGAGGGGTTTGAACTCGCCCTTCAAACGACAAAGTATGGAAGTATCTGACAGACCACCATTTTGACTTAGTAGCCCTTCAGGAAACACATTTAAAGAAAACAGAGGAGCTACGGCTCCGCCACAAGAGTCACTCCTAAATCTACAGATCGTCGGCGGGGACCAAGCAGAAGGGAGTCGCTCTACTGTTTTACAACTCAACAAAATTTCAGCCACAACCCATAAAAGCAGATAGAGGTTGGATTATGGTGAAGGGGAAACTGAGGGGTCGACAATGCACATTCATATCGGCATACGCACACATCACAGGTCAACGGGCTTACTTGACCTCTCTATTGGATTTGGTGGGTGGATTTGCAGAAGGCCCGACAATTCTAATGGGAGACGTCAACCTAACATGGCACGCAGAATTAGATAGCACCCGTCTCCATAGGTCGGCCACAGGTAACTTTCCCCAAAGGGGTTAAGCAGACGATACAGGCCTTAGGCATAAAGGACGCATGGAAAACACTATACCCAACCACCAAAGACTACACCTTCCTGTCTCATGTGCATCAATCTTATTCGCGGTTGGGTTATATATTTATAAGCCAATCTCTACTGGGGTCCTTCCAAGCAGCAAAGATGCTCCCAATCACTATCTCAGACCATAGCCTTGTCTCAATATGCCTTTCTTGGGGGTGCACCACACCAGGCCCACCAAGATGGTACTTCCCAGTATCAATCACTTGAGATAGGGTTTCACGAGAGGAGCTTCGGGCGGCAATAACGGAATTCTTCCAGTTTAACCAGCCCCAGGCTACATCCCCCTGAACAATTGGGACGCTTTTAAAGCGGTTCTAAGGGGCAAGTGCATTGAGCTAAACTCTACATTGCACAAACAGATGATTAGGGAACGAGAGGCTGAGCCAGAGGGAATTGAAAGAGAGTATAAAAATACCCCCACCTGGGCCCTGCAACGTAAACTAAGCGCCCTGAAAGGGAAAATCACAGCAATCTACACCAATAGGGCAGAATACACCCTACTGCGGCTCCGTCAGATCTCCTACGCCCAGGGTAACAAGGTGGAAGCTCACCTAGCTAGACAGCTTTGGGGGGAAAAGGCAGAAGGAATACATAAGGGGCATCTGGGACAATGAGGGCAATATAACACACGCAGACGAGGCGAAGGCAACCATATTTGGAAGGTTTTACAGTGAGCTCTATACAGGATCACCTACAGATCCGCAGGCACAACTTCAGTACCTGCACTCAATTGAACGGCCCCAAGTGTCGACATCATGGAACAACCAACTAAACGCCCCTTTAACAGCCGAGGAGGTAGGGAAGGCGATCGCGAAACTCAAGCCTCAAAAGTCCCTAGGACCAGATGGCTCGACGGCCCATTTCTATAAAACGTATACGTCGGGTATCATCCCACACCTCACCTCTCTATTTGGTGCTATAGCCGAGGGGTGCATGGTGAAACTCAATGGCTGAAGCAGTGATTACTGAAATTCCTAAGACAGAGAAGGATCCCAAGAACTGCGTCTCCTACAGGCCCATCACATTGCTACATCTAGATGCCAAACTGTATTCGGCCATAGAGGACCTGATGCCAGCACTAATCTACCCTGATCAATCGGGCTTCATAAAGGGGAGGCAGCCCCACGACAATATTCGCAGGACAATAGATTTGATAAAGAAAGCAACAAAAAATAAGATCCCGGCGATCCTCGTGGGCCTGGACGCCGAAAAGGCATTCGACAAGGTGGCTTGATCGTTCCTCTTCCGCACCCTAGAACGGGTTTGGGAGGGGTTTTATTGCTATGATTAAGGCTAATTACGCACACTCGAGAGTGCAACTCAACGGGTCGAAGTCGCTTCGGTTCCCCCTAGACTGAGGGAAACGACAGGGATGTCCACTCTCGTCCCTGCTATTTGCTTTATGCATCGAACCACTAGCGGCACGTTTAAGGGCAACCCCGGAGATCATGGGGATAGGCTTCGGCGGAGAGGAACACAAACTGTCTCTATTCACGGATGACGTGCTGATGACTCTCGCCGACCCTGGCCCCTCATTGCAAGCGTTACAGACAGAACTATGCCGGTTTGAGGGTGTTTCCTGCTTCAAAGTCAATCAGGCTAAGTCCTCCATTTTAAATCTCACGATCCCAGATACAGAGGTTTACCTTCTCCGCGGGCAAACTCCATTCCAGTGGGCCAAGTGATCTCTTAAGTATCTGGAATTCAGCTCACACAGAGGGTGGAGGATCTTTTCGGGGCAAATTGTCCCCCATTAATGCCCCAACTACAACAGGAGCTCAAACAATGGAAACCCCTCTACATCTCTTGGCTCGGGGAAATAAATGCAGTCAAAATGACAGTATGACCAAAGCTACTATACCTGTTCCAAGCACTGCCAATCGACCTGGAACATGAATTTCTGCCCAAGTTGCGCTCCCTTATCACTAAGTATGTGTGGCAGAATGAAAGGGCGCAAATCCCTTTTCATACACTACGTCGAATGAAGAGAGAAGGTGGGGTAGCACTCCCGGATTTCAGTTTGTATTACAAAGTGGCCCAACTGAGGATCATAGCAGAGTGGTCCCTGAGGGAGTCCAACAAGCACTGGGCCACATGGACAGGAAAATAGTGGAAAGTTCTATCTGGGATGTGCTATGGAAACACATGAAAGACAGGCCTGCCAATGCTTATATTAGTACTCCGACACGTACTACCCTCAGGGTTTGGGATGAGGTCACGAGAGGCGGGCGGTGGATGTCTTTCCCTTCTCCTTACACCCCAATCCATTTCAACACAGAGTTTCCCTTAGCACTACAGGAGGGGCCCTTCGACACCTGGAAGGAGGGAGGATACCTGATGCTTTCAGACCCATTTCATAATCATGATATTCTCACTTTTGAGAATTGCCAAAGGGACTTCCATGTACCATCTAACAAACACTTTCACTATCTTCAGCTTAAACACTGGGTATCGCACCCACATATCAGGGAGGCAGCAACAAGGGCTTGCATGCCGATTGAGAACTTTGTGCTGAAAGTGGGTTCCATAAAAGGAGTGATCTCTATATAGTCTTCTTTCAACACTACACTCATCAAGGGCACGCTATATGTGTTTTTGGGAGCAGGTGGTCAGGAGGGACAACTCGGAAAAGAAGTGGGAACACTTATGGTCAGATATCGCTAAGAGCAATCACTCCTACACCTGAGAGAAGCACACTATAAAACCCTCTTTGACTGGTACATGTACCCCACTAAACTCAAAAAGATATTTCCAAATTCCTCAGATCTCTGCTGGCGGGGCTGCGGTCTCCTTGGGGATTTTTGCCACATTTGGTGGGATTGTCCCAAAATCAAAACGTTTTGGGAGGACATTTTGGCACATATTAAAGACATGTTGGGGTACCCTACCATGACGTTCATAGGAGTCCTCTTGGGCATCAGAGAACCAGATCTGGAATACCAAACGAAAGCAGATAAGGCAATTATGTGGGCCTGCATTGGGGCTGCCAAAACAGTGATCGCTGCCGCATGGAAAAAGAGAGGCTCCAGCCCTGTCTCAATGGCACTCCCGCCTCCGGAGGATTCTCTCCATGGAAAGGTCATAAGATACCTTTAGAGACGAATACAACATTTTTTAATACAAATGAGGCCTGCTGGTCGCGTACCTTACACAGGCTACTCCTTCGGCGGTGGGCCCACCCTCATTAGGGCCTTACACTTGTTCCAATTCTAAGACAAATCAAGCCTAGCCACGAGTGGCCCACTGATCGTGGGGGAATAGTACCAGAAAATAGGCCCCAGACACCGGTAGTGAGTCATACCATCCTGCAACACTCTGATAGAGCAGTACGATTACTTTGCAGACACCACCATAGTTGTTCAAGGGTTGAGTTAAGGGAGGGGGAGGGCCGGTTGGGTAGGGGTTATAGTTCCTAGGACTCAAATTGCTCTAAGCGTGAGATTAATAAGGAAGGCAAACACGTTACAGTTGTGTTGGGATAAGGACACTCACAAATGAAGACTCCGTACCCTCACTAGATTGTAATGAGATTGTGAGTAATGTTCTTTATACACTATGTAATGTCGCCTGAATTGATGCGCTTTATTAAATTTATTTTTTTTAACAGTTTTATATAGCGCGAACTTGACCCGAATTGGGTATCAGAGCGCTTTAAATAGCACCAATTGCATTACATGAGGACACATTCATTTTTGTGAGGCACCGGGAGATTAAGTGATTTGCCCTGAATCACAGGATTTTCAGCATCGTTGCAGAGACTCGAACCCAGTTCCCCAGATTCGAGGTCGACCACCCTAGCCGTTAGGCCCACTCCTCTCCCCTTGAACCTCTACGCTTGATCAATAAAAAGATTTTTGACCGAAAAAAACGGGTCAGAAAAAATATAGGAGGAAGGCAAAAGGTTTTGAGATAACCCTGCAAAAAGGGCCTGGTCCAACAACAATTAAATAATTTGTTTGGACAGGAAGGCAACCACGAGCGGTGAAGCACATCTTAGCCAGGATTTCTCTAGATGGGGGTTTTGTCAGCCTGACGTGAACAGATACTTCTAAGCTGCCCAGTTTCAATATCTGGTAGAAAGCAACAGGCTGAAGTCCGAAAAGAAATCGGGCTTTGTTGATGAGCAGGTAGTCGTATCACATCTCCATATGGTCCCATGACAATACTCCTCATTCATTACTCGATCACTCATGCGAGTGTGAGACACACAGTCTATATTCCATGGTTTCATGATGTTCCATTGTCACCACCCAAAGTTGGTGCAGGTTAGTGCTGTGAATCTCTAGACACGTTTCTGGATATTATCCTTCATCAGTAGAGATAAAAAACGAAATCTCACTGGCATACATCAGCATCTCCAAAAGCTCATCAGCTCAATGGCTCAAAGGGGCCTTTTTACACAGAAGGGGGATGGGAGCACACTGCTTCACCTCCCAGCACAGTTCACCCCTTAACATTATGGTAAATGCAGTTTACTTTATGTTTAAATGTGTTTATTCACATTTTTAATATAGAACAATCCAAAGGCATAAGCAATATAATGCAAGACAGTGTACATTCCACGTGTAACCTTGTACCAATACAAACATATTGCCAGTCAGTCAAAGTACTTTATTCGGTTAATTAAAACCATAAAAGCATACTATACAAAAGGATAAAATTGATAAAATATTAATTAGCAGCAAGAAAGTTTTTACCCAAGTCTACGCATTAAGTGGTCACAAACAGACAATCTATAATGTAACATTTGTAGAAAAACCATAAGACATGTAAGTCAATTAATATAAGCTGAATCATAAAAATCAATCTCAGTTATTATCCCCCACATTAATTAACTGCACAATTTAATCTTAATGAGTCAGGAAGGACAAACAAAAGTATCCCCTCATAAAATCCTTAAAACATGAAGATCAATCAATGTAAACACAATCTTAAAAATCACTCAATTTTGTTCTTCTTTATCCTATTTGCAGCAATAAGAAAACATGCTATGCTAAAAATCTCCCAGACATTGGATAGCAACTGTAGATACATTAGTGCGGGTTTAACTTGTAAAAAGCCTTTGTCTTTTAGAATTGGGAGAATAAAACGCTTTCGAATGTGCAAAAAATGCTCACAAAAAAAGATAAAATGTATTGTATCCTGCACAGAAAAATTATCGCAAGAACACACACCCAGATCCTCCACCTTTCTCCAACCCGGGGGTTCAGCAAGAAGGAAATGTAATTGATTTAATCTAAATCTTGTCAAAAGGAAGCGGTGGTTAGGGTTAGATACCCCAATCAAATATCGTTCCATTGCAGGGGATGTTTTTAGTAATTGATGATCGCGTACGGTTGGTTTTATCAGCTCCCTTTCTTCTCTTTCCATGGCCGCCATATATAAATAAGAACATTTTACCCACTGCAAGTCACCCTTGACTATTTTTGCTGGTGAGTTAAATAAGTCTGGACGACCCAGTTTCACCGCCAAGCCTTTAACATGGCTTAACCAAGGGATGTGGCTAGCTTGGTCTAGGGCCAAGCAATCATTTAATATCTCACGGTTCAGTGCTAATTCGGGTTTTAACCAGGTTGTGATCCATTTCAAGAAAGGTACTAATGCAATTTGTTCCTCAATAAAGCCAATCCCTAGCTCTTGGTGAATTATATATGTAGGTGAGGATTGTGGCACCGCTAACAAATTTCTTAGAAATTTGTTCTCAACAGCTTGAATATCACTTGCCTTACGAAAACCCCAAATGTCTGAACCATAGATTGCAATAGAGATACATTTTGCGCCATATATTTTTAAAAGGGCTTGCATTGGTTTTGCCCCTAATTTGCGGGCAAAAGCTAGAACTGCGGATGTGGATCTTGCCAAAACATTCCTTTTTGCATGTAATTGCGGAGTCCATGAGCCTCGTTCGTCAAATAGAACGCCCAAATAGGGGAAAGTTGTGACCCTAGTGATCACGTTGCCCTCACAATGAAGTGTTTTAACCCTTCTCGGCTTAGTGCCAGTTATCATTATATGCGATTTTGCAAAGTTTACACTTAAGTCCAGAGATTTCATAAATGTAGCAAAGGAATTTAAAAGAAGTTGTAGACCAACCGCCGTTCTTGCTAACAATGCGGCATCATCCGCGTAAAGGAGTGCCGGGATCAATCGCACCCCCACACGCGGGATGTCTTTACTAGCTTGCCCTAAAACTTGCTCCAAATTATTAATATAAAGGGTAAAAAGTAAAGGGGCCAAAATACACCCCTGCCTCACACCATTTGCAATACATATTCTCTGTGTGCAATTCCCCCTTTGGTCATACCTCACAGTAGCGGTCAGGTCCCTATGCAGATCGGCAAGGAAATAGACGATATTTTTATCGACACCTAAATTGAGAAGCATTGACCATAGTTTTGACCTATTCACTCGGTCGAATGCCGAGGGAAGGTCCATAAATGCCAAGTAGAGTGTTCCCTTCCTGGCAATGGTATACTTCCCGATTAAAAGGTGCAGATTGAGGCATTGATCTATAGTGCCTCTTCCTTTCCTGAAACCGTATTGCAAATTCGAAAGCATATTGGATTCAGCTAACCAAGCTGTCAATTTTCCAAGTATCAGTCTGCCCAGTACCTTAACTGTAGAGTCAATAAGCAATATTGGTCTATAACAGCTTGTGTCCCCTCTGTCTCCTTTTTTGAAAATTGGGACAATTACTGACTCTGACCATGACCTAGGGAGTCCTAATTTACAAGCTGAGTTAAAAACGTGAGCCAATATTTTCGACCAAAATATAGTGTCAGACTTAAAAAGATCGGCTGGGACGCCATCTGGTCCGGGGGCTTTATTACCCGTCATTTGAGCAATGGCCTCCGCAACTTCTAACTCTGTAAACATCAGAGTATAAGCTTTAACTTCAAAGGAAATAGCTGAAGAACCCTGGTCACCATACATCAGTTTGAAATGATTAAACCAATCTTGCTCCTGTATGATACAATCTAAGGGAGAGACAATAGAATCTTGAAAGATAGGTTTGTTGACAATGTCCCAAAATTTGGCACTATTTTTGATGACGTCAATAGAGAGCAGATCATTCCATGCCTCGTTTGATCTCGTTTTTGCGTCTGTAGATTGCCAATTTATATGTTTTCCTTAACGCAGCTAGGGCAGACCTGTTCTCTGATTTTGTTTTTAAGGCTATTAACAGCTTTCGGTGGGCAACTGAGCAATTATGGTCAAACCATCTCTCCCCTTTGTATTGGGAATCCTTAACCGGGCATTTAAGATCAGAAGCCACCTGAGTACACATTTTAATATATGCCATAAGGACCTCACTGTCCCTCGATTTGACATCTAAACAGAGGTTCATCTCTTTTCCAACGGTGTATGACAAGTTTGCCTGAAAGTCCCCCGGTACTATCGAGCACCATTTGAGTCTGCGGGCCTGATCTGTGGGACGAACATCCAGGGTGTGAACCGGTCTAACCGGTTTTTGAATTTTTTTAAAGCCACCCGCCAATGTCAAACTAATGGGATTGTGATCACTATATACTGACCACTTGATAGTATAGTCCTTTACCCAAGGGGTCAGAGCTGCGCTGATAAAAATATAATCAATGATAGTATGCCCACCTCTGCCTTTGAAAGAGGGAATATCCTCACCTTCTTGCCTTGTATTAGGGTAAAATAAATCATGATCCGCCAGGATACTATCCAAAAAATTACCCTGCGAAGTATGTTCAAAATGGGTATCTGCAGTCGGTAGGGCTCAAGCTATCCGAAATATAACAATTTAAACAGCAACGATGTATGTTAAAATCACCTAAAATAATAACCGAATATGAGGTCGTTTGTTTCTTACTATAAGAGTCAAGAAAACAATTCAGACTAACCAAGTGTTCATTAATTATAGTTATATCAAATGAATTATAAAAATTAACAATGAGCAGATTTGAAGCATTAGGGAGAGTAATCTGTACCGCTAAGCAGTTAGGAGAGCCTGAATTCAATTTACAATGGTTCCCTGTCACTTTTAGAGAGATCAAAGTCATAAGACCACGCTTTGCCCTGCCTATAGCGGTGGCTTTAGCTGGCTCCAGGTAAATTGTATAACCATCTAGCCAAAAATTATTCTCAGTATCCCAGGTTTCTTGTAGTCCTATGATACAGAATTCGCTTAAAAAATCTAACCACCTGGCATCATCAGACTTATTTTTAAGGCCTGCTATATTCCAGCTTAAAGCTTTAGTGCATTGTCCAGGATTACTCGAAGTCCCCTGGGTAAGTTTACTCTGACATCTCATACTGTTTGCTCCCTCCCCCTTACAGCCTTTAGGACAAGGGGTTAGTCAATCATTACTGTCCAACTGGGTAAGGGGGGCAAATCTATTTGATGTCATGAACCTGCTCTCTAAAGCTCTGTGATCTACAGTGATATCTTTTGTTAGATGGTCTTGAGTGATATTTGCTCTGGGAGACTGAATGACTTTATGCAAGAGAAGGGGAGCCGAGCCGGGTCCACCTATGCCAGCCCTATGTCTCAGTGCACCCCTACCATCTCTTAGCCTTAAGCCCATTATCAGGGGGATAGAAAAAGCCCAAGGGTAATTTGTGATCCCTCCTCTAGCCCTGTCAGAACTCCCATAAAGGACCCACCCCACCACCTCTGGCCGGTCAAAATTAATCACTATGCAATCACCGTCCTTAGTTTTTGGGCCATTCCCCACCCAACCTACCCGTCTTGCCATTATAATGTGTGTAGAAGCACTTAAACCTCCCTCAGAGGCCCTACTGCACCAAAACATCACTTTTCGTATGAGTTCATCAGTTGTCTCGATGCCGTTGTTTTTAAGAGGGGGTACCCCTGCCAAAACCACTACCAAGGGAGAAGCCTCCGGGGGCAAATCCAAAATTGTTTTATTAACAAAGGCTCCTGGGGTTAGTAAACGAGGCCCTATTGGAGGTGATATAGTAGGCCTCTGTTCCATGGAGCTCACAATTCCTTTAGTAATATCGCCCAGTTGGGTATGACAGGCAGCAGATCTGGTACTAAGACCCCTGGGTATTGGTGTCAGTGTGGTACCATTGTCTGTAGACATAATGCAGGATACAAATTGACTTTTGACTCCCTCAGCCTGGCCTATTTTATTACCCTCTACATTTGAAGTATGGGCCTGGCTCCCACCCACGCTGAAAATATCAATTTTGGACTCTATTTTAGTTAATCTAGCCATTACTCGATCCAAACCGGTTTGAACACATTTAAATAGATCGTCTTTTAACGAATCAACCAGTTTGTCAATGTGCCTAAAAACTGGGTCCAAATCTACACTATCCGTGTTGGTGGAAAGCAGTCTCTCCATGGGGCGTGGGTCGTCGCGCGCCTTCTGTAGTGGGAGCCTTTTGGTAGCCGGGCCAGATTTTGGGCATCTTTTCCTCTTTCTTTACAGAGGCTACAGCCCCCTCACCTAACAAATTCGTACTTCCCTTATACTCCGGCCCCCTACTGGTGCCGGGTAGGAGAGCAACTTCGGTATTGTTTGTAAGCACAGCTGTGTTTTGACTTTGGTCAATGTCTAAACTTGTAGCGTCCTCGATGCCCGTATCGGGAATAGTGACAATCCCCAGACCCAACTGAGCCTCCACGTCTTAAATCTCATTAGTTATAGCCCCAACAGCAGTAGTCAAATATGGGATGATGGATGCGCAGTTACGTGGGATTTTAGATTTAGATTTCATTGGAACAGCCGAAATAAGCTCCTTTCGCTTACCCATTCCAAAGGCCTGATGAAAGAAAAATGGCCCGGTCCGGTCTCAGCCGATCGCTGACGGGCCCGCCCTTGGCCCAGGCTTCGCCCGAGCGCGGCCCGGGCACGTCCGCGCGCGTCACGCGCTGCGTGAGGGCTGGTCGATTTTTAAAACCCCCGGCGCTGGAGTGACGCGTTTAGCATGCGACACCCAGTGCCTGCTGGGGGCTGTAGTCTGAAGATGGCCGTTTCCCTCACGGCGTGGCCCGATGGCCGGTAATCGTGCTGGCCGTTCCCCTCACGGCGTGGCAGGCCAAGCGTCAGTGTCAGCAGTATGGAGGGAGCAAGAGTAGTCTAAGCCGTTCCCCTCACGGCTGGTGAGCAAATACAGAGCGCGTCCCGCGCTGCGTGAGGGCTGGTCGATTTTTAAAACCCCCGGCGCTGGAGTGACGCGTTTAGCATGCGACACCCAGTGCCTGCTGGGGGCTGTAGTCTGAAGATGGCAGTTTCCCTCACGGCGTGGCCCGATGGCCGGTAATCGCGCTAGCCGTTCCCCTCACGGCGTGGCAGGCCAAGCGTCAGTGTCAGCAGTATGGAGGGAGCAAGAGTAGTCCAAGTTGTTCCCCTCACGGCTGGTGAGCAAATAGTGCGCATATTGCAATTTTAATATATTGTACAAATAAAACAGTTTTGCTACAATAAGTGGAGTGTGTTATGTCGTAACTATCTTTTTTCAGTAAACCAATAATTTTAAACCCCCCCCCCCCTGTCCGGTGATCTCCAAATCTTATCTATTGTGCCCCGTTCCTGTGTCGTTGGTGTCTTGTCCTAATCGGTGTGGGAGGTTGTTGTTCTCTCCCTAGGTCTGACAAGTGCAGTACTCTTAATTATTTTGGTTGGGTGATTTAATTGAACTCTGTTGAAAGCAGTTTTAGAAATGGGCTCCATGCTTTCTGAAAGGAATCGTCAGAGTTGGTCAGGGTGGCCGAGATTCGTTCCACTCCTAGGATGTACCAAATCCGGAGTAACCACCCTACGTACGTGGGAGAGGTGGATGACCCCCAGTGTGTCAGTATATTCTGCAAAGCTGCCCCCAATGCCAGCCCCATTTGACGTCCTCTTATGCTTTTGAGTAGAAATGTGATTGGGTTAGGGAGGCCCAAGTCTACATATACAGGGAGCCACGGGATTTGCGTATCAAATAGCTCATCTACTTCATCTAAACTTTTAGTCCATTAATTTGTACGTGACGGGCACTCCCACAGTAAGTGTATCAGCATTCCCTCATTGTCACAGCCTCTCCAACAGGTAGGGTTCCTATTCAGATTGCCGCTGTGGAGGCGCGCTGGCGTGAGGTACTAGTAGGTAGCTATTTTCATAGCTATTTCAATACTGGCCACATTGCGGGCCGTGTGTTTCGCTCTGTAGTAAATCCCTTCCCAATCTTTTGGTGGAAGATCTCCTCCCAGCTCTCTCCCCATCTCTTTTGACTTGGCATGGCTTGTGGTTGGGGGCAATGTCTGATCATGTCATACATTTCTGAAATCAACCCTTTATCAGTTTGTTTAGCGAGTAACCATTTTTTGTAGCGGGTCTGTCAACGACTCGCCTGATCTCTCATCCCCGTTTGGAGTACCCAATGCCTTAGTTGCATATACGGCAGACGTCCCAACTCTTTAATTAAGGAAATAGGAGTAAAGATGACACACCGAGCGACAGGAGGTGTCCCGCCACGCCAAAAATGCCTTGTTCCCCAATCCCGGTGTAAACTCACTATTTCCAATCAGGGGAGTTAAAGGAGACGGAAATGTTGTAAGTTTCCTAGCCATCACCACCCCGTCCCAGACTTTCATCCCAGAGTTGGTGATTGGCAAACCCATTTACCTGCGTGGGCGCTGCGATTTTTTCCATAGAGGGATTCCCGCAAGTGCTCTGTCCTGGAAGAGCCATCTTTTTTTGGATTCAGGCCTGGCCCATTCCACTAAGTATCGTAGTTGGGCCACTTTATAGTAGTTGAGGAGGTCCGGTTTCCCCAGGCCTCCATTTTCTGGACGCATGTACCCTATAGTCTTACTCATCCATGGTCTTGCCCCTGCCCATACAAAGCGGTTAATGTCACGTTGTAGTGAGACAATCACTTCCTCAGGTGGATGTGCCGGTAGGGTCATTTTGACCGCCGCTACTCTCCCTAATAAAGAGAGGCTATGTTTACTCCAGGAACCCAAATCCTTTTTCACCTGCCGCACTATTTTAGCATAATTCAATTTAACTGTGTGATGAACTGTTGCTGCTAATTCCAACCCCAATAAGGAATGATATCGACCATCTTTATCCCCGACAACCAGTCCTCACTAGGGCCGATTGTGGGAGTTGTTGGGTTTAAATTTAGGATCAATGATTTACCCACGTTGACCTGGAAGCCCGAGACCTGGCCAAAAGATTCTAGCTCCTCTAAAAAGGTGGGAAGGCAGTCCCTTCGTTCCGTCAAAGCTGCTATCACATTGTCCGCATATAAACTGATTGGGTGTGTTTCTCCTCCGAATGGTATCCCTTTATAATGTTAGGGGTATCTCGTATTCTCTGTGCCAGAGGTTCTATGTATAAAGTGAACAACAGCGGGGACAGCGGGCAGCCCTGCCTAGTTCCTCTTTGAATATCAAAGGGTAGTGAGGAAATGCCGTTGACTCTAATGGAAGCTGTGGGCCTCCCGTAGCAGCAACTCACCCTTGCCCGGAAGTTCTCATTCAGCCCAAATTTTGACATCGCGTGCCCTAAAAATCTCCAGTCTACCCAGTCTAACGCCTTTTCTGCGTCAACCGTCAGCAAGAGCGCGTCCATTTGTGTTTGGTGGGCCTTGTCGATGAGGTGGAGTATCCTCTTTGTATTATCTCCACACTTTCGGGTTTGGATAAACCCCGCCTGATCCGGTTCTATTAGATTTGGCATATGTGGGTCTAGCCGTGTGGCGAGTACTCCCATAAATATTTTAAAATCTACTTTAAGTAGGGATACCGGACGGTACGAGCCGCATTGCTGCTGATCTTTTCCCGGTTTGGGTAGTACCACTATCGCCAACATCGGTGCTGGAATTGGGTTAGTGCTTCCGAAGGAGTTTAACAGCCTCGTAAAGATCGGGGCTAATTTATGGCAGAACTTTTTATAAAAAAAAGAGCGGGGAACCAGTCGGTCCTGGGGATTTGAGCACTTTAAGTCGCGAAATCGCTGTAACTACTTCCTCGGTTCGAATGGGGGCGTCCAAAGATTTTGCCTGGTCCGGTGTCAGTGGGGTCATATTAACGGACTGTAAGTAATCTGTTATGTCCTGTTCCGATGGTGTGTCTGCTGCGTAGAGCTTCTCATGAAACTCCCCGAAGGTTTGGGTTGTCTCTTGATCCCCCGTGGCCTCCTCCTGTCCGCTCCTCTGTAACGAGAGTACCTTTATCCTTTGTCTTTGGGCCCGTAACCTATTTGCTAATAAATGGCCCGTGCGGTTTCCCCAAATGTGACAGGAGTGTTTTAGTTTGATTGCGCCCTATCTAAGTCTATTCCTGCTAGCTGAGCTCTGGCCGCCTACAGTTGTCTCCACACCCTGGGCGCCCCCGTACGGCTATGTACCCTCTAAAGTTCTTTCAATTGCTCCGCTAAGGTCGTTCGAATTTCCTTGCGTTTTCTATTGTCGGCTGCCGATATTGCTATGAACTCACCCCTCACTACTGCTTTCATCGCTTCCCACAACGTTGTGACAGCTACATCCGGGGTATAATTAAGAGCAAAGTACTCCTGAATACATTTAGTGGCTTGTTGTTCTACAATTTTTTTGTGGAGCATAGTATCTTTAAGCCTCCAGCCTCCTAATTGTCAGGGCCTTGGTGTCAGTAGTAGATGTACGATTGTTTCGTCATGGTCCGAAAGGGCCGCAGGTTCAATACCTACTTCTTTGACCACACTATTAATCACCGACGTTCCCAGGAAGTTATCTAGGCGGGCATAGGACTTGTGTGTGTGAATAGAATGTGTACTGCGTTGCAGTGGAGTAAGCCTCCCTCCAGATGTCGACCAGTCCAATCTCCTTCAGCCATGTCTTTCCATCCCCGGACATCTCTCCCCGGTGGTGGTATACAGCTTTAGATCTATCCTTGGCCGAGTCTATAACCATGTTCAGGTCCCCCCCCTACTAATATCATGGGTTTTGTGGAGCCATAGTGTCCGCTAAAGCTGCTTAAGGAATCCTTCCTGTCCCGAGTTAGGTGCATATATGGAACCTCTCACCAGGAATTGGGTGCCAAACTGTTTAGTGTACGCCAGTAGCCTCCCTTTTATTTCGGCCACTTTCTCCTTCACTTCCCCCCTGCAACGTTTGGATACAAGGATGGCCACACCCGCCTTTTTCTCCCCGTGCAAAAGAAGTATTGCTGGGGGAACGCCCTCGAGCGCATGTCGTGGCAGTCTTTGGAGAGAAGATGTGTCTCATGTAGGAGACATATATCTGCCTCTGAATTTTCCAAATAAGATAGGATTGCTCTCCTTTTAATGGGGTTATTGAGCCCCTTTAAGTTAAGCGAGATTACTTTCACCTCTTCCTGAGTCATTGTAAGTGGTTGCGAACTAAAATGTGCTGGACTCTAAGCCGATTCCGCCGCCCCACCTTATCCGATTTCCCTTCATTCTGGTCAGAGCTTATTTGCCTGTGCGCGACCTCTTATGTAAACGTGCTGTGAACACAGGAAACTTTTTTCATATCTATGTTGTGGACATTGGACCCTCCTCCTCGCCCTAACCCCAACTAGTAAGACAGTAATTATCCCCCAATAATGTCCAGGAGCTGCAACTCGCGACCGCGTCTCCTTGGTGAAACAGTTTGTATGGAGCATCTCGTGACCATCGTATTACACCCCCCCCGGACACCCGCCCGCCGCCCCCGGCACCCCTAAGTCAGATCAGTCGTCTCTGGATCTGGATTCAGCAGATAATGAGGCCAACACCGCTTGGCATTCCTGTGCTATGGTCTCTAAGTTTGGTTTCAACGCTGTCTCCGACACCTTCCGTCCTCTGACTCTGCGCCACCTCTCTTGTTGTCCCTTTTTATCTACAGTGTCAGGCTCTGCTTGCTGAGGGTTTTTGATGCCCAGAATCCGACATGCTTCCTGTAGTGAACTGATTTTCCGTAGTTTGCCATTTGAAGATAATGCGACGAGGATGTCCCCAAGAGCAGGAGACACCTTGGTGGCGTAGGTGTGTCATAACTGGACGGAAGTCTTGGCGCTTCTGCAAAGTTATCGCTGCCAGGTCGTGGTATAGGGCAAATGCATGCCCCTGGTAGGTTAGTGGTTGTGCGTCCCTTGCTCGTCGCAAAATGAGTTCCTTGAGTTGAAAGTCCAGTAGGTATGCCAGGATGTCAGGTGGAGGTGCCGGCGCCTTCCTCTGTAAACCTACTCTATGGGCCTTGTCGATTGCAGTAGCAAAGTCCTGGGACTCCTGCAGGAAGTGATGGAAGGTACTGAGTGATGTATGTGCCTTCTTCATTGGGAGGTACTCCTTTCACTCGTATGTTGTTTCTACGAGAACGATTTTCTAAAGCTTCTGCGTGGGCCTGAAGCTCTATATGTTGTGTCTGGAGGCGGATCACCTCTTGCAGCAGTTGCTCCACTTCTTCATCCCGGGTCTGTTCATGTTCTTCCAGTGTGGCCACTCTTTGTCCAACCACGTCTATTTCACGCCGCACCTCTTATTTCATTGGAAAAGTATTTTCTGAGGGCTTGTAAGTCTTACCTAAAGGTCGAGAATGGTTGCGCTAGAAATGCCTGCGTGACCGGGTCCTCTGAACTCTTCATCTCCTGCCCTCCTGGTGTCGTCGGAGAGGCACAGCCATCTTCTCCAATCGCCCCAGCCATCTTGGTGAACACATCTTTCACGTTTCTATCCTTCTCCCCCGTGTTGTCGACATGGTCAAGCTATAGCTAAGTAAATGGGGCTGCGGTGTGGGATCACGGGCCTTCCTGCAATATATATGTGACAGTCCAAAGCCCTGTGCCCTGAGAGTATTTCTAAGCAGTCTCTTCCACCCAGGACTCCTAACTCGAGCCTTGTCGCCTCCTCTGCATGCACCGTTGAGCTCTCCTGCATGTGGTAGCTGGGGGCGATGTCGAGTCCTGTTAGATTGCACTGAATCGTGGGCCGTACAGCCTCCTCTCCATTGTGTTAGGTTGGTGGAGAGTCGCCCCTGTCAAATACTCTGTTGTGAGCTGCCTTCACCAGCATTCGGGTTACGTTATTTTTACCACTCGCCCTTCCTGTGATCAATCCTTATAATCGAAGGGTCCTATCTCCGGGTCTGTGATGGGTGAATTCAGCTCTCGGGTTAGACCTCGTCACCCCCCCCCCAAACCCCCACCCCCCGCTCTGTGCTGTTTTACTCTGTGGGAAGGAGTGTAGTAGGTGGGCCTTGTGGGTCATGTCCTTTCTGCCGCCGGATAGTGTGATTATGCCAGGCCGGTGTCTATTCGGCTTTTCCCTTTTATGTTCATACCCTGAGGCCTCCCAGGCACACAATCAGTCGCTGCACGGTTATGTCGCCACGTACTATCGGCTGTTGAGCGGGCCTCATTCCATTCTCCCCCTCGTGCCCCTGTTGTTGGCGGGTCCCAAATGGAATATGCTACTTACCAGTATGCATCTGTTCTTGGCATGTAGAGCTGCAGAGTCACACACTGAGGATAAGATCGCCATCTGGTGTTGGGCTCGGATGATTGCAGGTTGTTGTTGTCTTCGGAAGAAGCCTTTGGTCACGAGGATGGTGACTCCTCCCCTGGACAACAGTGCGCATGGGCATCCACTCCATCGTCAGATTGTTTTTCGCCATGATGGGAAAAGATGGAGTGTATAGAAATGAAGGAAAGGATGTCCATGTGTAATGTCTAAGTAAGACGGATGCTGGAACAGATACAGGTCCCGGGGAGGCGGGCGGGCGTGTGTGACTCTGCAGCTCTACATGCCAAGAACAGATGCATACTGGTAAGTAGCATATTCCGTTCGAGGCATATGAGCTGCAGATCACACACTGAGGATAGATTATACAGCAGTGCTTCCCCTTAGCGGTGGTCGCCTGTATCCGTTGCAGCAGCTTGAAATAAAGTTTTTAGGACAGCCTGGCCCACGGAGGCCTGTTGTTTGGCCTGCACGTCAACACAATAGTGTTTAGTGAAGGTATGCGTGGTAGACCACGTGGCTGCCTTGCAAATGTCTTCTAAGGGAATGTTACCTAAGAAGGCCATAGAAGCCCCTATTTTACGCGTGGAGTGCGCCCTAGGGGGAACTGTGAGTGTACGTTTAGCCTTGAGGTAGCATATTTGGATGCATTTAACTATCCACCGGGCTATGCCTGATTTGGAGATCGGGTTGCCTTTGTGTGGTGGTGCGAAAGCAACAAAGAGTTGTTTTGTGTTTCGAAAGGGTTTTGTCCTGTCGATGTAATAAAGCAAGGCTCTTTTGACATCTAAGGTATGTAGGGCCCTTTCAGCTACGGAGTCTGGATTTGGGAAAAAGACCGGTAGTTCTACTGATTGGTTAAGGTGGAAAGGGGAAATCACTTTTGGAAGAAATTTAGGGTTTGTCCTAAGAACCACTTTGTTACGGTGTAGTTGTAAGAAAGGTTCCTCAAGTGTAAGGGCTTGTATTTCACTTACTCTGCGCAGGGAAGTGATTGCGATAAGGAAAGCTACCTTCCATGTTAGGAATTGCAATTCACATTTGTGCATAGGTTCAAATGGGGGACCCATGAGTCTTGTTAGAACCACATTGAGATTCCACACTGGTGCAGGTGGCAATCTTGGGGGAAGAATTCTTTTGAGACCTTCCATAAACGCTTTGATGGCTGGTACCTTAAAAAGGGACAGGTGTTGCCTATTTTGCAAGTAGGCTGCCAAGGCTGCTAGGTGTAAACGTATAGAGGAATACGCTAGATTGCATCTTTGCAAGTGTAGTAGATAGCAAATGATGTTTTGGATGGAAGCATCCAATGGATGTATGTCATTATTAGCGCAGTAGATGGCAAATCGTTTCCATTTAGCGGCATAACACGCTCTAGTAGTAGGGCGTCTGGCTTCTTTTATGATATTCATACAGTCTGGAGGGAGATTGAGGTAACCGAACTCTAAGACCTCAGGAGCCAGATCGCTAGGTTCAGTGTTTGAGGATCTGGGTGTCTGATTTCTCCATGGTTCTGGGTTAATAGATCCGGGGAGAGGCGTAGCTTTTGATGTGGAACTAAAGATAGTTCCAGAAGTGTGGTGAACCACGGTTGACGTGCCCAAGTGGGAGCCACTAGAATTAGTGTTAGTGACTGTTGTTTCAGTTTGCGTACCACAAATGGAACTAGTGGGAGAGGCGGAAAGGCGTACGCAAATCTGCCTGACCAGTTCATCCATAGGGCATTGCCCTTCGACTGTGGGTGTGGAAACCTGGCGGCGAAGGTTGGGCATTTTGTGTTTTCGGGAGTGGCGAACAGGTCTATGTCTGGTTGTCCCCACTTTTGGAAGAAGGGGAGTAGAACCTTGGGGTGTAGTTCCCATTCGTGGATCTGTTGTGTGTGGCGACTTAGGAGGTCGGCCACTTGATTGTGGATCCCTGGGAGATGTTCTGCTAACAGGTAGATGTTTTGGGGAATTGCCCATCTCCAGATTTGCTGTGCCAGTTGGGACAGTTGGAGAGAGTGTGTCCCTCCCTGTTTCTGTATATAATACATTGTCGTCATGTTGTCTGTGCGTATGAGGACAGTTTTGTTCTTTAGGTGAACTTGAAAGGATTTTAGTGCTAGGAACACTGCTAAGAGTTCCAGGTGGTTGATGTGGAGCAGTTTTTGTTGACTGGTCCATCTGCCCTGAGTGGTATGGTGAAGGAGGTGGGCTCCCCACCCCGTGAGAGATGCGTCTGTAGTTAGCACAACTTGTGGAAGAGGCTCTAAGAACGGTCGCCCTTTGGACAGGTTGATGGTGTTCCACCATTTCAGTGAGCGAAGTGAGCGACTGTCCACCAACACCAGATCGGTAAGTTGTCCGTGAGCTTGGTTCCACTGTTGTGCTAAACATTCCTGTAAGGGACGCATTTGAAGTCGTGCGTGTGGGACTATGGAGATGCATGACGCCATCATGCCTAGGAGCTGCATGAACACTCTTGCTGGAAGAGATGGATGAGTTTGAAATTGAGAGATGAGATTTTATATACTGGCTATCCTGGCAGTGCTGGGATAAGCAATGGCTTTGGATGTATCTATGGTTGCTCCTAGATACTGATGTAAGTGGGAAGGTTGTAGGTGGGATTTGGGGTAGTTGATAGTGAATCCCAAATCGTGGAGAGTTTGAATCGTGCGATGAGTGTGGAGAACGCATTTTTGGTATGTATTGGCTTTTATGAGCCAATCGTCCAGATAGGGGAAGACATGGATCTGTTGTCTTCTGAGATGCGCTGCCACGACTGCTAGGCACTTGGTGAACACTCTGGGTGCCGTTGTTACTCCGAATGGGAGAACTGTAAATTGATAGTGTTGCCCATCTACCACAAATCGTAGATATTTTCTGTGAGCGGGATGCATAGGGATGTGAAAGTATGCGTCCTTGAGGTCCAATGTGGCGAGGAAGTCTCCCTGTTGTAAAAGTGGGAGGACTTGTTGGAGAGTGGTCATATGAAAATGATCCGAGTGTATATACTGGTTTAGTAGTCTGAGATCCAGTATGGGCCTTAGTGTTTTGTCCTTTTTGGGAATGAGGAAGTATAGAGAATATACCCCTTTTCCCTGATGTTGAAGGGGGACTGGTTCTATCGCATGTTTTTGTAACAGGGATTGAACTTCTTGTTTGAGGAGAGAGAGATGATGCGAGGACATTGGACGTTGTTTGGGCGGTATGTTTGGGGGGGGATTGTATGAGTTCGAGGCAGTAGCCAGACTGGATAATCTGTCTTACCCATCTGTCTGTGGTGATGGAAGTCCAGACAGGTAGGAATTGTTGGAGTCGCCCCCCGACCGGAGTGGAATGGTCTGGGGGGAGTGGTGGCAAGTCACTGTTTGGTGGCTGGTGAGGTGCGGGTGTTGTTGTTGTTGCCCCGCCCTCGACCTTTGTTATTGTTTCCCCTATAACCTCCCCGGAAATAACCTCTGTTAGGGGATGTTTGTCCAGAATTTTTAAAGGTGGACGTGGTCTCAGTTGATGTGTTTTTGGAGCCTCCTCTATAAAAGGAGCGACGAAAGGAACCCCGGTTTTGAGGAGACTGCAGTGCTCCCATAGACTTGGCAGTTTCATTATCCTTTTTCATTTTTTCTAATGCAGTATCCACTGCAGGCCCAAATAACTGCTCTTGGTTGAAAGGTTGGGCTAGAATTGCGGTTTGAACTTCCGGTTTAAACCCGGAAATACGGAGCCAGGCATGTCGTCTGAGTAAGACGCTAGTATTGACCGCTCTAGAAGCAGTATCTGCTGCATCTAAGGCGCATTTAATGGAGGCATTAGATATTAATTTGCCTTCTTGGATGAGGTCAGAGGCCTGGGACTTAAAGGGTTCAGGCAGATGTTGCATAAGGTCCTCAAGTTGGTCATAATGCGCCCTATCATACCTGGCTAACAGGGCCTGGGTATTCGCAATACGCCAATGGTTAGCCGCCTGCGCGGCGACCCGTTTGCCTGAGGCTTCTAAAAGCTTAGACTCTTTGTCTGGGGGAGGCGTTTCTCCAGTTGTCTGTGAGTTAGCGCGCTTCCTGGCATTTGATACGACTAATGAGTCTAAAGGGAGCTGGGCCTTAATGTATGCAGGGTCTTGCGGGGCTGGTCGGTACTTTTTTTCGATGCGTGGGTTGAGAACCCGAGCTCGAACAGGATCCTTAAAGACTTCAGTAGCATGCTTTATAACCCCTTTGATCATGGGCAATATGTGAACAGTCTTTTGTGACTGCTCAAAGGTATCAAGGAGAAAGTCCTCTTCAAGGGCGTCTGTGTGCATTGTGACGCCGTGGAATGTTGCTGCCCTATTTATAAGTTGGCCAAACCCTAGGTGGTCATCAGGAGGGGAGGGCTTTGAGGGGTAGGTAGTGGGGTCAGGCATGTCAGGTATAGGATAAGACCAGTCATCCACGGGTGCTGGGTCTGGGAACGTAAAAGGGTCGTTTGGATCAACAGGATCATTAAATAAATCAGGGTCCGCCCCTCCCCCTAAGTCATCATTATCATCCTGTGGAGGAGGTGAATGATAGGGAGATGGTAAAGGTAAAGGTAAAGGAGAATCAGGAGGAGGAGGGGGGGACGGGTTAGAAGGTAATACAGGAGAGGAAGGACGAAGTGGTGAAGTGGCACAGTCCTTTTTCCGTATGGGAGCTGGGGAAGGTGTAGTGTCCAGCTTCCGCTTCTTATATGGGATGGCAGTCACATGTCCAGTGTTAGGATTGATGTAGATCCGCTTTTGAGTAGGATCTGGTCGAAAAAGTTCATCTGGCTCGGAAGGTAGTGGCTGTAATGTCCGCTTCGGGTCTTTATGAGCTTTTTTCGGTGGGGACGCAGTTTTCGGTGCCGATAATGTTTTCGGTGCCGAAGGGTGTGCCGGGTCCGATGGAATTTTCGGAGCCGACTGAGTTTTCGGTGCCGATGTATGTTTCGGTGCCGGTGTATGTTTCGGTGCCGATGGACTTTTAGGCATCGATGTTGAAGAACGTTTCGGTGCCGGTGGAGACTTCGGTGCCGAGGAACGTTTCTGTGCCGAAGGAGATTTCGGTCTTGGAGCCTGTTTCGGTGCCGACAGTGGTTTTTTGGGTGCCGAGGGTGTTAAAGGCACAATCAGGTGAGGTTTGCTCGAGCCCGAGCCACCCACAGGCTTAGATGTCTTCGGAGCCGGGCCCGAGGGCGGGGCTTCTGAAGAGGATTTCCGGTCGCGACTGGGCCCAACTGGCGGAGTCTTGACCAATGCTTTTTTGGATGGGGCAGGGGCAGGGGGGGTGGTACTCACACGCTGCTCTGGAGTGATGAGGTCATCGGAATCGTCGGCCTCGGACACGATCTCGAGATCTTCGGTGTCGTCTTCGGGAACATCTTGAGCAAAGATGTCCTCCGGTTCTGGAGCTGGTTTGGCCATAATATGGCGTCGAGCTCTTCGGTCCCGGAGGGTCTTCTTCGAACGGAAAGCGGAACAAGCTGGACAGGTGGACTCGTTGTGTTCCGGCGACAGGCAGAGGTTACAAACCTCGTGGTGGTCACTGTGGGGGAACTTCGCTCCACACTGGGGGCATTTTTTGAAGGGTGTCCTGTCCATCAGCCGCTTGCGGAACCGGTCCGAGTTGAGTTCGACGTCGATGGAATGAAGATTAAGTATTTAAAATGATTGCTAGAAGTTTTCTGCTGGAGCGGAAAAAAGTTCATCCGAACCCAATGGCGGAAAAAAACAATCTGACGATGGAGTGGATGCCCATGCGCACTGTTGTCCAGGGGAGGAGTCACCATCCTCGTGACCAAAGGCTTCTTCCGAAGACAACAACAACCTGCAATCATCCGAGCCCAACACCAGATGGCGATCTTATCCTCAGTGTGTGATCTGCAGCTCATATGCCTCGAACTGCAGGGCACGGCCAATCTTCACGGCTGCCTAGTAGGGTAACGCCGGGGCTCTCACCTCCATCTTTGCATGTCCCTGCGCGTCTGTAACGCCGCTATCCATCTGCTGTAGGTCAAGCCTCCGGTCCGGTCTCCCTACTTTGCCCTGTTGTTGCCAGGCCGGTTTCGGCTGGGAGCGATACACAGCTCTGGATGTGGGCCTTCCAAGTTCCTCGGTTGCCTGAGGGCTCGCCGGGCCTCTCACCTCCGTCTGCACTTTTCCGGGGCCCTCCAGACTGCTTGGCTCCGGATGGGCTATCCAGATATCCCTCGCCACAAATTTTTGAAGGTCTTCGCTAAGTAAAGCAATATCTGCTCCCACTTCCCCAATTTTCACTTCCATGGCCTGACAATATTATTGAATGGTTTGTAGAATTAGGATGGTCAATACTCTTCTTGTAGTAAGCCTGAATCCACTGTTGCAGAACGTGTACCAGGAGGGCCTATTTCTTTAGTGTATTTCTCTAGTTTCTACTGTTTAGGGATTGCCCCTTTCATGTCTTTCACCAACTGCCAGTACTTGCAAAAATTTGTGATGCAATTGAGCCATGACAGAGAGCTCCACAGCAGCGGAGCAGAACCATGCCAGGTGTTCAGAAATTACATGAACTTCAGAATATTGAAGTGATTTTTTTGGCTAATTCAAGAAATTGAATATGCTACTTACCAGTATGCATCTGTTCTTGGCATGTAGGGCTGCTG